>NC_140166.1:98689161-98724161 GCF_963971535.1 Notolepis coatsorum
TTGTGTTAGCTTGGGGAGCTGCAGTCTGTGTTGTGTTAGCTTGGGGAGCTGCAGTCCATGTTGTGTTAGCTTGTGTTAGCTTGGGGAGCTGCAGTCTGTGTTGTGTTAGCTTGTGTTAGCTTGGGGAGCTGCAGTCTGTGTTGTGTTAGCTTGTGTTAGCTTGGGGAGCTGCAGTCCATGTTGTGTTAGCTTGTGTTAGCTTGGGGAGCTGCAGTCTGTGTTGTGTTAGCTTGTGTTAGCTTGGGGAGCTGCAGTCCATGTTGTGTTAGCTTGTGTTAGCTTGGGGAGCTGCAGTCCATGTTGTGTTAGCTTGTGTTAGCTTGGGGAGCTGCAGTCTGTGTTGTGTTAGCTTGTGTTAGCTTGGGGAGCTGCAGTCTGTGTTGTGTTAGCTTGTGTTAGCTTGGGGAGCTGCAGTCTGTGTTGTGTTAGCTTGTGTTAGCTTGGGGAGCTGCAGTCTGTGTTGTGTTAGTATTCATTCCATTCTAAACGTTAGTTTACAAAACATGACCTGTCTATATAACGTTGAGGAACAAATTATAAGTGTGTGGGTGTGTGTTTTGGTGAACATTGGACTGCAAACAGAAAATGCATCACAGTTAGACAGTAGCTACTGTTAGCTGTCCTTCCGGATTAGCTTTGAGCTAACTATCTTTCCCGACCCATGTATTCATTCCATTCTAAACATAACGTTAGTTTACAAAACATGACCTGTCTATATAACGTTGAGGAACAAATTATAAGTGTGTGGGTGTGTGTTTTGGTGAACACTGGACTGCAAACAGAAAATGCATCACAGTTAGACAGTAGCTACTGTTAGCTGTCCTTCCGGATTAGCTTTGAGCTAACTATCTTTCCCGACCCATGTATTCATTCCATTCTAAACATAACGTTAGTTTACAAAACATGACCTGTCTATATAACGTTGAGGAACAAATTATAAGTGTGTGGGTGTGTGTTTTGGTGAACATTGGACTGCAAACAGAAAATGCATCACAGTTAGACAGTAGCTACTGTTAGCTGTCCTTCCGGATTAGCTTTGAGCTAACTATCTTTCCCGACCCGTATTCATTCCATTCTAAACATAACGTTAGTTTACAAAACATGACCCGTCTATATAACGTTGAGGAACAAATTATATAGACGGGTAATGTTTTGAACAACTAACGTTACGTTTAGAATGGAATGCATCGGCAAAGATCCGTTAGCTCAAAGCTATTCCGGCCAGTTTATCAACTTCCTGTCATTTAGAAATATGATTTTATAGTGAAAATCATTACCAAAACGTCCGGAAAAACCTAACGGGAGCATTATAGACGGTCATACAAATGTACAAATGCTATAAGGTGGCAAGAAATGCACTATAAACAATACTTTATGCATCGGCAAAGATCCTTAGCTCAAAGCTATTAAGGCAATGCTGGCTAACAAGAGGCTAGCGCAAGAAACGACGCCGCAAACCATTGCCGAGCCAGAGCCGGTTTATCTTTGGCGAGCCCGAGTCGGCTCTGCCCCGGCAACCATGGCCGTGCCAGAGCCGGTTTATCTTTGGCGAGCCCGAGTCGGCTCTGGCACGGCAAGCCGAGCCGGGCCAGAGCCGGTTTATCTTTGGCGAGCCCGAGTCGGCTCTGGCACGGCAAGCCGAGCCGGGCCAGAGCCGGTTTATCTTTGGCGAGCCCGAGTCGGCTCAGCCCCGGCAACCATTGCCGGGCCAGAGCCGGTTTATCTTTGGCGAGCCCGAGTCGGCTCCGCCCCGGCAACCATTGCCGGGCCAGAGCCGGTTTATCTTTGGCGAGCGCGAGTCGGCTCCGCCCCGGCAACCATTGCCGGGCCAGAGCCGGTTTATCTTTGGCGAGCGCGAGTCGGCTCTGCCCCGGCAACCATTACCGCGCCAGATCCGGCTCATCGTTGGCGTGCCGTGCCGGACATATGCCGAGTGTGCCGACCGGTAGCCGGAATTGGGCCGAGTATGCTGGCCACCTGGGTATGCTTGAGTAAATTGTAATGAACCAATATGATAAAAAAAAGTCCCATCTTTGATGGTGAATAAAGAATATTTTCAGCAGTTTTCACAGAGGCTGGCGTGAGCTGGGTAGTGTAGTTTTATGAAATGTCTATGTCCATTGAAAGCCCTGGGTCTCCTCTGTTTTAGGACCACAACGCTTTCATTACCTATTTGTATTTATTGGTTTAAAATACAGGAACATTCTACTGTAAATATGCCAGTTTAGCCAGGTTGGCTAATTTTCAACTGTAGTCTCTGGGGCAGGTGACATGAGCACTACAATAATTAAGACAGTACAATAATTAAAACACAGTAGGAATCAGTAGGTTACAATACACTAAAATACATTAAAATAAATACATTAAAATACATTACAATACATCACAACCCCTCTGTAACTGAGGGGTACAATTCCCTGACTGTATTGATAAGTATGGTATCATTAAACCACTACCGCTTTATGTACTTTAATTACTGGCCATACAGTACATGATATCTAAATATAATGAACACTTCCCACAATGAACCGGTTCTACACAAAGTTGAATGTGTGGGTGTGTGTTTTGGTGAACACTGGACTGCAAACAGAAAATGCATCACAGTTAGACAGTAGCTACTGTTAGCTGTCCTTCCGGATTAGCTTTGAGCTAACTATCTTTCCCGACCCATGTATTCATTCCATTCTAAACATAACGTTAGTTTACAAAACATGACCTGTCTATATAACGTTGAGGAACAAATTATAAGTGTGTGGGTGTGTGTTTTGGTGAACATTGGACTGCAAACAGAAAATGCATCACAGTTAGACAGTAGCTACTGTTAGCTGTCCTTCCGGATTAGCTTTGAGCTAACTATCTTTCCCGACCCGTATTCATTCCATTCTAAACATAACGTTAGTTTACAAAACATGACCCGTCTATATAACGTTGAGGAACAAATTATATAGACGGGTAATGTTTTGAACAACTAACGTTACGTTTAGAATGGAATGCATCGGCAAAGATCCGTTAGCTCAAAGCTATTCCGGCCAGTTTATCAACTTCCTGTCATTTAGAAATATGATTTTATAGTGAAAATCATTACCAAAACGTCCGGAAAAACCTAACGGGAGCATTATAGACGGTCATACACATGTACAAATGCTATAAGGTGGCAAGAAATGCACTATAAACAATACTTTATGCATCGGCAAAGATCCTTAGCTCAAAGCTATTAAGGCAATGCTGGCTAACAAGAGGCTAGCGCAAGAAACGACGCCGCAAACCATTGCCGAGCCAGAGCCGGTTTATCTTTGGCGAGCCCGAGTCGGCTCTGCCCCGGCAACCATGGCCGTGCCAGAGCCGGTTTATCTTTGGCGAGCCCGAGTCGGCTCTGGCACGGCAAGCCGAGCCGGGCCAGAGCCGGTTTATCTTTGGCGAGCCCGAGTCGGCTCTGGCACGGCAAGCCGAGCCGGGCCAGAGCCGGTTTATCTTTGGCGAGCCCGAGTCGGCTCAGCCCCGGCAACCATTGCCGGGCCAGAGCCGGTTTATCTTTGGCGAGCCCGAGTCGGCTCCGCCCCGGCAACCATTGCCGGGCCAGAGCCGGTTTATCTTTGGCGAGCGCGAGTCGGCTCCGCCCCGGCAACCATTGCCGGGCCAGAGCCGGTTTATCTTTGGCGAGCGCGAGTCGGCTCTGCCCCGGCAACCATTACCGCGCCAGATCCGGCTCATCGTTGGCGTGCCGTGCCGGACATATGCCGAGTGTGCCGACCGGTAGCCGGAATTGGGCCGAGTATGCTGGCCACCTGGGTATGCTTGAGTAAATTGTAATGAACCAATATGATAAAAAAAAGTCCCATCTTTGATGGTGAATAAAGAATATTTTCAGCAGTTTTCACAGAGGCTGGCGTGAGCTGGGTAGTGTAGTTTTATGAAATGTCTATGTCCATTGAAAGCCCTGGGTCTCCTCTGTTTTAGGACCACAACGCTTTCATTACCTATTTGTATTTATTGGTTTAAAATACAGGAACATTCTACTGTAAATATGCCAGTTTAGCCAGGTTGGCTAATTTTCAACTGTAGTCTCTGGGGCAGGTGACATGAGCACTACAATAATTAAGACAGTACAATAATTAAAACACAGTAGGAATCAGTAGGTTACAATACACTAAAATACATTAAAATAAATACATTAAAATACATTACAATACATCACAACCCCTCTGTAACTGAGGGGTACAATTCCCTGACTGTATTGATAAGTATGGTATCATTAAACCACTACCGCTTTATGTACTTTAATTACTGGCCATACAGTACATGATATCTAAATATAATGAACACTTCCCACAATGAACCGGTTCTACACAAAGTTGAATGTGTGGGTGTGTGTTTTGGTGAACACTGGACTGCAAACAGAAAATGCATCACAGTTAGACAGTAGCTACTGTTAGCTGTCCTTCCGGATTAGCTTTGAGCTAACTATCTTTCCCGACCCATGTATTCATTCCATTCTAAACATAACGTTAGTTTACAAAACATGACCTGTCTATATAACGTTGAGGAACAAATTATAAGTGTGTGGGTGTGTGTTTTGGTGAACATTGGACTGCAAACAGAAAATGCATCACAGTTAGACAGTAGCTACTGTTAGCTGTCCTTCCGGATTAGCTTTGAGCTAACTATCTTTCCCGACCCGTATTCATTCCATTCTAAACATAACGTTAGTTTACAAAACATGACCCGTCTATATAACGTTGAGGAACAAATTATATAGACGGGTAATGTTTTGAACAACTAACGTTACGTTTAGAATGGAATGCATCGGCAAAGATCCGTTAGCTCAAAGCTATTCCGGCCAGTTTATCAACTTCCTGTCATTTAGAAATATGATTTTATAGTGAAAATCATTACCAAAACGTCCGGAAAAACCTAACGGGAGCATTATAGACGGTCATACAAATGTACAAATGCTATAAGGTGGCAAGAAATGCACTATAAACAATACTTTATGCATCGGCAAAGATCCTTAGCTCAAAGCTATTAAGGCAATGCTGGCTAACAAGAGGCTAGCGCAAGAAACGACGCCGCAAACCATTGCCGAGCCAGAGCCGGTTTATCTTTGGCGAGCCCGAGTCGGCTCTGCCCCGGCAACCATGGCCGTGCCAGAGCCGGTTTATCTTTGGCGAGCCCGAGTCGGCTCTGGCACGGCAAGCCGAGCCGGGCCAGAGCCGGTTTATCTTTGGCGAGCCCGAGTCGGCTCTGGCACGGCAAGCCGAGCCGGGCCAGAGCCGGTTTATCTTTGGCGAGCCCGAGTCGGCTCAGCCCCGGCAACCATTGCCGGGCCAGAGCCGGTTTATCTTTGGCGAGCCCGAGTCGGCTCCGCCCCGGCAACCATTGCCGGGCCAGAGCCGGTTTATCTTTGGCGAGCGCGAGTCGGCTCCGCCCCGGCAACCATTGCCGGGCCAGAGCCGGTTTATCTTTGGCGAGCGCGAGTCGGCTCTGCCCCGGCAACCATTACCGCGCCAGATCCGGCTCATCGTTGGCGTGCCGTGCCGGACATATGCCGAGTGTGCCGACCGGTAGCCGGAATTGGGCAGAGTATGCTGGCCACCTGGGTATGCTTGAGTAAATTGTAATGAACCAATATGATAAAAAAAAGTCCCATCTTTGATGGTGAATAAAGAATATTTTCAGCAGTTTTCACAGAGGCTGGCGTGAGCTGGGTAGTGTAGTTTTATGAAATGTCTATGTCCATTGAAAGCCCTGGGTCTCCTCTGTTTTAGGACCACAACGCTTTCATTACCTATTTGTATTTATTGGTTTAAAATACAGGAACATTCTACTGTAAATATGCCAGTTTAGCCAGGTTGGCTAATTTTCAACTGTAGTCTCTGGGGCAGGTGACATGAGCACTACAATAATTAAGACAGTACAATAATTAAAACACAGTAGGAATCAGTAGGTTACAATACACTAAAATACATTAAAATAAATACATTAAAATACATTACAATACATCACAACCCCTCTGTAACTGAGGGGTACAATTCCCTGACTGTATTGATAAGTATGGTATCATTAAACCACTACCGCTTTATGTACTTTAATTACTGGCCATACAGTACATGATATCTAAATATAATGAACACTTCCCACAATGAACCGGTTCTACACAAAGTTGTCTTTAAGTATTTATTGCAGCAAAAGGTACATAATACTTCTCTATTATATTTTGAATGCACTTGTAAGGCAAAGGAATGTGCGTAGGCAAATCAACAATGAATGTCCATTCTCTGGTTACGCAGGAGGTAATTATACAACCTGAATCTTAGGGAATTATATCTATGGTACACTGGTAATATATAGCGGGAGATACTGGAAGGGTCCCCCTGGTTGTAAGCCAGCAGGGGTAGAAGATCTGTCGGTAGTAGAGAGTCTGGTCAACGATGACTAAGGAGACTCCAGGTACAGGAGACGGTGCAATAGCCTCTTGATCCACAGACGAATACAGCTGTTCTCCGTAGACTGTAGCTCCACAGTGAAGAAAGCTAGCCGGCCTCAGGCTCTCTGAGGCGCCGACTCGACTTGGCTCCTCGCGGGGTAAATCCAACACGTGCAGGCGTCGGCGATTCTCCGCTCCATAAATCACAGGACCAAAGCAAATATATTCCAGCCGCAAAGGGCTATGTAGTCGTCGGGTAGATTAATCCAGTGTACATGTCCACACGGTTCTCGTCTAGGTCTCCTCGGGTGAAAGCGCAATGAAAGCAGCCCAGCCTGGATAAGAACTCTAGCTAATACGAGGAAGCGTTGGGGATGCTGGTCACTGTAGAACTTTAGCCGCACGATACACTATACACAAATAGACTATTACTGACTTAATAGAAATATGTCGCACTCGACGGTATAGCGCCAAACTCTGACAATTCAGTTATTAATTCGCACGCGGTCTCAATGCTCTATTCTGGAGCCAAACAGGCCATACTTCACCGCACGGAGTATCGTGGGTGAGGCTTCAACTTATTGGGTAACTCTTAGACTAAGCGCTTCTGTATTCACCTGCGCCGTATTTATACGCACGGTGAACAAACTAGTGCCAGCCTCATTTCTGTCTCGTAGCCCTGGGCGAGGCCGGGCATGTCCAGACATGTCTTGACGGTGACTTTGAACCTGACTCTGGAGGCGCGGCCCCGGCGCCTGTGGACCGCTGTCCAATAGGAGAATGAAATATTATGGTCTGGGCTAAAGGGATATTCCGTGTATATGTACAAGGAATATACAAGGGATATCAAACGATATACAAATACTATGCAATATATATCAATAAATAAATATATATATTCGGTTTAATCTGATCCTTTGTAACACCCTCAGTTAAAATGGTTGCACACTTGACTCTCAACCATGATTTTAAGTTAGATTTAAATTAAATGTATCTTTGATACTCCCTGAGCCGTATTGGCAGACTGTTCCAGGTGTGGGCTGCTCTCACGGAAAAGGCTGCCTGACTAAAAGCAGACCTCCTGTTTGGGACTACACAGTCCCCTCTAACTACAGACCTGGTATATCTGTCAGCAGATGCTTTCTGTTTTATGAAAGTACAGAGGGGGGAAGGTGCCAAGCCATGTAGGATTTTATAGGTAAGGCAGGCATCTTTGAATTTAACGAGATTGTCCCAGCTCAGTAGGTTCTGGTTTGTTCATTATTCCCTTGCATCTAATTCATCCTGTTTCCGCCAGGATGCGCTGTGATATTTATGAACTCATATTTCGCTAATAACATTTAAAATCATTGGTAAACAAACGTAGTGCTGAAAATATACACTTTGACTGCTATTTTGATAGGGTTAGGGTATTTACTCTTGGCTACATTTGAAAAAGAAAACGTAACATTAATTTATACGGACTGTATTGATATTAGCGTGCTAGTTAATGGGTCGACCGTAATGCATGTTCAGTGCTACTGACTACTGTAAGCGGCAATCAATATCCACAACAAGTCCCTCCCTAGCTTCCTTTTTTTACACGAAATACAGAAATATGCAGAATCAAGTAGAATTCTGCAGGCCGTTTCGCAGGGACTTCAAGCTCTCTTGACTTTGGATTGGTGAGATCTGAATTTGCTCCACGGGCATCTCAGACACAGGGCTCTATTTCTGCACTGGTGCAGGCGCAGGCTGCAGGCGCAAGTGACTTATTTCCACCAGCGTATGTTTAATCATTTTGTGGCTCAACATGAACCCACCTGTGCCAGGATGGATGCTAGTGGGAGGGGTAAATGTGGGCGCTGTCCCGCTCAAACCACGTCTAAGCACAGACGTTGGCGCTCTGAGCTATTTTCATGCAGTACATTTACATTTACATTTAGTCATTTAGCTGACGCTTTTATCCAAAGCGACTTACACGTTCTGTATGAAGTCATCAGGAAGGGCACAACTCTATCAGCTGAGTAACAATGTTCATCAAAGTGTTGAGTGCTACAGTGTAGGTTAGTTTATTAGGACAAGTGCATGACAGTAAGGTTAGTTAGGGTTAGATTTATTATTATAATTTTTTTGTATTTGGACGGGTTTCGGCTGTCCTAAGTGGGGTGGGCAGTTCATTCCACCATTGTGGGACAAGGACTGAGAAAAGGCGGCTTCTCCTTGATGACCCTCCCGGAGCTCGGCTGCCCCGGCTGCCCTTGGGGGAAGGACAACTGGATGGGAAGTGCAGAGAACATTTCATCAGTGACTCAGTGCATGTATGTGTGTGTGTTCCTGTGGGTCACCCATCGCATGTGTGTGTGTTAAATCTGGATGATAAATAAAGACTTCTTCTTCTTCTTGGTTTTGTTAACAAGGCAGAGTGCTAGCTTAGTTACAATGTGCTGTAAATGTCATTCTAGAAAGCGTTTCATTGGACTCAAAAAGAAATTGTGCAGGATGATGATGATGATGCAGAGCGTAGGGGTCTTGAGGGTGTGTAGTTAGAGACCATTGACTGGAGGTAGGCAGGGGCGGTTCCCTTTTGCCGCACGGTATGCCAGGTCGAGGGCCTTGAAGCGGATTCGTGCAGCAATGGGAAGCCAGTGCAGGTCCCTAAGAAGTGGGGTGACATGGGCTGACTTCGGTAGGTTTGAGATCAGGCGGGCCGCTGCGTTCTGAATGAGTTGAAGAGGCTTGGTGGTAGTGGCCAGGAGGCCAGCAAGCAGCAGTAGAGGCCATGCTAGCTATAGAGGTTGTGCTAGCAGTAGAGGCCATGCTAGATGTAGAGGCTGTGCTAGCAGTAAATGCCATGCTAGCTGTAGAGGCTGTGCTGGCAGTAGAGGCCAAGCTAGCTGTAGAGGCCAAGCTGTAGAGACCATGCTAGCTGTAGAGACGGGAGCATGTCTATGTTCCCCGGGTCCTATGTTCCCCGGTAGCGATAGATAGTCAGACCACCAGCCCTGATTCCAAACTCTAACCTTAACCAACGTCGAAAGAGGGCCTAAGCTTAACCAATTCAAAACAAGGCGGACATTAATAATTAATAAAATTATTTTCAATCAATCAATCGGGGAACATAGGATCCGGGGAACATAGGACCCGGGGAACATAGGGATGACCCCGTAGAGACCATGTTAGCTGTAGAGGCTGTGTTAGCAGTAGAGGCCATGCTAGCTGTAGGGGCTGTGCTAGCAGTAGAGGCCATGCTAGCTGTAGAAGCTGTGCTAGCAGTAGAGGCCATGCTAGCTGTAGAGGCCATGCTAGCTGCCTGAAGAAGTCCACTATTATCCCTGTACCCAAAAAATCCAAGCCTGCTTGCCTCAACGACTACCGCCCTGTAGCTCTCACCTCCATAGCCATGAAGTGCTTTGAGAAGCTAGTAAAGGGCTACATCTGCTCCTCCCTCCCCATCAACATGGACCCCCTGCAATTTGCATACCGCCCCAACAGGTCCACGGAGGACGCCATATCCCATGTGCTGCACACAGCAGCATCACACCTGGACAAGAGGCAGGGGAACTATGTGAGAATGCTATTCATCGACTACAGCTCGGCATTCAATACCATAGTCCCCTCCATACTCATAGCCAAGCTCAGGGACCTGGGCTTGGGCTATGACCTCTGCCAGTGGGTCTTGGACTTCCTGACTGGCAGACCCCAGGTGGTGAGAGCAGGCAACTGCACCTCCTCATCCATCACCCTCAACATAGGGGCCCCCCAGGGCTGTGTTCTGAGTCCCCTCCTCTACTCCCTGTACACACACGACTGTGTGGCTCAGCGGAGTAGCAATACAATCGTCAAATTTGCTGACGACACAGTGGTGGTGGGCCTGATCTCTGCCAACGACGAGAGGGCCTACCTGGAAGAGGTCAAGGTCCTGGCGGGATGGTGCCAGGAAAACAGCCTCTCCCTGAACGTCAGCAAAACAAAGGAGATGATTGTGGACTTCAGGAGGTCGGGGGTCAAGGACTACAGCCCCCTCAGCATCGACGGGGCACCGGTTGAGAGAGTCAACAGCTTCAAGTACCTCGGAGCCTACATATCCGAGGACTTGACATGGACCACACACATTAACAGTGTGGTGAAGAAGGCACGACAACGCCTCTACTTCCTCAGGCGCCTAAGGAAGTTCCAAGTCAGCCAGAAGATCCTTAAGAACTTCTACTCATGTACAATAGAGAGCATCTTGACCGGCAACATCACCTCCTGGTTTGGGAATAGCACTGCAAAAGACCAAAGCAGACTACAAAGAGTGACACGTTCAGCCGAACGCACAATTGGAGGGGGGCTCCCCACCCTCCAGAACATTTACTACAAGCGTTGCAAGGGCAAGGCTAAGAGAATCATTAAAGACTCCAGTCACCCGAACAACTGCCTCTTCGAACTGCTGCGGTCAGGCAAGCGATACAGGAGTCTCAAGGCGAGCACAGAAAGACTCAGAAGTAGCTTCTATCCCCAGGCCATCAGGCTGCTAAACGAACAATGAATGAACACTACACAACAACAACCACCAAACGCACATAGCACACACATCCACACGCACACACTCACTTTAAACAAACACACTGTAGCACCCACTCCACACACTTTATAGCACACACCCACTTTAAACAAACACACTGTAGCACCCACTCCCCACACTTTATATTTATGGATGAAGGATTGCACTACAACTCGTACACCTTACTGTAAATTGTACCTAAAATTGTACCTCATCCCATTTCTGCTTTGCACTAGATAGTACTGTACATTAGTACACTGCATAGTATTGTGTATTGTATATTATATGGTAACTCAGAACATTGTACATATGTCTATACCGAACACTGTGACCTCATTTTCTTCTTCTAAATTCATGCTATATTATGTTATTATGTTATTTGATACTATCTTGTCTAGCACAGTCTCTGGAGCGTAACAGTAAGAAGCATTTTGTATGAAAGTATTCTGTACTTCTGTATGACAACTATTAAAGAACTTGAACTTGAACTTGAACTTGAGGCTATGCTAGCAGTAGAGGCCATGCTAGCTGTAAAAGCCACACAGCAGTATAGGCCATACTAGCTGTAGAGGCTGTGCTAGCTGTAGAGGCTATGCTAGCTGTAGAGGCTGTGCTAGCAGTAGAGGCCATGCTAGCTGTAGAGGCCATGCTAGCACAGACACTGGCGCTCTGAGCTATTTTCATGACAGTAGTCTAGGCAAAGGCAGACAAGAACAGCTGTCCAATTTCCCACAGACTGTTTACATGGATGATAGGCTAATCAACAACTAACCGAATAATGTATTTTAATCTGTTAATCATAACAAGCTATTTACGCTTTCAGTTCATCAGCAGAATGCAACCGTGAGGACGACAAACTAAGAGAGAAAATGTGAGCCAGTGAAAGGAATAGGAGTTCTTGTAATCACAGAAATTAAATTGAATAATTAACCAACTAATTAATAATTAGTGTACATATGCTGTGTCTTCTCAATTAGGCGGGAAAAATATATATATGATGGAACCAGCACAACGGTTCCTCAGGGGTTTACTAGACTGTGAGGAAGACTGATGACATGTCAGGCGAGTGATACTGGCTGGAAAAGATAACACAGTAGAGACGTTAGATCAGCCTAAATATCTGACTACATGCTGCCTACTATAAAACAAATGTATCACTGTTACATTTAATATGCACTGTATCACTGTACATACATCTGATTAGCACTATTACTCAGTAGTACTCAGTTGTTTATATATTTTATAACCAGTTGAATCACCCCTACATTGTATATTGCTATTGCACTTTACTGTTACATTTGCACTCTGGTTGGATGCCAAACCTCTTTTCGTTGTACTGTACTTGTGCTGTATAATGACAATACATTTTAATATAATCTAATATAATGTAAACATATTAAAGAACATCTTATTTAGCCTGCCCCCTTATTCAAAACGATAAATAAACAATAGAAATAGATGGACTGTCAGTTACAATTATTTAACTAAATTAAAGTCTAATTGTTATTTCTTTATACATATTATTTGTTGACAGAATCTGGCTATGGGGCGACAATATAAAATAAAAAATAAAAATGTGGTCAAGAGGCATGGTTTCTATCTTTAGCCTTTGGCATGGTTTATTATTCACATGGTAAAGCAGCAGCACATGAGTTCTCCTCTCGGTGAGAATGGGTTTTAAGCAGAGCCCAATCGCTGAACACAGGAGAGGAGAATGGAGCGTTTCAGGTTGTTTTAATTGTTTAACCTTTATTTACCCAGGTAGGTTCGCACAGATGCTCTTTTTCAGCTATGCCCTGCTTCACATTCACACAGTTCCATTCATACCTGGGAGCTGCCCAGTACAACCACAGTCTGACACCATTGGCCACTGAGCAACTCCACTGGAGCAGTTGGTAAGCTCCTTGGTAAGCTCCAGGGGGGTCCAGCAGGGACACGCTGGCACGGAGGTCCTGGGCACAAGAGAGGAAAGTTAGAACAGGGAATAATCACACGGGGATGCCTAGCAGGTCTTCAGACTGAGGCGTCGCACCTAGGTAATGATACTAACACCACAACGACTTCTGGTCAGTGTCGTCCGGTTGAAGTAGGGTCTTCATCATCAGGGGATGGGATAGAGCTGTGAGGAGTGAGGTGCCTGACAGCGTGTGAATCAGGGGATGAGGTGCAGCTGGGTTGAGTGACGGGAGGTGAAGGGGTGCTGTTGACCGTATAAGGGCGTGAGGCTTCCGTGGTGGATGGAAGGGAGGATGAAGAGGAGTGCGTGGTGAATGTGGATGGAAGGGAGGATGAGGAGGAGTGCGTGGTGAATGTGAGGGGAGAAGGAGGAGGGGTGAAGTACGCTCTCGCTGTTATTATGACACTCTCCGTGAGAGGCAGGTGGGGAAAGAGGTAGAGGGGGAGGAGACATCTCCTTAAATACTCGCCACCTGGTGGCAGCATTAGTGGCTCCGCCTAGAGCGCCCTCTAGTGGAAACAGTTATATATACAGTTAGACAGTTACTTGCAATCCTACATAGAACCTCTAACTTTAATTCTTGAACTGAAAATATTATTTACGGAACTTTTTAAATCATTCTGTTCAGAATTCCACAGTTTTACGCCACTTAATTCTTGTCTGGTTACAATCTATGGGGATCGGGCTTGGATTTGTAAAACAGAATGAATGAAAATTACAAATTGATAGCTGTTCAAGTGTATGTATAACGTGAAAATAAAATATTCATTCATTCATATGGATGATGCAGGGATATAATTGTGCTATAAGGATGCTATGGGTGATACAGGCAGGCATACAGCCTTCAAAAAGGAAGGTACTGGAGACACAGATCTTTAGATAATAGGGCGCAAATAAATCACTAAGGTTTCAACACAACAGTGTCTTTTTCAGAGTGATACATAACATACATATACCATTTAAACCATTACCTCAATTGGAAGCCTGTTGCTTATAGGCTAAAGACAGGGAGGGGTCAGGCTGGATAGGCAAATAATATAAACAATGGTCCTCATTCTCGAACAGACATAAGTGAAAGTTACCATGGAATTCCTTTTTAGGTACTTATTCGGCATTTACGAAAGGCTTTCGTATTGTAAATTCGTTGTAGGATTTATGTAGGATATACAAACTCGAAAAGGCAATCGGACAGACCGTGTGTGCGCCCGTGTTTTCAACAGCTGTCTGTGGGAGAAGTCCTTGTGTTACGGTGGGGTAAGTGTGCAGGACCCAAATGCAGAGTAGAAAGAAGGATGCCGAAACGATGGTTGCTCTTCTCAACAAAAATACTGTTTATTTATTTATTGAAACATCTTTAAGAGCCAATAATAATATAATCACAAGCGAAACAAAAGGACGGCAGACGCATCCTCCTGGCCGGGAACGATGTGAGTTTCCGTAGACAGGTCTTCACGGCAACATTAAATGAAGAACTGACAAGGGAAAAACAAAACAGGTGAACATTAAGTAGACAGGTACAAACACACAGCAGGTGCCCATCAGCAGTCAGGACAACCTAAAGGAAAAGACAGGGTGAAATACTCCAGGGTGGCTCTAGGGCAGGGGTGGCCAACCCGCGGCTCGCGAGCCGCATGCGGCTCTTTGCCCGTCAATGTGCGGCTCTTCCATCCAAAAAAAAAAAAAAAAAAAAAAATTACCCTTTTTTTTTTTTTTTTAACTTTTTTTTTTTTTTTACTTTTTTTTTTTTTTTATGTCACTCATTCCATAAGGACGTAGAATAAACATTTACAATTTTTTTTTAAATGGTCCATTTGCATGTTCTTGGTATCTGAATCTAGGGACATATATGGATCAGTGTCAGAAATAGTGTGTCTGTTACTAGGCTTGAGTAAATTGTAATGAACCAAAGGAGAATATCAATTCTATTTAAAAAAAAAATTATCTTTGACTGTAAATAACACCATGCTAAAATTGACCAGACCTGAAAAATCTAAGCAAATGAATAAAGGGAAGATGATTAAACAGAAGGTTTTGTAGATACAGTACTGAATTCTGCCATCTTTTTTATAATGTAAATTTCTCCACCATTTTTCATCATATTGCAACACCGTTTTTTGCAAGACGTTCACAGAAAGGTAGAGAAACTAACTGCGTTCTGTTTTATGGCAATAACGTTCAGGTTTGTGGGAGATAATCCCAAAAAATAAGAGAAATTAAAAAGTAAATCCAGAAGTCAGATGATTGACAGGGGCTGGTGTGAGCTGGGTAGGGTAGTTTTTCTAAATTTGAAAGCCCTGAGTCTCTTCCTTCAAAAGACTACACTCACTTTTGGATGTGCCACTTCCTCCTGTCAATATGCGCCGGTTTCCGACTCAATGCCCTGAGATTTCTATAATCTTATATTTCACTAATAACAGTTAAAATAATTGGTAAACAAACATAATGCTGAAAATATACACTTTTACTGTATATCTCGGGCTTAAGAGGTTAACCCTGTGAGGCCCAAATTAAAAAGAAATTAGCAACTTCAGAGGCCAGAGGGTGGGACATATAAACACATTTACTATCAAATAGCATTGTGAGGCTGAACAACAGGACCAATTGACTATACATGTGCTTAAAGGGGAACTATCTTATAAATGGCTTTTTTCAGTGTTTACCATTGTTTCTTAGCTATGTGGACTTATATTAATAGGATATATGTCTCTAATTCTCATATTGGCGAATTCTTCCAATTCTCCTCTCACAATATTCACCCTCACTGAACTGAGTCATCTGAAAATGTGCATATCTGTGATGTCAGAGATTTCTCAGCTGCATAATAATGTGGCAGTTGATGTGGCAGTTGGCACCAGGCCACACAGTGGTTGGAGCCCAGCCTCAAAACGGCTTAAGATCTTGAGGTAGAAAAATGCGGTTTTTAGTACTTTATTAGAAATACAAAACAATGCATTTTTAAAAAAAAAAACCTAGGTGTTCCATAGACTCACAGGAATTGTGTAAAAGTGCCCAAATAGTGAAAGAAATAGTAAAATAGTTCCCCTTTAAATTTTTTTAAATAAACATTGTTTTTTTAAATGGCTAAAAGTGATTTTGTAATTTTGCAACCGTGGGTCTCACAGGGTACTTTTAACCCTGTGAGGCCCAAATAAAAAAGACATTAGCAACTTCAGCGGCCAGAGGGTGAGACCTATAAACACATGAAAGGTGCCGTGACTGAAAAAAAAGGTTGAGAAACGCTGGTATATGGTGTGGCTCTTTGTGGTACCACAGTCATTTTTTTGTGGCTCTTAGTCTCTGACTGGTTGGCCACCCCTGCTCTAGGGCCTTTACTCCTAGGAGAGAGTATAAGCCCCAAACGTTACACCTTGGGGAATGCCATCCTACAGACATCCGCGAAATTAAATAATTATAATGATAATAAATACAACAATATTTGTATCATTAACAATCACGTTTTACATAAATAGTCATGACTCAGCGAACCATGTCCAAAAATAAATAAATAAGAACTGAACCCAATCGCGTGGATGTAGCTATAGTGGCGTGTCCGTGGCAACGCGGTCCAGGCGATACTGGACAGCCAGGAGAAGGTCACTAACAGCCTGGAGAGGACCGTGGTGGTGATGGAAGCGCTTGCGGCCACCCTGGTCCAAAAAAAACCCCACAATTACTCAGTAGTATTTAAATATTTTATACCAAGTTTAATCACGTGTGCATTGTATGTTACTATTGCACTTTACAGTTACATTTGCACTCTGGTTGGATGTTGTATTACTTGTGCTGTATAATGACAATACATTTCAATCTAATCTGATTTTGAGATCAGTCACAAATCGCTTCCGCACTACCTGTTGAATGGGTCAGCATGGTGCAGATGCAATGCCGACCCTCTCTCTGTTTTGCACATGCCTCATTCACCATATAAGGAGCTGGCGGGGCGTGTCTGTATGCAAATACAGACAGAGGGTACGAGAACACGCTTGCAGTTTAAGAATGAGTGACGTTTTTCATTCATGGGAATCCAGCTGCAAATATTTTGGCCACTTATGGAGACGGTTTTACACGTTCAGGAATCGGGAGGATTCGTTTTTTTTTTCTTTTTTTTTTTTAATCATTTTCCCCCTCCTTCTTTTTTCTGATTTTTTAGTCGTTATGCCAATTCCCAACCCCCTTCCTGGTTGTTGCGCACTTTCCCCTACTGTTGGTCCGAGAGGCCGGAGACTGTCACATGCTTTTCTCCAACGCATGTGCAGCCAGCCGGCAGCCAGCCTGGCCGCGCAGATTCTCACCGGGAGAGTGTAATGTGTGGGAGGTTACACTACCTCTCACCAGATCCTACCTTCGCTGAGCAGGCGCCCCGACCGAACTGTAGGGGTCGCTGTCCACAACGCCCAGGACCCACCCACGGCTCCCCTCCCCCTAACTCAGCCAAACGAGTTAGTATAGCGATCAGCCCGAGCCAAGGCAATGCTGACTCTCCGGGAGTCGAGACCGCAGCCTCTTGCATTGGTGACGAGCACAATCTCCGCTACGCCACCTGACCGCCTAGGATTAGTTTGTTAGTACGAATGTTTTACCAAGATATTTACAAAGGTACTTACGAACATGTTCGAGAATGAGGACCAATGCCCTTTATCACATTCATAAATAGAGATCAGTAGCTCATCATCTGCATAAAGACAGCAGATGAACTATGTATGTTGAAAACACAATGAACCCACATAGACAATTGAAAAGGTTGTTATCCTTGAAATCTATGGACTCCACTGGGTTTAATCCACAAGAAGTCACTTCTGAGTGAACAATCATGATCTCTATTTATGAATGTGGTGAAGGTCATTGTTATATATATTAATTGCTGAAGAAGACACTGTTGTGGTGAAACGTTAGTGATTTTTTGCACCTTATTAAATAGTGTCTAGAGATTATCTGTGTCTCCTTTTTGATGACTATATGGTCCTTATCTGAGCAGCACCGGTCCTCGTCTGAACAGGTGTAGCGCATCAACTCTCTCAAGTTAGGCGTATATGGCCGTCGGATCACGCCGGTTTGTCCTTGGTTGGATTTGTTCTAATGGAGCCCGACTATCCTTAGCCATTACGGGGCTGTCTGTACGCTGCGCTGTGGTGATTTGATTAGCCGTAATTAAAGCCATCAGCCCCAACCGTACCTGTAAATGTATTCCTCCCCCTACTTCAATCCTTTTTACAAGTGTGCCACGCCAGGGATGCGCTCGCGTCTCCAATCACCGAATTACCGAAGATAAGTTGGATGCGGCCTCGTGTCCTAGCATGCCGAGCGACCCTTATTTATTTATTTATTTATTTATCCTTTATTTTTCCAGGAATGTCCCAGTGAGATACAATATCTCTTCTTCCAGGGAGTCCTGACCAACATGGCACACAACAAAAAACACCCTGTTGCTCATCCAAACCGACAGCAGGCTACTAATAAGCTCTGGGAAAGCGTGATCATGTCCAGCACACACTGTACCAGTAGGCTATTGAAATGTATTACCGTTACCATGCCAATCTTTACTATTGACACATAATATGATTCAAGAGGTTTATTTATCACATACACACCAGGGCATACAGTGAAATACGGGTGGCCATGCCCACTTCGATTGTGCAAGAATACAATAGTAAATCAAAGATAATAAAATAGACATAAAATAGACAAGATAATATAGACATGTTAAAAGTCCTGATATAAATGCAATACAATGTTGAGCTATTAATTAAAGGCACTGGGTCCTATGTACACTACTATACAATATACAGTTCTGTCCCTATGCTAATATATGCTACTGTATACTTGTTATTACTAACTACTATACAAGAACCACAACAAGTTATTTCCTTAAAGTGACCTTTCCCCCCCCCTCCTTCCTTTAAAGTGTCCTTTAATTATACACAAGCGGTGTATAATTATTGTCCTCAATAATTATACAGGATTGATTCCGCCTCTTAACCTGCTTATAATATACCATAGTGACCTTGATTATAAGACACACCCCCCTCTCTTTTTTACAAGGATCAAGAAAAAGAATGTTGTGAAGTCATGTGAAGAAGTCATGTGACCACATGTGACATATCTCTAGCCACTAGTATTCAGGGATGTGATTGCGCCTTAAGAAAAAAACCTGAACATTTTCTAAACCATTCTTTTTTCTTGGGACCAAGTAAGGTTTCGTCGATATTCCAATGTACAGTTTCCCCCACCCCGCCTACCCAACCCACCCCCCCCCCCCACCCAACCACCTACAATGTACAGTTTCCCACCCCCACCCCACCCCACCTACCCAACCCTCCCCCACCTACACGACCTCCTCCAATGTACAGTTTCTACGTCAAATGTTATACTCTCTTTTTTAGACGCTTTTTGTATCACAAACAGTACTGTATTTGTAAATCTGGTATGTCATAAATGTATAGATGTAGCAGTCATATATGTTATGATTAATTGAAAATGGGGGACCCTGATGTAAACAAGACGAAAGTATTTCTCTGGTCTGCATCCCCTTAACAATTGTGTGTATTGAGCTGTACTGTATTGTACCCATTCTGCAATCTGTTAATACAATTTTCTATCAATCAATCAAAGAGGAAGGTGGGAGAGGGGTTGGAGAGGGACACAGAAAATGAATAAAATTTCTCTCGCTCTCTAACCTCCAGGTATCTCTCTCTCTAGCCTCCAGGTATTTCTCTCTCACCTCCAGGTATCTCTCTCTCTCTCTCTCTAACCTCCAGATATCCCCTTCTCTCTCTATCTAACCTCCAGGTATCTCTCTCTCTCTCTCTAACCTCCAGGTATATCTCTCACCTCCAGGTCTCTCTCTCTCTCTCTAGCTCTCTCTAACATCCAGGTATCTCTTTCTCTCTCACACTTCCAGGTATCTCTTTTTCTCCTCTCTCTCTCTCTCTCTCTCCTCTCTCTCTCTCTCTCTCTCTCTCTCTCTCTCTCTCTCTCTCTCTCTCTCTCTCTCATCTCTCTCTCTCTCTCTCTCTCTCTCTCTCTCTCTCTCTCTCTCTCTCTCTCTCTCTCTCTCTCTCTCTCTATCTCTCTCTATCTCTATCCTCCAGGTATCTCTCTCTAACCGCCAGGTATCTCTCTCTCTATCTCTCTCCTCTCTCTCTCTCTCTCTCTCTCTCTCTCTCATCTCTCTCTCTCTCTCTCTCTCTCTCTCTCTCTCTCTCTCTCTCTCTCTATCTCTCTCCCTCTCTCTCTCTATCTCTCTCTCTCTCTCTCTCTCTCTCTCTCTCTCTCTCTCTCTCTCTCTCTCTCTCTCTCTCTCTCTCTCTCTCTCTCTCTCTCTCTCTCTCTCTCTCTCTCTAACCTACTATTAAACACTTTAAACATGTTTCTCAATTCACTTGATTTAAATACTAATTTTGAGATAAAATAGAGCTATTCTAAGCTTTAAGATTAAGGGTGAGTATAAAGAATAAATACAAGGTGATAAGATGCTGAAAGCTATGAGTGACACAATTATTAATCATAGCTAAATGGTTATTCTTTTTACACTGTTAATTAAATAAAGTTACATTCGGTCCAATATTTGTGAAGGATTCGGCCGAATATAATATGCCTTAGCTGCATTTATGTGTAAATGTAAACGCATTCATATGTACATTAAGTCATACATGAAAAGCGAGCGGCGCGAGTGAGCACGCACGCACACACACACAGTGGTTGTCGCGTAAATAACGTTCTGATTAACAAACGCATTCGTCATGTTACCTAGATTTATCAATAGCAATAGTAATATATATGCTTCTTTAGACTAGAATAAGTCAAATTAACTTACTGTCTCGGAAAGGTTGCCGCAGGTCAGTGTTGTTGAGTAAAGTTTACTCTCGTGTAGAGCTAGAGAGTAATGTCCGCCTTTCAGAAAACTAAAAAACCAAATGGCTGCTTCCCATTGGTGCTGAGCACAGCAGAGGCAGGTGAAAGCGCTGTAAGCTTTGGAACAGCCTCGCCTTCTGGTTGGTTGCATTTTGCTGCTTTCTAGAAATCCGGTTCCGCGGCTCAATATTGACCATGACCCCGCCCCAAATGTTTTTATTGCTTTTCTGCATGATTCACATGAGTCACTATTTTAGGTCTGAAAAAACAGAATTCCGTTTTAAACCGGAGAAATCACATCCCTGAGTATTTCTGTGTATTGCTTTGACTGTTTTTATGTGTCCTGTTGTTATGTATTTGTACACTTCTTACTGTTTCTATGAGTCCTGTTTTTATGCTCCCAGTACTTCTGTTGAAGATCCCACAACAGACAGGAGAACAAAGGATTACTATAAAGGCAAAATTACCCAGCAAACCACACACAGTAATTAGTGACATCATACCACAGGTGACAATCAATCAGAGCTTCTTATTCTTTCGTGTAACGTCAGAGGTGACACTCTGTATCTTGTAGCCATGCCCTTAACTCTGGTCCCACATCAAAGAGGCTGGCTTCCGAGGGTGGTTTGTATAGGGGGCAGATGGTTAGGATGTGGTCAACAGTCTGCTCAGGGTCTCCACACTCACATGCAGTGCTGTCTGCCAGGCCCCACTTCTTTAATGATGCTTTGAAGTGACCGACCCCAGATCTTAAACGGTTCAGCAGAACCCATTGCCGGCGTGGAAGATCGTCTCCTGTGGCGCCATCTCCTGGATCCCAGATGTAGTGGTGGATACGGGTTGGCCCAGCACTCTCCCACTCTCTCTTCCAGGGTGCCGCCAGCCATCCATTTCTGGATAGTTCCTCAGTGGTGGAACGGAGCATCTCTTGTGCCGCCTTGTTGTAGGGGTGGCGGGACTTGAGTCTGCTCATAGGTGCTGTTGTTATTGTGGTGTTATGTAGGGTGTGCCAGTCATGCGTCACTGCTTTCCTTGCTAGGGCGAGAGTGGCAGCCTCTCGTCGTAGGCCAGCTGGTGCGATTCCTGCAAGGACTGGCAGCAGGAAGACGGGTGTAGATTTCAGGCATCCAGTGATGATCCGGAAGGCGTTGTTAGTAGCCGCATCAACTTTTTTCACGTGGCGGCTTCTGTTCCAGACTGGGCCACAGTACTCCGCTGCCGAGAAGACCAGGGCTTGGGTGGATATCCGAAGGGTCTTGGCAGTGGCTCCCCAGGTTGTACCAGCGAGGCGTCGGATCAGCGCAACCCTTGATGTTGTCTTTGCCCTGACATCTTCGAGGTGTTGTTTGAAGGACAGTGTCCAATCCAGACGCACGCCAAGGTATTTAGGGGCTTGCTGGGACTCCAGACGCTTGTGGTCAGTGTATACCTCCAGTTCCCTCTTGGCGTCTCTGTTGCAGAGATGGTATGCTGCTGTAACGGTCTTGCTGGTGCTGAGCTGTAGGCGCCACTTTTGTAGATAGGCTACTAGGATGTCCATGTCTTGGTTAAGACCGTCCTCCAGTGCCTTTCATGTGGGTCTTCTCAGCATGATGGAAAGATTGTCCGCATAGCCGTACTTTCTGGATGCTGTGACTGGGAGATCGTAGATGTAAATATTAAACAGAATCGGAGAAAGGACTGACCCCTGTGGGACACCGTTCCTCAGTCTTCTGAGCCTGCTGCGCTGGCCATCGCTGTTGTGTAGGACAAAACTGCGGTTAGACAGCATCTCCATGATAAACTTCACCATATGCCGATCAGGTACCATCCTCATCAGCTTCAGGTGGAGTCCACGGTGCCAGGCAGTATCGTATGCGGCAGTCAGGTCCAGGTACACTACCCCCACTGTCTCATTAGCCTGGAAGCTGTCATCGATGTCTTGAGACAGTAGTGTTACCTGGTCCACTGTTGATCTACCGCACCGGAAACTGGCCTGTTCCTGTGGGAGCTGTGGGTCAATTACTGGCTCAATGCGGCTATGGATCATTCTTTCCAATATCTTAAATGGAACACAGAGCAGCGAGATGGGTCGATATGCCTTGGGGTCTTCTGCAGGTTTGTTTGGCTTTGGCAGGGCAATTACAGAAGCACGACGCCAGGTCTTGGGGATCTTGCACCTCTGATAGCATGCAGAGAAGAATGCACAGAGCCAGTCAGATGTTGTTGTGCTCTGGTGGGTGATAAACTCTGGGTGGATGTTGTCACGGCCTGGAGGTTTGCCCGTCTTGAGCTTACTCATGGCCTCATCGAGTTCATCTGCTGTGAACTCTCCTGAGAGGTTGGAATCTGCACTGGCAACCTTGGAGAGGGAAGACACCTCCCGTGTTATCAGGCGGGTAACATCTTTGTCTGCATCTGGGTAACGACCATTCTTCAGGAGCTCGGAGGCGATGGCGTCTGCAGTGACTGGGCAGCTTGGGGGCTTTGTACATCTGCCTGTAAGCTGGTTGATCGTTTGCCATGCCTTCCGACTAGAATGGGTAAAGTCAATTGATTCAACTACTTCAGTCCATCTGTCTCTACGCGTGGTGTCCAGTCTCTGGAGCAGTTCCGCTGCAGTCACATCCACATCTTCCCTGGAGTCAGCCCTCTGGTGGCTGCACTCCTTGTCCCAACCAGGTATGTAGTTCCTGTTGTAGCCGCCTGGGATGGTCTTCTTTGCCGCACCCAGGAGGACCCCACAGTAGGCCTCATAGGCGGTGTCCACGTCGGCTGCATCTGGGTCTGGCAGACCAGCTGACCTCTTTTCCGTCTCCTGAGCAAATACCTCCCAGTTGGCCTTTCGAAAGTTCCATCTTTTGACAGGCTTTCCTAATTCCGGTTGCATCAGTGATGGGACTTTAATGATGGATGGTCGGTGGTGTGAGTCGGGAAACATGTCTAGGACGCGTCTTTCTGGTTTCGGGTCATTGCTCCAGCATACGGCAAAGGCCAGGTCCGGGTTGGTAGAGGTGTTCCAGCGTGCAGAGAAGAAGCTTAGTCACCAGCGTAGATGGCGGGTGCAGTTATGGACGGGAGGGACGTAGCAGCCATCTCTGATGGTGGGGGCTTATATACGTTGATGACTGAAGTTTCCTGGATTTTAGTAACTAGCCACTCGATGTTGGAGCCTGGTGGGGATTGGCTACTGGCTGACCAGCTTAGTTCAGTCCTCACGAAGGTTCCACACCATGTTGCTTGTTGTGGATGGACCCGGCTAGATGGAAACCAGGCATCTTGAGGATGTTATCGTTTGTGCAGTGTGTCTCCTGCAGGAGCACCACCGCTGCCCCATTGGAATCAGCCAGGTGACATACGATCTCGAGTTTGGCGCTGGTGAGGCCCTCAACATTGAGTTGGAGCACTGGTAGGCCATGGTTTTTGATGGCCGGGATGACCACCCATCCTGAGTAGGACGCTCCACCGTACCTTGGCCTGCCTGCTCGATTCAAGGTAGGAATGTTGAGTCCAATAGTAGAAAGGAATAAGGAGGCGGAGATGGTGTTGCTCTTCTCAAAATACGTGTTATTTTATTATCAGAAACACTAGAGCAAGGTAATGGAACGAGAAAGCATAATGTAGCCAGGCTACAACTGAGAGGTAATTAAGGAAAGAGAAAACCGTTCTCACGACGGAGAAAATGTATTAACAAAACATAATAACAAATTCGGACAAGATGTCCCACTTCTGCCTGCGGCCGACTGCTCCCAGCACTTCTGTTGAAGATCCGACAACAGACATGAGAACAAAGGATTACTATAAAGGCAAGATTACCCAGCAAACCACACACAGTAATTAGTGACATCATACCACAGGTGACAATCAATCAGAGCTAATTGCAGAGAACAGGGTGAAGTACTCCAGAATGGCAGTATGGTTTCCACTCCTGAGAGAGGATAGAAACCCAAACGTTACAGGTTAGGCTATATTTGAATTAGACTAAAAACCCTCTGAATATGATGGTGGATCAGAGAGACCTGTCGCTGCTCCACTCTCAGTAACAGACCTGTCGCTGCTCCACTCTTAGTAACAGACCTGTCGCTGCTCCACTCTCAGTAACAGACCTGTCGCTGCTCCACTCTTAGTAACAGACCTGTCGCTGCTCCACTCTCAGTAACAGACCTGTCGCTGCTCCACTCTCAGTAACAGACCTGTCGCTGCTCCACTCTCAGTAACAGACCTGTCGCTGTTCCACTCTCAGTAACAGACCTGTCGCTGCTCCACTCTCAGTAACAGACCTGTCACGTCACATGATTAATCAAATTTTTTTTGTATTCTCTTTTTTTCCCTCCTTTTCCCATTTTTCTCCCATCCCAATGTTAGTCGTTATGCCAATTCCCAATCCCCTTCCTGGTCGTTGCGCACTCTACCCCCCACCATCAGTCTGCATGGAGACTATCACATGCTTCCTCTAACACATGTGTAGCCAGCCCACCGCTGACTGCCTTCAATCTAAACAATTGCTGATATTAAATATTACAATTTGACATATACCATAACCAATAGGGCATACAAACCCTCATCTGCACCTTTGATTACACTGTTTATTTTTCTCATATTTGTATATTCAGATAACATTTTATTGCCTATAATTATGTCTTTCTACTATTACCCTGCCCATACCGGTACCTCCCCTTCCCAATGCTGCTATGACGCCCGCATTTCCCCAAGGGGATCAATAAAGGAATATCTTATCTTTTCATATCCTATCTTATCTTATCTTATCTTATCTTATCTTATTGTGTCACATCTTATCTTATCTTAACGTATCTTATTTGCTTAAGTTAGCTGTGCTTTCCTTTTGAAAGTAAATTAGTTAGCAGTTGTTTTTCCTTTTCTGTTGCCATGTACAAAATAATGGTTGCTATGTTACCATGCTGGAAGAAGGAGAGCTACACAGCCATTCCATGCAATGCCCCTACTCCATCAAGTGTCCCTGTAGTAGCCGAGGCTACAGACAGCCCGTCAGCCCAAAGTAAATTTATGTAGTAAAGTCCAAAACAACTGTAGTAAAGGCCATAACCATAGAAACAGAGTAATGTATGTAGGACACAGACAGATGGATCGCCCACGAAGTCCATAACTGCTTTAGATGATCTCTTCTCCAGGTGGGAGAACAGAAGGGAGAGAGAGAGAGAGAGAGAGAGAGAGAGAGAGAGAGAGAGAGAGAGAGAGACAGACAGACAGACAGACAGACAGACAGACAGACAGACAGACAGACAGACAGACAGACAGACAGACAGACAGACAGACAGACAGACAGACAGACAGACAGACAGACAGACAGACAGACAGACAGACAGACAGACAGACAGACATCGAGAGAGAGAGAGAGAGAGAGAGAGAGAGAGAGAGAGAGAGAGAGAGAGAGAGAGAGAGTTTTATTTGTCACATACATACCAGGGCATACAGTGAAATGCGGGTGGCCATGCCTGCTTCGATTGTGCAATAATACTAATAATAAAATAGACAAAAAACAGGTAATAAAATAGACATAAAAAGGGCATGATAAAATAGAAAATTCCTAAGATTGTTAGCTACGGATTTAAGGCACTGGGTCCTATGTACACTACTATACAATATACAGTTTTTACTCTATATCCCTATGCTATAATTGTTATATCTATACTATACATCGGTTCTTTCCTTAAGGCCCGGTACCAAATGATCCACGGCCAGGTACTGGTCCGCGACCTGATGGTTGGGGACCTCTGCTATAGAGCCATCTCTCTATATACTCCGTTATGCGCAAGATTACAAACTTTCGGAGCATCTATATATATATATATTTTTTTTTTAATCTTTTCCCCCCTCCTTTTACCTCCGTTTTTCTCCCATCCCAATGTTAGTCGTTATGCCAATTCCCAATCCCCTTCCTGGTCGCTGTGCACCTACCCCCTACGGTCGGTCTGGGAGAGTGGAGGCTATCACATGCTTCCTCCGACACATCAATATTGTAGCCAATCAACCGCTTCTTTTCACCTGGCAGCGCGGACTCTCAGTGAGTGTAACGTGTGGAAGGATCACACTACCCCCCTTAGATCCTTTCCTCGCTGAGCAGGCGCCCCGACCGAACTGTAGGAGTCGCTGTTTACAATGACCAGGACCCACCCACCAGCTTTCCCACCCCTAATACTGCCAATTGTGTTAGTATGAACGACCAGCCAAGCTGGTAGCAATGCCGAGAGCTGGGCTCGAACCCAGCATCTCCTGCACTAGTGGCGAGCGCCTTGCCCACTGCGCCACTTAGCCGCCCTCGGAGCACCTATATTATTCAATGAGACTGCCAGCCAGCTTTTGCGCAATGGAGAAATACAATTTCAATTTCAATTGTGATGAGAGAAGATCATCTCCCGATTCAGATACAATTGAACACAAATGGTTCCAAAGATATTAATGTTTCGCGGCATATTTTCACACTGCAATGGAGTTTGGTGCGTCTCATCTCCTCTCTCATGTCTGTTATTCTCCTCTCCGACACCCGAGACAGAGAGTACTCAGCCACTCCCCTCAGACGCAACTGTAGTTTTTTACACAGCGAGGAAAATAATACAGTCGGGCAATCTAACAAGAATTAATGTATTTACAAGTCGAATTAAGTTTTGCAAATATGGAGACATATAGATAACATGACCTATTTCTGAATGCGTACCATTTATGGCGATTCTGAAGAATCTCCCCTTGCGCAATATAGCGGGTTTGGCTGTGCCAGGGTCACATATCCTTCTCCTGTCCTCGTCCTTCAGCTTGATGGATAGTTTAGCCGGAAAAAGAAGCATCTGTCTGCATCCCAAATTCCAAAGCTTTGACATGGCCTCTTTGTATTCACCCCTCTGGGCCAGTATTTCTGGTGTGTAATCCTCATATATGGCGATGCTGTTGTTCTTGTAAAGTCGTTTTCCCCTCCGGGATCTTCTGGCCTCACGGATAATACATTATTTTACTTGTAGTCTGTGGATCCTGGCGATGATGAACCCTCGGCCTCTATTCCCCCCGGTGTTTCACGGTGCCAATTCTATGTGCCATATCACATTCTGGCAGCTTATCAAGCTAATTATTTCCCAGAATCACTCTTATCACATTGTTCACATTGTTGTTGTATGTGTAATGGTAACGTTGTACTTTACATTGTGTATATAATGTATACATGTGTGTACATATGCCTGTAGTGTTTTTTTGTTGTTTTTTAAATGGTTTGTCCTTCGTGTGTCCAAGGCAAGGAGAGCCAGAGCACTCTATATTTTAATACACATGACGTTAAGTTGAACTTTACAACTATGTTTCGACAAAAGTACAAAATATCCCTTCTGCCACAACCACACTCTCTCTGTCTACCCCTGCCTCTCTCTGTCTACCCCTACCTCTCTATGTCTACCCCTACCTCTCTATGTCTACCCCTGCCTCTCTGTCTACCCCATACCTCTCTATGTCTACACCTACCTCTCTATGTCTACCCCCTACCTCTCTCTGTATACCCAACCTCTCTCTGACTACCCCTATCTCTCTTTGTCTACCCCTACCTCTCTCTGCCTACCCCTAACTGTTGTCTCTCTGTCTACTCGCTACCTCTCGTATCTCACTGTTATGCTCTCTGTCTACCCCTACCTCTCTCTGTCTACCCATACCTCTCTCTATCTACCCCCTACCTCTCTCTGTCTAAAGATCACTTTAAGAATAGTATAGTATAACTTGAGATTGTATAATATAGCATTGTATAGCAGTGTACATAAAGACCCAGTGCCTCATCCGTAGCAAACAGTGTTCACAGGACCTATAGCATGTCCTACCATGCTCTGTAAAAACTCATGTACATATACCGATATGCCCTACTTTGATTACTTGTATTATTGCACAATGTGGTTCTATTGGATTCTTATTATATTATTATTATTGTATTATGCACAATCGTTGCGGGCAAGACCCCCCGCATTGCATTGTATACTTGTATGCCGTGACAAATAAAACTCTTGACTCTTGACTTGACTTGACTACCTCTCTTTTTCTACCCCTACCTCTCTGTCTACCCCTACCTCTCTCTGTCTACCCCTACCTCTCTTTTTCTACCCCTACCTCTCTATGTCTACCCCTACCTCTCCTTTTCTACCCCTACCTCCCTGTCTACCCCTACCTCTCTATGTCTACCCCTACCTCTCTGTCTACTGTGGTGGAAAATAGCCGAAGCTAATAACTTACTCAGTCCAAAGAGACTTGGTTAATACGATTTATTAACTCAATCAAAGTATCAATACAAAAATATTAAGAGTTAGGCTGGATGACTCTGTAGTATATTCCTACAGAACCCTACAATAATCTAAGGTTATTGTAGTACAGTACAATGGGATTGCTTATCTGGAAGGAGGAGAAAGGGATCATACGTGATAGAATTGTTGGTCTCCTCATCTGACTTAAAGCAGATGAAGAATAAACGTGTAGCCAGACAAACCAAAACTATAGTTCAACTCTTCTGATTTATTTGAGCCCGTGCCAAGAGTGAATAAAAGATTGCCTTTCGCATACAAAAGATTATCAGAAAACATTAACATGGCTGCCGTGTACAGGAATCACAATAAGGTTTGCATCTCAAACCCCAATATGTACAGAAAACAGTCACTCGTTAACATAATTTGAACATACATTGACAATACTGTAAGCCCTTTTTGTATATAAGTAAGCCTGGTTTCTAAGCTAAGTTTACATTCTATTCTAACCAAACATGGTGTGGTTCCATTCGGCTTACTTACATTAAAACAGCTCAGCAGTAGTCTCTCGGTGGGGAGCGGTTGGAGCATGCAGACCTGGGTGGGGTCTGGGCTCCAGAATAACACTTTGTGGGCCCTTTTATCTTATCATTTCTAGCCAATAATAGCACATCTTAATAATATGGTTGGTCCAATCCAGCGTCTTCTTGTGGGAGGGGTTGGGTCTTGTCTCCAGGTGGGGGTTGGTGTGATGTCATCTTCCCTCAGTGATAAGAAGGGGGGTCTTTATGGCCCCCCCTTCCTTGATGTGGTTTCAGTGATCTGAAGGGGGGTCTTTATGGCCCCCCCACCCTTGATGTGGTCTTTCAACTCAACTGATTACAGAGGCCTGTTCCAATAAACCTTTTACCAACTGTATCTCCCGTATATATGAATTTACACATTTCTAATATTATGGTTTACTCTTTTGATACTAAACAGTTGATTAATAGATAACTTTGTTTGTGACTTAGTGTCCATGCCTAATCATTTCTTCAACCAGTCTAAACTGGTCTGCCCTGTGGTCAGCCCAGCTGTCTCTGATCAGCATTTACATACAGTCAGTTCGAAAAGGTGTTTGTTCTCTAATTTAGTCATTGCTTGAGTGGGGGTTGAGAATGACTATTGCTGTTGTTATCTGCTGCAGCTGTCTCAACTGACAGTTGAGACTGTTTTAGCCACTGAGTCTCTCTCTGCTATTGAAAGGTACATCTGGCTTTACATTATGGGTCTCTAATTTATTCCCACATATTAATTATGAAATTCAACGTCAATATTTACCACAACTCTCCTCGAGGTGGCTAGCTAGGACACCAGGGAAGAGAGACCCCTCACTGGATCTTGAACCATCTTTATACATACTGTGAAGGGTGGGGGTCAAAGGAATGTGACATCTTTGGGGACATATGGACAGGTGGAACAGGAATGGGGGTAGGGATGTGGATAGGAAGGAAAGATGGGTAGATCAAAGAGAGAGGGGGGAAGGGAGTCTTATCTTCCACACTACCCCCTACCTCTTGTCTCTCTGTCTACTCCCGACCTCTTGTCTCTATGTCTACTCCCTACCTCTTGTCTCTTGTCTCTCACTGTTATGCTCTCTCTGTCTAGTCTACCCTTGCTGGTTCCCAGTTGTATACTGTATACTCATATCACAGTTGGGGGCAAATGAACATAGACTGAAATACATTTTAGACCTCCCGGGTCACGGTACGTCATGTAATTTCATTGTACTTAGTCAGAAGCATTTTATATTAAAGGGGAACTATTTTACTATTTATTTCACTATTTGGACACTTTTACACAATTCCTGTTAGTCTATGGAACACCTCTGTAAGTTTTTTTTTTCAAAAAAAAATCTTTGTTTTGTATTTCTAATCAAGTACTCAAAAACAGCATTTTTCTACCTCAAGATCTTAAGCCGTTTTGAGGCTGGGCTCCAACCACTGTGTGGCCAGGTGCCACCTGCCACATCAACTGCCACATTATTATGCAGCTGAGAAATCTCTGACATCACAGATATGCACATTTTCATATGACTCAGTTCAGTGAGGGTGAATATTGTGAGAGGACAATTGGAAGAATGCGCCAATATGAGAATTAGAGACATAGATCCTATTAATATAAGTGCACATAGCTAGGAAACAATGCTAAACACTGAAAAAGGCCATTTATAAGATAGTTCCCCTTTAACCTAAACACAAGATCCGGGTCACTTATTTGTCAAACACTTTACCAAGGGCATCTTGATTAGAACGTAAAATTCATTATTTTCACTATAAGTCTCATTGGATTCATCAGGGCAGCGTCCGGTAGACAGACAGACTCAGTACACAGACAGGCTCTCCAGACATTCTGACAAGTTGAGCCATTTAAACTTTTTTGGACCCAGTCAATTTGTATGCAGCAGGTGGACATGTAGCCAAACGCACCTCATACTATTACTACCAATATACTCTGATAGCATGTACAACAATAATAACAATAATAATAGGTTGAATTTGTAATGCACTTTTTGTTCGCTGGGATCCCAAAGTGCTACAGGGTTAAAACATAGTTAAAAAAATAAAATTGTTATTAGTAAAACAAATAAAATACAGAATAAAAATAAGATAAAGATAGAACATAGTTAATTAAAAACATAGTATAAACAGAACATTTTAAAAACAATGTCCGCATCCAGCACAAGAAAATAAAAATAAAAAGCTAACAGTCAAAGGCCTTTTTGAACAGACAAGTGTTCAGGCCTGCTTTAAAAGAGTCCCCAATTATCAATGGTGCATACGCACAGGTATGTGCGTAACCGGTGCGTACGATCATTTCTAAGCAAAGTGTGGGATCAATTTGAACGTGTGCTTGACTTTGTGCGTATATATACGCACAGCTCGGACCATGCGTACCTGGCTCCCAGCGGTAGAATATGGATACTGCAGACGCGGAAATAAGCTTTTGTGCATTCGTTTGACTGACGTCTTCGGTATGACCCCCCGTTATTCATTATAGTTAATTGTAAAATAGCGACAGTAGTGTAATTATTATTAAAACCCTATAAATAGCATTTGGAATAGGTCTTTCTTTCCGAATGAATGCAGCATGGTTTATATATAGCGTTATCGGAATACTACGGGGTGTACTGACTGCGCTCCGCGTAACTCAACTCGTTATTATTTTGCGCATAGATTGCAGAAATACGAGAACGTTTTGATTATATTTAAAAGGCTTTGCCATTGTTAAACGAAATAAGTGGAATTTCGAAGCTGTAAGCAGAATACAAGTCATATGAACACCCACGATATAGTGTTCTTCCCCCTTCCTACTGTATAAGAAAGAATTTAAAACGCATTGCAACAAGAACAGAGGTTATTTGTGGAGTTTATGTGTATTACAAAACCCTTGCAATAAATGTGTCTTAAATGAATGAAAAGCATTCATGCTCTGGAGGTAGCATATATCGTGTGGGTGATACGACTTGTATTCTGCTTACAACGTCGAAATTCCACTTATTTCGTTTTACAATGTCAAAGTCTTTTAAATATAATCAAAACGTTCCCGTATTTCTGCAATCTATGCGCAAAATAATAACGAGTTGAGTTCTAACAAAGAACGTATTACATGCTGGGTAGGCTGATAGAATAAACTGTAAATAAAATAGCCTATAACATTATAAAGGATATGGGCTATAGCAGGGGTTCCCAACCTTTATTCCCCAGAGCCCCACGATTCCTTGGAGACATATAGGAATATGATATGATATAAGGTATACTGGTCCATCAGCGAGGAGATAGCCCACAGTGGATAGCCATAAATGCCATTTGAGAATATAGGCTATTAAAGGCAAAACGACGGCCTATAGCCTATACATATTATTTAATGTTTTCATAAGCGTAAATATACAACAGCTAGATTAACGATCAAGTTAGTTTACTGTATGCAAGCTTCGCAGGGCTGTGCCATGTGTTATTATATATGCGCAAGTTACTGTTGCATAATGTAGGCTATGGCTGCTATTATATCTAATTTATATAGGCTACCTAATACCGACAACAAAATAGATTGTATGCCTCTACAAATCATATTATACCCGGTAGCCAATCGAACGAAACGAATAAAGGCATTCATATGCAGCATGGTTATAATGACACACCAACGCCAAACAGTGGTTAACGGTCTTTATTAGTATTTTGAGCTGTCCAGGCAGAATTGCAGCAATGGTCTTAGGGAGTCGTTGATATCTGACATCACCGTGTACAAGTCCGTCAGCCTGTCGCGTATTTCTCCCATAACACACGTTGTGTCTTCTTGGTTCGACAGCCCGTTAAATTAGTTGCTTAGACCTCCGTGAACAATCTCACTCGTGAAGTTTCTCAGAGTTCACTCGGGTTAGTCCATTATTTCACATCCTATGGGGGTGTTTCATTACCATATGGATAATCATGCACAAGCATTGACGGTAAGAACAAATGGTATTCATGAACACGGAGTGTGCGTACGACCCGTGTACGCACGTGTGATAAATCCCGATTTTTCTGTACGTACAGACATTCTAAATTTCTGCGCTTAAGAACGAAAATAGAACACTTTCTAAGAATTGTTGATAAATGAGGGCCCTGGGGCTCTGTGGTGTCCTCAGCTGGATGGGGAGGCTGTTCCACAGGCGTGGTGCAGCCGTGCAGAAGGCTCGGTCACCCATGGTGCAGAGCCAGGTATTGGGGACCTGAAGGAGCAGGCTACCTGCAGATCTGAGGGTGCGGGTGCAGGATTGTGGAGTGATGAGTTCCTGAAGGTAGAGGGGTGTGTCCCCATTTATGCAGTTATGGGTGAGCATCAGGATTTTGTAATTGATCCGGGATGAGACGGGGAGCCAGTGTAGTGAGTGGAGTAAAACTAATAACATAGTCGATTGTCAGTGAGTTTCAACATGCAAAAAAAAACAGATACTTTTTTTCATCCCTACATTTCTGTTTTATACCGTGGTGAATATGAGTATAGTTTTAGAGTGATTCTGTGTAATCCCGGGAAACGACGCCAAACAGCGTTTTACTGCATTTCATTATAAATCGTGCCATTTCTCACCTGGATCAATAATCAATCTGAAATCAACACTAGATTATTGGTATTATGTTTCATCATGCATGGGGGGAGGTCGTTTTTCTATGCTTCGATCGCCACCAATGGAATATGTTACACAGTACATTACAGACACACGCTCCGATCGCAGGAAAAATATTATCGGATCAACGCAAGATTGATAACATATAGTCCTTACCTTGTCTATGATGTACTGCAAAAAGAATAATCCAATTATCTGATCGCCATTCCAAATACTGATCGTGATCGTGTGTCCAACGTAATCCAGCATTGAACATGAACGGGGGGCGGGGACCCTCGTCGATGCCATCCCTATAAGCTTTGTATTTCTGGAGTATTTAGACCCCGCCCGCACGCCGCAGCTCGGCCCAGAAAACAAACCACATTGTTTTTTAAATGGAGTGCAATAGCGGCCGCAAGGCGTTAGACGGCGGTATTGGCCGTTTGCGATCTCAGAGCCATTCCCAATGATAACATCAGGCTGGATGGATTAATTATGAATGGATATACCGAATAAAAGGAATAACGATTAAAACCCGACTTTTCTCGGGTTTGGCGCTCAAGCGATGGCGAGTTACCCGAAATATGTCGGGTCTGGCGTCCAATGTGTTAAGGTTGGGATTAGGGTTAAGGTAGTCTTGAGGAAAAGGTACTTGCCTCCCATGTGAGCATCCCAGGTTTGTTGCCCAGTGTCATGTACGAAGGTCTAACGACCGCACCGAATGGTGTCTGGAGCAGGCTGTACATGAACAGAAACAGCCTCTCTCAGTAAATGTTTCCAAAATAGTCCCGGGCAGGTAGGTAATAACAAACACAAGACGTTGTTCCAAAAATAGTAAATTATGTTTATTATGCCGGGTAGGAATTTAAACCTCCACTGATGGTTAGATCGGCCACAAA
>NC_140166.1:98729161-98895121 GCF_963971535.1 Notolepis coatsorum
TAAGATCATAAAACGTCCCTGCAGGTGTTAAGTCGCTGCCAACATGCCCCCTCGCTTTTTTTTAAAATTCCCCCAGGATAGTTTGGGTGAACACGAATAGCCCTGTTTTTTATCCCGGTGGCCTGGCAGACTGGCATGGCCTGGCCCTGTCAGACTGGCAATGTTTTTTTTTATTTTATTTATTTGTATATTATATTATTTTGTTGCCCGCAGTCAGGCCACTGAACTCCGAAGCAGGCCACGGTCAGTATAAGTGTTTCTAGTTGCACGGAGATGTGCTCTCTAGTCTATATACGTTCGTCAGTAAAAAAATTATATTCAATATACATTATTTACAGCATCAGTCACTGACTCAGTGCAGCACACTTTCATAGCAGGGTGCTGATTCAGTGCAAAGTGTTCAGGCAGAATACAACAAACAGTAGTGCCTACTGGCTAAACTGAAAGTATGGTTTGGGTTGCTCATACATTTTTCTTCACAAAGGTGGAGAAGGAGGCAGCATTACTGCTGCTGCAGCAGGTGTTCCTGCAGAGCTGGAGGGGGGGTTGGTGGTCGAGTCAGACCCATCATCAGAATCAGAACAGGAACCTTCATGCATGCAGCGGGCGTGGCGCATCTAAGGTAGGAACAATAATAATGTTGTAGTTTAAACTGCCGCCGTACAGCATCAGGCATTGGGATTATTGGCTGTGTTGGCACTTTCTTCGTCTGTTAACTTACCATGGTGATTTATCTGATCTGTGCTCTGTGCTGCCCTGCTAAACTGTGAGTTGTTCAGCAAACTTAACAGTCGACTCATTTCTGCTCGTTAATTTGCGCCCCCCTCTTTTTTTTTTTTTTTATTTCCCCCCCTCAGCATCCCGTTATAAATGCGTTCTGTGGCTATGATTATATTCTGTTGGCCTGGCCTGGCCTGCCTGAGTCAAATTCCCGGTAGGAATTATGGTCCCAGTCCGCGACCCTGCTCTGTACAACCAGAGCCTACAACAGTTTCCCCATAGAGTAGTTCTACTCTGGATCCGTTTGGAGGAGGGGTGTGTGCTCTACAACAGTTTCCCTGTGGAGCAGTTCCACTCTGGAGCACCTCATGCTTACCATTGAGGTGATAATGTAGACTTGAAACGCTCCGGTGATATGCAAAGTCTTTGCAAACACAACCGTTCTCGTATCAAATCTTCCATCTGTTATTTTTTTTAATATCTAAATCTCCCATTCAACGAGCCAAGCAACGCAGTTGCAGGCCAAGCAACTTTTCCCATGAATGCCTACAACTGTCTGATGTCACCCAATAGACCACTGCAACACTTCCGGGATTCTGAAATCGGGGAGGAGATTGCGGGGAGGGCAAGTGAATGAATGTGGATGAGAGCCTTGACATTAATAAGTGATTGCAGATACGGCTGTGGGGGTGCTAAAGACATGATCGAATAGACTTGTATGCGCCTGAATCTCCTGAACACGGCGCGAGACATTCCTAATAGATCAGAACTAAATCGGCAGCGAAAAGACCGTTTTTAAGCATCGATTCCCCATGCACAAGCGCAGATTGGCCACGGAGTGTGACGCAACGCACATCCACCCTGGAATGTTCCATTAGAGAGGGGGTGTTGTGTTGTGAGAATGTGAGCAGCAGGTTACGATATTTAAAAAATGGCTAGCTATATGAGTACCTTGCCAGCTGCTGAAAAGTGCCGGTATTCGTTGTTCTGTTGTTAGTAGTTGATGCTCCGATTGCTGCTCACATTCTCACAACACCCCCTCTAATGGATCATTCCAGGGTGGATGTGTGTTGCGTCACACTCCGTGGCCAATCTGCGCAGTGTTCAGGAGATTCAGGCGCATACAAGTCTATTCGATCATGTCTCTAGCACCCCCACAGCCGTATCTGCAATCACTTAATGTCAAGGCTCTCATCCACATTCATTCATTTGCCCCCCCCCCCCCCCCCCTGCAATCTCCTCCCTAGTGGTCTATGCATGCTGTGCAACGGTATAAACGTTATGCCTGGAACTCGTCCACTGAGAAACGTTCCGGCGGCTCAGCGGTGTAAAAAAAGTATAAAGTGCGTAAAAATGCATACATTTTTATTACTATTAATTGTTTCTGTAGTTAATTAATCTAAATGAACGCGATAAAGTCCCAGCCCTAGTATCTTACTGTATCATACTGAATTTATGCAGACCTCTCTTGGCAAGCCGGCAATAACCAGCAATAACGTAAGGTTATGTATATAACCAAGTTCTATGAATACTGGTGACGCTCAGCGTCAGTCTGCACTAACCTCACTTCGTGCCTAGCACTGAATAAAAAATCCACAATATAACTTTACATACCGATACCGACATCCGTCTGGCCACACCCCTATCCGCTTACCTTCATAAGCAGGTGTGTGGTCACCTACTCGCCTCCTTCCCAAACTTTCACCACAAGGCGAAAATCAAGGGCCGCAGTGGCGTCCTGACGCTGAGCGTCACCAGTATTCATAGAACTTGGTTATACACATAACCTTACGTTCTATTTCATTCTGGCCTCCGCTCAGCGTCAGTCTGCACAAGAGGAGCTGAGCGGAAGCCAGAAGCTCGACAAATGTACCCCACTGAGGCCCCCCACAACCATCAGACCGGAGAGGACCGAGCCCCCCGACCCTCCCTAATGGAGGGATACCCTCCCTATTGGAGGATGGGAGGGGGACGGATCCGACCGTGCGAAGAGGAACTCGAGCAACTCAACGCACAGGGTGAGCAGACCGTGGCTTGACCCCACGACTACGCACACGCGCAACCCGCATGCCACCAGGGAACGAACGGAAGGAACAACCCTCGTTACTGCCCCCAAAAATCACGGAGTCAAGAGCAAACTCAACCCCGTGGCAAGGCCGTAGCAGCGGAGCTTGAAGGAAGACCCAGACCCCCTAAAGGGACTGGACCCCCTGGAAAAAAGGGGCCCCGGAGAGGTCAATGACGCCAGGCATCAAGACCTCACCAGGCGGTCACTTAGTGACACCGCCCCCCACATCGCCAGCGTATTCGGACAGGGCCCCTCCAAGAGCGGGCCCTTCCCCCCATTAGTATGCCGCCTGGCACACTGACCCTGCAACACAGGCAGTCAACATGGCCGTAACTTTGAAGCACTCAAAAGGTTAACCATAACGGAAGCAGGCAGCGCACCGGGGAAACCAGGCAGCAGGCTGTAGACCCGAGCCTGGAGCACTGCGGACGAGACAGGCGCCAAAGGGGTCAACTGAAAACAGCACCCCGGCGGAAGGGGCGTATGCTGGCATTGTTGCGCACCATGACAAAGCCTCCATAAAAAAAAACCACCCAGAGGGTCGAGGCAGAGAAGGCTGACATGATTGGCAGACGTCATGAACGTGCAGGGGCACACTCAACCGGGTAACCCGGGAGTTGACTCTGATCCAACACACCAGGGAATCAACCACCCTCTTGGTACCACATACGGTGGTTGTTCCTATAACCCCTCAAGAAAAAACTCCAAAACACACATGCGGGTATACACCAGCTATACCGCAGTACAAGTGTTTCAGTTTCCAAAAAGGGTTATCCCAGGCCTACGGTTTCAACGAAACATTACTTCGGACCAGGCCTGGCGCCTCGGGAAGCACACAGGGTTACCAGAGGAGGTCCAGAAGACCACCCCAACAGCCCCCTCTTCGCCATGCGTGAGAGAGGAGCGAAAGAAAAAGGAGAACATTACATTCTTACATCCCACCACCCTCACCACAGAGGAGAGACGGGACTCCTCAGAGAGACTTCCCACGTGAGCCATAGATTGAAAAGTCACGGTAACATTGAGTCATGTGACCAACAGACTCAAGTTACACGTATATCGAGCGTAGTAGAACAGTACGTTTTTACGCTCTGCCCCGACAACTTGACAACAACAGACCCTACATACGGGTCCTACTAATCACACCAAAGTACCAGAAAATACCCTAAAGTACCCCAAAATACCCCAACGTATACCCCAAAGTACACCCCAAAATACCCCAAAGTACCCCAAAATACCCCAAAGTACCCTAAAATACCCCAAAATACCCCAAAGTACCCCAAAATACCCCAAAGTATACCCCAAAATACCTCAAAGTACCCCGAAATACCCCAAAGTACCCCAAAGTACCCCAAAATACCCCAAAGTATACCCCAAAATACCCCAAAGTACCCTAAAATACCCCAAAATACCCCAAAGTATACTCCAAAATACCCCAAAGTATCCCAAAATACCCCAAAGTATACCCCAAAGTATACCCCAAAATACCCCCAAAGTACCCTAAAATACCCCAAAGTACCCCAAAATACCACAAAGTACCCCAAAATACCCTAAAATACCCCCAAAGTATACCCAAAGTACCAGAAAATACCAGAAAATACCCCAAAATACCCCAAAATACCATAAAATACCCCAAAGTATACCCCAAAGTACCAGAAAAGACCCCAAAGTACCCCAAAATACCCCAAAGTATACCCCAAAGTACCATAAAATACCCCAAAATACCCCGAAATACCACAAAGTACCCCAAAATACCCTACAATACCCCAAAGTATACCCCAAAGTACCAGGAAATACCAGAAAATACCCCAAAATACCCTAAAATACCCCAAAGTATACCCCAAAGTACCGGAAAATATCCCAAAGTACCCCAAAATACCCTAAAATACCCCAAAGTACCAGAAAATACCAGAAAATACCCCAAAATACCCCAAAATACCCTAAAATACCCCAAAGTATACCACAAAGTACCATAAAATACCCCAAAGTACCCCAAAATACCCTAAAATACCCCAAAGTATACCCCAAAGTACCAGAAAATACCCCAAAATACCACAAAATACCACAAAGTACCCCAAAATACCACAAAATACCCGAAAGTATACCCCAAAGTACCAGGAAATACCAGAAAATACCCCAAAATACCCAAAATACCCGAAAATATCCCAAAGTATACCCCAAAGTACCAGAAAATACCCCAAAGTACCCCAAAATACCCTAAAATACCCCAAGGTATACCCCAAAGTACCAGAAAATACCAGAAAATACCCCAAAATACCCCAAAATACCCTAGAATACCCCAAAGTATACCCCAAAGTACCAGAAAATACCCCAAAGTACCCCAAAATACCCCAAAGTACCCTAAAATACCCCCAAAATACCCCAAAATACCCCAAAGTACCCCAAAGTATACCCCAAAATACCAGAAAATACCCCAAAGTACCCAAAAATACCCCAAAGTAAACCCCAAAACCCCAAAGTACCCCAAAATACCCCAAAGTATACCCCAAAATACCCCACAGTACCCCAAAATACCCCAAAGTATCCCAACATATCCCAAAATACCCCAAAGTGCCTGGAAATATACCACAAAGTACCACAAAATACCTAAAATGAAAAACTAAAATGTGCACATTTTGTGTAATAGTGTAATAGAGTGTAATAGTGTAATAGTGTAATAGTGTGTAATAGTGTAATACTGTAATAGTGTGTAATAGTGTAATAGTGTAATAGTGTGTAATAGTGTAATAGTGTGTAATAGTGTGTAATAGTGTAATAGTGTAATAGTGTGTAATAGTGTAATAGTGTAATAGTGTGTAATAGTGTAATAGTGTGCTAGTGTAATGGTGTGTAATAGTGTAATAGTGTAATAGTGTGTAATAGTGTAATAGTGTGTAATAGTGTGTAATAGTGTAATAGTGTGTAATAGTGTAATAGTGTAATTTTGTGTAATAGTGTGTAATAGTGTAATAGTGTGTAATAGTGTAATAGTGTAATAGTGTGATAGTGTGTAATAGTGTAATAGTGTAATAGTGTGTAATAGTGTAATAGTGTGTAATAGTGTAATAGTGTGTAATAGTGTAATAGTGTGCTAGTGTAATAGTGTAATAGTGTGTAATAGTGTGTAATAGTGTAATAGTGTGCTAGTGTAATAGTGTAATAGTGTGTTAGTGTGTAATAGTGTACTAGTGTAATAGTGTGTAATAGTGTAATAGTGTGTAATAGTATAATAGTGTAATAGTGTGTAATAGTGTAATAGTGTGCTAGTGTAATAGTGTAATAGTGTAATAGTGTAATAGTGTGCTAGTGTGTAATAGTGTAATAGTGTAATAGTGTGTAATAGTGTAATAGTGTGTAATAGTGTCTAATAGTGTGTAATAGTGTAATAGTGTGCTAGTGTAATAGTGTAATAGTGTAATGGTGTGTAATAGTGTAATAGTGTGCTAGTGTAATAGTGTAATAGTGTAATAGTGTGTAATAGTGTAATAGTGTAATAGTGTGTAATAGTGTAATAGTGTAATAGTGTGTAATATTGTCTATTACACTATTACACACTATTACACTATTACACACTATTACACTATTACACTATTACACACTATTACACTATTACAGTATTACACACTATTACACTATTACACTATTACACACTATTACACTATTACACACTATTACACTAGCACACTATTACATTATTACACACTATTACACTATTACACTATTACACACTATTACACTAATACACTAGCACACTATTACACTATTACACTATTACACACCATTACACTATTACACTAGCACACGATTACACTATTACACACTATTACACACTATTACACTATTACACTATTACACACTATTACACTATTACACACTATTACACTATTACACTATTACACTAGCACACTATTACACTATTACAATATTACACACCATTACACTATTACACTAGCACCCTATTACACTATTACACACTATTACACTATTACACACTATTACACTATTACACACTATTACACTATTACACACTATTAGACTATTACACTATTACACACTATTACACTATTACACTAGCAGACTATTACACTATTACACACTATTACACTATTACACACTATTACACTATTACACTATTACACTATTACACTATTGCACACTATTACACACTATTACACTAGCACACTATTACACTATTACACACTATTACACTATTACACTATTACACACTATTACACTATTACACTATTACACTAGCACACTATTACACTATTACACTATTACACACCATTACACTATTACAATAGCACACTATTACACTATTACACACTATTACACTAATACACTATTACACTATTACACTATTACACACTACTACACTATTACACACTATTACACTATTACACTATTACATTATTACACTATTACACTATTACACACCATTACACTATTACAATAGCACACTATTACACTATTACACACTATTACACTAATACACTATCACACTATTACACACTATTACACTATTACACTATTACACTAGCACACTATTACACTATTACACTATTACACACCATTACACTATTACACTAGCACACTATTACACTATTACACACTATTACACTATTACACACTATTACACTATTACACTATTACACACTATTACACTATTACACTATTACACACTATTACACTATTACACTAGCACACTATTACACTATTACACACTATTACACACTATTACACTATTACACACTATTACACTATTACACTATTGCACTATTACACACTATTACACTATTACACTATTACACACTATTACACTATTACACACTATTACACTAGCACACTATTACACACTATTACACACTATTACACTATTACACACTATCACACTATTACACAATTACACTATTACACACTATTACACTATTACACACTATTACACTATTACACTATTACACTAGCACACTATTACACTATTACACACTATTACACTATTACACACTAGCACACTGTTGAATGCCCACGCTCGCTCTTAGGTCAGATCGATAACTTCATAACTCATTGGTCTGCCTATCTACACCTCAAACAGCGTCCTGTGAAGTGGTTGACACGCAGGACCAACCGAGTCTACAAAATGTTGTTGTTACCACTGACCGACAAGAGACAGCGAATGCACCGTTCCGACCCCCGTCAGTCATCGACCTTTAACGTCGAGTGATTGAAGTTGCGGAATCTGTTATTTTATTTGCACTGGGAAGGACTCTCTATATTCAGAGGAGGTCCATTTCCCTAATCCGTTACACGTATTATCACTATATGGCTTTACTTGATAATCCCAATATACAGAATTCACCTTTAGTCCTTAATGCATAATCATAAGTCTCCTTTTACTCCGTAGGGATAAAGCCTATAGTTATAGTTATATCCCCATTATACAGAATGCACCTTTAGTCCTTAATGCATAATCATAAGTCTCCTTTTACTCCGTAGGGATAAAGCCTATAGTTATAGTTATATCCCCATTATACAGAATGCACCTTTAGTCCTTAATGCATAATCATAAGTCTCCTTTTACTCCGTAGGGATAAAGCCTATAGTCATAGTTATATCCCCATTATAGCTAGGGATAAAGCCACTTACACATCTTATCACTATATGGCATTACTTGATAAAACCAGGCTTGCCGAACCCACCTTTCTCCTCCTCCTCCGTCTGGGGAAAAAGTTCTTTTTTATATCATATATTAGGCACAATACAGGCACATTGGTGCACATTATCATTATTATTATTATTATTATTATTACTGGTAAAGTTACAATGCAAAAATACATCTCCATCCTTACCCGTCTTTTTGGGAAAAATAGAAGCAAAACGTGGTTTCCAAAAGAGGATTGTTTTTATTTTTTAACAGTAGAAAATTACATTTAAGGGTTCAGTTTCATTTATAAAAGTACACATGTTTTTCAGCTTACTATATATCAGGTTTCAGTCCTCTCCTCAAAATCTCTCAAAAAAGTCTGGCTCTTGCCTCCGCAACAGTCTCTTTTATTTGACATTATACCATATTCCTGATTGGTCGAAGAACATTGATGTCACAGGATCGTCATTTAGTTTAGCAAACCAACATACAGTACATAATTCGTTATGAACTCCTCCTTCTTTGAAATATGATATTTCTGTTACTGTTATCTAACAGTAACAGAAAGTCCCTTTTCCCTTCAAAACGTACAACGGCTTTGTCTGGGGGAACCACGTGACTGGGGCCCTTCATAGGATCTTCTTAAAGAATCCCTCCAGACAAATCCCTCCTTTTTTAAACATAATTCTTTTAGTATTTTTCTTTACTGACAGTCAATTATAAGCATGCCATTTTGAAAACTCTTACTGTACACATTTTAAACATTTAATTGTTATATAGTTTCTTTTCTTTCTTTAAGATCTCCCCACTAGTTCCCGGACTCTGTCTTTCAACCCTCAACCCTTAATCCCCTGGTCGTCTGAAAGGGTTAAGCTCTTACAGCTCTCTCTCTCCCATCTTCCAGAGGCCCACATTCCTCAGGGTTCCTCCCTTCTCACAGACACCCGGGACCTTGTCTGCAGATATTAAAGGCTCATTTCCATTTTTTATAAGTAGAGCCAGCTATCCTCCAGAGTTCAGTTTAAAGATTATACTGGTCACATAGGAACGACTCAGGATGTCATTGTCCAAAAGTGTCGCTTGTTTTGTGACACTTCTCACCCACTCTGCCATCCTGTGAGGTCTTTGTCCATTGTTAATTGAATAATTGAAAAATAAAGCATATGATTACATGTGAAAAATAGGTATATAGGGCTGTATTGGAACGACTCAGGATGTCTATTTCAAAATGTGTCATTTGTTTTGTGACACTTTACACCCACTCTGCCATCCTGTGAGGTCTTTGTCCATTGTCAATTGAATAATTGAAAAAATGAAGCATATGATTACATGTGAAAAATAGGTAAATAGGGCTATATTGTTACATAAACAACAAAAAAAAATTCAAAATAGAAATCACTGTTCTTCTTTAGAGAACAGGGCTTTTGCTTTTAAAAATAGTAATCACTGTTCTTTCTCAGAGAACAGGGCTCTTGCTTCTTTTTTGATTATATTTCTACCAACATTTTTATGTCATTGGTAAGGTGATTTTGATGACTTTCGTGCTTTCTTCGGCCTCTCGTAGTCCGCCCAGCCTCTGGAAGATGGTGGCGATGTACTTGTACCGGGGACTTCTTGTCTTGACCCCCCGGATCGAGAGGCCAGGGATCTTGGGTCTGGCAGGCCTTGACCTTTTTCACCTCCCCTGACTTCTTGACCGACCACACTACTGTGCTCGGTGGAGGGCAGGACAGGATAAATCTTCGGATCCCTCCGCGCATAACGGATTCCAGATTGAACTTTGATGTTGGACGTGCTCATCTTAGGGTAAAAGATCAAATCCATTCTATAATATTCGCAGCTGTTTCCCCAGCTCTTGACGGTCGCCCATGTCTTGCCGAAATTTGTGTCACCCTCTCGGGTAACCATGTAGATCTTCACCCAGGCCGGGAGGATACCGGCCCAGTTACCTCCCACCAGATCATGGGCGACACTGGATCTCTCTTCTGACGCAGCGTCCAAGTAGAAGAAGTCCTCGTACTGCATCCTGGTGAAAGGGTCAGAATAAGGTCTTCTCCCGGGTTTTATTCCCACTATGTCAGGCCAACTGGCAGGGGACTTAAGTTCTTCATTTGTCATCATTCTGCCAGTTCCTGTATATAACTGAGATCGTTGGCCGTCATCTACAACGTCCCATTTCCCTCTCTGGAGCGTTATTTTCTTCATCCAGGTTACTCCTAGGCCCAGAGACAATTTATCCTCCGGTGTTGTCATCGCAGTTGCTGTCTGTCCCTGGTCAGGCATTTTTGGTGAAACCAGACTTGGTGATGATGACACGAGGGCCGCTCTCAATCTATCAAGGGGGTCTTGATCCAAAATACTCAATACGCTATCACCATGTAACATAAGTTCGTCTGAGATGGTATATCCCTTAACCGCCATTCTCCGGTGGTGTCTGTTCGTTCCAGCGTTTCTGACCAGTGTGTGAGAGAGACAACACTGGTCCTCTTTTATCTTCATTTCAGAAGAGGCTCCGTCATAGTTGAAGGCCAAATTCTCTTTTTTGCATAATTTACGGCCCTCCCTGACCGGGAGAGGAGGCCCATACGACGTAGTAGATTTATTGTAATAATGACCCCTATTATCACAATGCAGGGGAGGGCCCATCTCACTATCCCCATCACCACCGCCCTGGCTGTCTGTACCATGGAAGTGGCAAAATTCCAAACATCACCTACTCCATCTGCCACGGCCCCCCCTATATCTTCAGCTGCACGCCCGATAATGGTACCGAGTACTATCGCAAATTGAGTTATGTCTCTCCTCCTGCTCCATTCGTCCACATGCGGTGCCCGATCCTGTGAACAGGACCCGTTTGTCATGTTGTTAGCATGCGAAATGGGAAAAACACCATCCAGGTAGAATCCTCTTGTTGTCCAGCCAAACCCCGGACCCAGCCCTCCTCCCGTTTCCAAATAATCAGATATGGGTTTCCATGGGGATACAAAGTCAAACAGGGCCTTGTTGCATCCCGTACAGGTGTTAAACAGATGGTGATTGTTTCCCCGTCTGTTATTGCAGTACTGGGTATTGATGAAATTCCATCGGTTCAACAGGTATGCCTCCGGTGGCCAATAGTAGGGGAATCCTCTATCCAGGGTGTGTTCAAACAGCGTTGCTAGGGGTCCGCATTTTGAAGTTTTTGCCTGCCATGTGGCTTCATTCTGTCTATCTCCCCATTTCAGAGTGGGAGAAGAGCGGTAGCAGTTAGCCACTATCAAGGGGATGCTCACCTGCCGGGGGAATTTTGAGTCATAATACAGTGTTCCACCCTCCCCCGAAACTGCCCTCCATCTCATTAGGTCACTGGTGTCCCGTGAGGTTGGAGAGTCAAACCAGTGCATATTACTCCATGCATGTTCCTGCGGCGGAGGGTTACGCACAATGTAGTACCTTTCTACCATTCTTCGAGGGTCGCATCCTATCTCCTGAGCCTTAGCCAGAGGGAGAGTGCCCCAATGGATCCACGTACTGTTAATCCCATCCCGGGATCTCCCCCTAGTCAGGGTCCTAGTAGAAGCTAGGTCCACCATAGCTGAGGTAGCTTCCTCCACATGTAGGTGCGGATAAGTATCCTTCTCTGTACACAGACTCTGATCATTCTGCGTACAATACTGTTTCCCCCATTTACCATAAGTTGTTCCGGGGTAGGCCCCGAGCTGGGCCCCCGTCGCTCTGAAGCTTGGTTCCAGACCCCACCTCATTATGTAGCCACTAGAGGTCTTTCTAGTGAGAATAAGAGGTGGGGGTATTAGGATTTCGCCTAATTGTCTCTCTTTAATGTTTACCATAGTGAATGGTAGCTGTGGATCCTTTTCCTTCCAATCCTGTACCCACTCCAATATATCCTCTTTTTCTGATCCATCGGGATTAAGGTTTGGATTAGGTTTGCTTTCTTTTGGGGGATCTTTGTTATTGCTCCCCACCGCCACTACCAATGCTCCGGGGTATGGGGTGCTGGAATTTGGGTCTATATGCCTACCCACATTTAGTTGGAACCCCAAAACCTGAGCAGCTAACTGTTGGTGGATGAACAGGGTCAACTTGGTCTCTTCCGTATCTGGCTCCTTCTGCCAGCATGCCGCCACCAGGTTGACCTCCTCATCCGTGAGGCCTATTCCTGCATAGGCCCTCCATTCATTGAGGGGCCGTTTTGCCCCCCTGCTGTGGTATCTGTCGAATTTTGAGGGTTCTGGGTATACTCTATACCTCCTCAAATAATTCCTGAAATTCACACGACAGGTGGCTTCCTGGCCCAGAGTTCCATTCGAGTATGGGCGTGGGACCCCCATATTCCGTGCTTCTCGGCATATAGGGACTAATTCACCCGCTTCTCTCATCATTCTTTTTCCCACTTCAATGGTGGTAAGACCCCTCCATACCTCGTCAGTTTTTGCCAGGTTATCAGATAGGCAATCGAGGAGAGAGTCTAGTATTTGCGTGCCCCACTTTCCCTCGAGTTTCTCCACCTGGCTCGGGGTCAAGGTTGGGACGTCTGTGTACCATAAGGTCCTCCCCCCCGCCAGGGGGAGACCGCGCACCCATGGAAGTGTAGGTGGGTATGGTTTGATTTTTACCCGTCCTGGGTTGGTTACCGCCACAGTCCATTTGAACCATGTAGCGGTAGTCTGAAAAGGACATCCTCCTGCTTGGTCAGTAGCTGTGAGAGGTATATCCTGTTCAGGCCGTTCCTGGACCTGAGCCTCCGGCAGAGTGTCTTGTCTGGGGGTCGAGATGGCGATTGTGGGGTCACGTGGCTGTGACTCTCCACACCCCCTCTGCCATCTCGGTACCTTGTTACCCTGGTAGCCGGCGGGAAGACTTGCATCTGTTGTTCCCTGGCTGGACGGCTCGACAGGATAGGGGTCACGTTGTTGCTTGGTATCCGGCGGGAAGACTTGCATCTGTTGTTCCCGGCCGATGCACCCAGGCTGTTGTCGTCTTGGTCATCTTGGTCACCTTGGTCATCTTGGTCATCTTGGGGTCACCCCCTCTGACCTCTTGGATCTCTCCCATAGTTTGAGGTAGGTTGATTCGTCACTTCTCGGGCGACCCCCACGGGTTCCCGAGAATTGTAGCAGCAGTCCTCTATTGAAGTGTGGTTGGCCTGGTCGTGTGACCCTGTCCGTAGGCCTCGCAGGACATCACAGATACAGTCCACAGAGGACTCATTTCTTTTCTCTCTTTCAGGTCCATTCAGGGCTCTCGTCGCCCTGTAACCTGGGTCCAGGCCGATGTCTCTCTGTCCGGTCTGGGAGGTCTAGGAGGTCTGGGAGGTCTGGGAGGTCTGGGAGGTCTAGATGAGGACCCTGAGGATGCTCTGTAGCTTGACCTATCCCGGTCTTCCTCCATTTCCGATTTCTGACCTGAGTCAGTATATTCCTTCTTGCCATTCGCTGCGTCGTCCACTGACTCCATATATTTGACACGGACTCCGTGCTGTGTCCTTTGCGGGTCACCCTTGGGTATGAATTTTTCCTTTTCGTACAGTAGTATCAAGTCTTTTGGGGATAACAGGGGTTCCGAATTAGGTGGTCCTACCACTCCTGATATCCCATGCTTCTCCCCTGTTCCCATGAGGGCTCTGGTCCCATTACCTAATTCCACTTCTATGGATCCGGTAATGGGTGTATTTACATGCAGGGAAATTTCCGCTCCGGTGTCTACTAGGTATTGGTCGTTTCCCACTTGACACGTTAACTTCCCATCCGTCTCCTGTGTCTTGAGTGCAATAGCATTCAGTAGGGGCCTCTCCTGGGGATCTATATTGAGGGTTAATAGACTCTCTGTCACTCTGTCTTCTTCCCATGTTCGAGTGTCATGTGTCACATCACCAGGAGGCCAGGATTCTATTCTCTCTCCTTCCGGGATTTGAATTCCTCCCTTGTTGCCCTCCTTTCTGCTTGCTTTTCTGGGGTTAATGCGGCCCACTCGTCGGGAGGTAGGTACATGTAATTCTTCTTCTCTTCCTTGTCCTTGGTTATCCTCGGGGGGAACTCCTTGGAGCCCCCCCTTTTGTCGTTTTTTGAGTAGATAGGTTTAACGTTAGCCGCTGGCTGTTGCTGGGCTCTGGGAGGCCGAATTTGAGCCTTCCCCTCTCGTGGGTTCTCCCCTTTCCTTTCACTGTTATTGTATTTGGTTTGAGAAATCATTTTGACTTGGTCATACAGCATGCATTCGATACGTAGCTGGTCTTGTGACCATGCTGCGCATCGGGCTGCCAGTGGGTTACCCCCTGGGACTCCTCTGAGTAGCTTTTCAAGCAGTGAGCATGATCCTTGCATAGGTGTTCCATTCATGACTGATCCTGCTGCATCATTGAGAGACATGCTCCCGCCTCGCACCTGTGGGATTAGTTTCTCCACCATCTTATACCCTGGATCTTGACCGGGGGTCCTTACTTCTCTTTCCATCAGTTGGTCCATTGAGGCCCTTTCGGGGATCTCTAGTCCTTTGAGATGCCTCAACATGCGAGCTAGCGTCTCGTGTGCTTGCATCTCCTGAGCGAGCATCTGCTGCGCCAGCTTCTCATGAGCTAGCATCTGCTGCGCCAGTTTCTTCTGAGCTACCCGTGCCAACTTCTCCTGAGCTAGCATCTGCCGCGCCAGCCTCTCCTGAGCTACCTGTGCCAGCTTCTCCTGGGCTGGCATCTCCTGGGCTGGCTTCTCTTGTGCTAGCTCCTCCTGAGCTAGCTTCTCTCGTGCTAGCTCCTCCTGAGCTAGCTTCTCTCGTGCTAGCTCCTCTGTGTTAGCACTGGCTTGTTAGCCGATGTAGTGCTAGTTAGCTTCCGTCTAGCTACGGCTAGCTCATGGGTCTTCCGTCTGGCTAAAGCCAGCTCATGGGTGTTAGCACTGGCTTGTTAGCCGATGTAGTGCTAGTTAGCTTCCGTCTGGCTACGGCCAGCTCCTGGGTCTTCCGTCTAGCCAGCTCATGGGTGTTAGCACTGGCTTGTTAGCCGATGTAGTGCTAGTTAGCTTGCAGTTCTGTGAATTCGTTTTGGCTCGCTTCACATCCACACTCCGCTCATACAAAGTGTCTCTGGGCTAGGGAGCCCTCGCCTTTCTGTGAACGGCCGTTTTGGCTCGCTTCACATCCACACTCCGCTCATACAAAGTGTCTCTGGGCTAGGGAGCCCTCGCCTTTCTGTGAACGGCCGTTTTGGCTCGCTTCACATCCACACTCCGCTCATACAAAGTGTCTCTGGGCTAGGGAGCCCTCGCCTTTCTGTGAACGGCCGTTTTGGCTCGCTTCACATCCACACTCCGCTCATACAAAGTGTCTCTGGGCTAGGGAGCCCTCGCCTTTCTGTGAACGGCCGTTTTGGCTCGCTTCACATCCACACTCCGCTCATACAAAGTGTCTCTGGGCTAGGGAGCCCTCGCCTTTCTGTGAACGGCCGTTTTGGCTCGCTTCACATCCACACTCCGCTCATACAAAGTGTCTCTGGGCTAGGGAGCCCTCGCCTTTCTGTGAACGGCCGTTTTGGCTCGCTTCACATCCACACTCCGCTCATACAAAGTGTCTCTGGGCTAGGGAGCCCTCGCCTTTCTGTGAACGGCCGTTTTGGCTCGCTTCACATCCACACTCCGCTCATACAAAGTGTCTCTGGGCTAGGGAGCCCTCGCCTTTCTGTGAACGGCCGTTTTGGCTCGCTTCACATCCACACTCCGCTCATACAAAGTGTCTCTGGGCTAGGGAGCCCTCGCCTTTCTGTGAACGGCCGTTTTGGCTCGCTTCACATCCACACTCCGCTCATACAAAGTGTCTCTGGGCTAGGGAGCCCTCGCCTTTCTGTGAACGGCCGTTTTGGCTCGCTTCACATCCACACTCCGCTCATACAAAGTGTCTCTGGGCTAGGGAGCCCTCGCCTTTCTGTGAACGGCCGTTTTGGCTCGCTTCACATCCACACTCCGCTCATACAAAGTGTCTCTGGGCTAGGGAGCCCTCGCCTTTCTGTGAACTAAGCATGAAAGTGATTTTTGCATTGCAACTTCACCCAGCAGAATTTTTACAGTAATCACAAAAATATACTTTAAGCGTGATCCTTTGTTTAAGTAGAACCTCCTACTTTTTTTTTTGACTGTAAGAAAACATTACGTAACTTTTTAGTCATGAGTAAACCTTTTTACCGCAATCACAAAAATATACTTTAAGCGTGATCCTTTGTTTAAGTAGAACCTCCTACTTTTTTTTTGACTGTAAGAAAACATTACGTAACTTTTTAGTCATGAGTAAACCTTTTTACCGCAATCACAAAAATATACTTTAAGCGTGATCCTTTGTTTAAGTAGAACCTCCTACTTTTTCTTTTTTTGACTGTAAGAAAACATTACGTAACTTTTTAGTCATGAGTAAACCTTTTTACCGCAATCACAAAAATATACTTTAAGCGTGATCCTTTGTTTAAGTAGAACCTCCTACTTTTTTTTTTTGACTGTAAGAAAACATTACGTAACTTTTTAGTCATGAGTAAACCTTTTTACCGCAATCACAAAAATATACTTTAAGCGTGATCCTTTGTTTAAGTAGAACCTCCTACTTTTTCTTTTTTTGACTGTAAGAAAACATTACGTAACTTTTTAGTCATGAGTAAACCTCTTTACCGCAATCACAAAAATATACTTTAAGCGTGATCCTTTGTTTAAGTAGAACCTCCTACTTTTTCTTTTTTTGACTGTAAGAAAACATTACGTAACTTTTTAGTCATGAGTAAACCTTTTTACCGCAATCACAAAAATATACTTTAAGCGTGATCCTTTGTTTAAGTAGAACCTCCTACTTTTTTTTTTTTGACTGTAAGAAAACATTACGTAACTTTTTAGTCATGAGTAAACCTTTTTACCGCAATCACAAAAATATACTTTAAGCGTGATCCTTTGTTTAAGTAGAACCTCCTACTTTTTCTTTTTTTGACTGTAAGAAAACATTACGTAACTTTTTAGTCATGAGTAAACCTCTTTACCGCAATCACAAAAATATACTTTAAGCGTGATCCTTTGTTTAAGTAGAACCTCCTACTTTTTCTTTTTTTGACTGTAAGAAAACATTACGTAACTTTTTAGTCATGAGTAAACCTTTTTACCGCAATCACAAAAATATACTTTAAGCGTGATCCTTTGTTTAAGTAGAACCTCCTACTTTTTTTTTTTTTGACTGTAAGAAAACATTACGTAACTTTTTAGTCATGAGTAAACCTTTTTACCGCAATCACAAAAATATACTTTAAGCGTGATCCTTTGTTTAAGTAGAACCTCCTACTTTTTTTTTTGACTGTAAGAAAACATTACGTAACTTTTTAGTCATGAGTAAACCTTTTTACCGCAATCACAAAAATATACTTTAAGCGTGATCCTTTGTTTAAGTAGAACCTCCTACTTTTTCTTTTTTTGACTGTAAGAAAACATTACGTAACTTTTTAGTCATGAGTAAACCTCTTTACCGCAATCACAAAAATATACTTTAAGCGTGATCCTTTGTTTAAGTAGAACCTCCTACTTTTTCTTTTTTTGACTGTAAGAAAACATTACGTAACTTTTTAGTCATGAGTAAACCTCTTTACCGCAATCACAAAAATATACTTTAAGCGTGATCCTTTGTTTAAGTAGAACCTCCTACTTTTTTGATTTTGCCAAATCTGTAATTTAATTTTACTCCAGAGGATTTTGACAGTAGTCCTGTCTTCTTTGGCCGTTTTAGCACCTATTTTGGTTAGTATAAATGCACATCGCCAGGGACGCCATGTTGAATGCCCATGCTCGCTCTTAGGTCAGATCGATAACTTCATAACTCATTGGTCTGCCTATCTACACCTCAAACAGCGTCCTGTGAAGTGGTTGACACGCAGGACCAACCGAGTCTACAAAATGTTGTTGTTACCACTGACCGACAAGAGACAGCGAATGCACCGTTCCGACCCCCGTCAGTCATCGACCTTTAACGTCGAGTGATTGAAGTTGCGGAATCTGTTATTTTATTTGCACTGGGAAGGACTCTCTATATTCAGAGGAGGTCCATTTCCCTAATCCGTTACACGTATTATCACTATATGGCTTTACTTGATAATCCCAATATACAGAATTCACCTTTAGTCCTTAATGCATAATCATAAGTCTCCTTTTACTCCGTAGGGATAAAGCCTATAGTTATAGTTATATCCCCATTATACAGAATGCACCTTTAGTCCTTAATGCATAATCATAAGTCTCCTTTTACTCCGTAGGGATAAAGCCTATAGTTATAGTTATATCCCCATTATACAGAATGCACCTTTAGTCCTTAATGCATAATCATAAGTCTCCTTTTACTCCGTAGGGATAAAGCCTATAGTCATAGTTATATCCCCATTATAGCTAGGGATAAAGCCACTTACACATCTTATCACTATATGGCATTACTTGATAAAACCAGGCTTGCCGAACCCACCTTTCTCCTCCTCCTCCGTCTGGGGAAAAAGTTCTTTTTTATATCATATATTAGGCACAATACAGGCACATTGGTGCACATTATCATTATTATTATTATTATTATTATTATTATTACTGGTAAAGTTACAATGCAAAAATACATCTCCATCCTTACCCGTCTTTTTGGGAAAAATAGAAGCAAAACGTGGTTTCCAAAAGAGGATTGTTTTTATTTTTTAACAGTAGAAAATTACATTTAAGGGTTCAGTTTCATTTATAAAAGTACACAGGTTTTTCAGCTTACTATATATCAGGTTTCAGTCCTCTCCTCAAAATCTCTCAAAAAAGTCTGGCTCTTGCCTCCGCAACAGTCTCTTTTATTTGACATTATACCATATTCCTGATTGGTCGAAGAACATTGATGTCACAGGATCGTCATTTAGTTTAGCAAACCAACATACAGTACATAATTCGTTATGAACTCCTCCTTCTTTGAAATATGATATTTCTGTTACTGTTATCTAACAGTAACAGAAAGTCCCTTTTCCCTTCAAAACGTACAACGGCTTTGTCTGGGGGAACCACGTGACTGGGGCCCTTCATAGGATCTTCTTAAAGAATCCCTCCAGACAAATCCCTCCTTTTTTAAACATAATTCTTTTAGTATTTTTCTTTACTGACAGTCAATTATAAGCATGCCATTTTGAAAACTCTTACTGTACACATTTTAAACATTTAATTGTTATATAGTTTCTTTTCTTTCTTTAAGATCTCCCCACTAGTTCCCGGACTCTGTCTTTCAACCCTCAACCCTTAATCCCCTGGTCGTCTGAAAGGGTTAAGCTCTTACAGCTCTCTCTCTCCCATCTTCCAGAGGCCCACATTCCTCAGGGTTCCTCCCTTCTCACAGACACCCGGGACCTTGTCTGCAGATATTAAAGGCTCATTTCCATTTTTTATAAGTAGAGCCAGCTATCCTCCAGAGTTCAGTTTAAAGATTATACTGGTCACATAGGAACGACTCAGGATGTCATTGTCCAAAAGTGTCGCTTGTTTTGTGACACTTCTCACCCACTCTGCCATCCTGTGAGGTCTTTGTCCATTGTTAATTGAATAATTGAAAAATAAAGCATATGATTACATGTGAAAAATAGGTATATAGGGCTGTATTGGAACGACTCAGGATGTCTATTTCAAAATGTGTCATTTGTTTTGTGACACTTTACACACACTATTGCACTATTACACTAGCACACTAGCACACTATTACACTATTACACACTATTACACTATTACACTATTACACACTATTACACTATTACACACTATTACACACTATTACAGTATTACTGTTGTGAAGGGCCAGATTAAACCGAATATATATATTTATTTATATATATATATTTAATTGTATTTGTATATTCTCTAATATTCCCTGATATCCCTTGTATATTCCTTGTACAATATGCATTGAATATCCATTCTAGCCTACTGAACATCCCATAATAGTCTCCATTCTACTATTGGTCGAGACCTTGGTGCCAGGCTGCCATACCCCTCAGACCCAGTTCAAACGTACCGCTCGACATGTACGAACAAGTCCTAGTTCCGCGTAGGAATTTGGCTACCGCACCACTAATGGGACTATTTGTTCATAGTGCGTATATATACTGCGCTACTAAAGTAGGACTTTCTTTTCAGTCCAGTTTCTTACCCTCCAATAGAGTCACAGACGTAAAGCCTCCCCGCGATGCCACGTGTGGGAGTAAGGCCAAGTTCGGCCTACCATCGGTATTGAGACATCGTGTATATTAATATTTGAATAGTCATATTTGGCACTATATCGTCGAGTTGGACGTAGTCTATTAAGCTAATAATAGTCTGTTAATATATAGTGCTTCGTGCGGTGAGAATACTACCGTAGTCAGTACCCCATCGTTTCGGGCAGAGAACTGGCTGCTTACCCAGGGTGGTTGACCCTATGTGAAGCTGCACCCGAGGAGCCCCAGAGCCGACGAGCGAGTGGACCTGTATACCGGATTATTCTACCGACGACAGCCCGCCTTCCCAGGCACGGATTATGCTTTGGATACTTTGATTATTCTATGGATAAAGACCCCCGACACTACCGTGTGTTGGAACCCCCCCCCTGGAGAGGACGCAAGGTGAGGAGACGCTCTGCAAGACGAGGTCTCTCCACATCTCTCCCCCGTGGACCGGAGAGAGCCGGCCCACAAAGAGTCCACCTGCTTTCATCTGTGGTCCAAGGATCGCCGGCGCATTGAACGGCACTACAGTGGGTTCACCTGGGATACCCTTGGCCGGACGAGGCAGCTGGATTCTACCCCCCCCCCCCCTCCTACTCCTGTCGGCTTACAAGCGACCGGATTAACCCCCTCTAGTGTATCCAGCCTATAATCATTAAAGTATCATTGCTGTTATTCCTTAACTATTCCAGGTCGTATATTTACCACCTGCGCCTTCAGAGATTGGACATTATCTATTGATATACCGACGAATACTCCTTGCCATAAAAGTGCATACTATTTCAATTCATAAATGTAATTAAGTGATTAAGTGCTTATTCTACACACCATCGCTGTGTAGGAAATAAAGACCTGTTTCTAATTCGTACATTTGTGTTGGATCCGTTTCATCTACGTGAGAGTGTTCATGATAATATATTTATGCCGTGTACTGGGTGGCCGAATATTAAGTACAAAGGTAGTGGTAGTAAGTATCATATCTAGTAATACAGTCAGGGAATTGTACCCCTCAGTTACAATTGGTCCTTCGAGCCGGATGGTAATTAGTGTAATATTAATATAGTGTTATTAATATTGAAATGGCCTATGATGAACACTCCACGAAACGATCCTCCTAACCAACGCCCGCAGCGCGAACGACGGCTCCCTCAGTACTTAGAGGCTTACGCTGTCAGTCAACAACCTAGTCTTCTACTAACAGTAAACGCGGTAAAACTAGAAAGTAAAAGTATGTCTAACCCCAACGCCCAGACTACCCCGACCATAGAGGCCCCTACGGGCTCTAATGTAACTGACCAAGTTCACGGTGGGGACCAGTGGGAACCAGACATGACTTCACACCCCGCCAGTACTGAAGAAGTAGTCCCCGATGAGTCCCGGGAGGAATACAACGCTACCGAGAGAGAACTCGGCACGGAAGAAGACGGGGAGAGCACCGTGGAGATAGAGCTCCAAGGCTCCGCAAGGAGTACCCCGAGGGAAGGCTCCCCTATACAACCGCCTTCTCCCAGCGAGGCAGAGAGGACCCTACAGCAGGCCTTCCTCATCAGCCTGAACGCCGCTGCTGAACGCGACCGACTGCAGATCCAGCAGCGAAGCGAACACGAGCAGATACGTCTAGAAATAAGACGCATTCAGATGGAAGAGAATGTGGCCCGAGAACGAGCCGGTGCTCAACGGGACGCAGCGCGCGACAGACAGCAGTCGCAACTAATAGAACAGCTGATCAGACGGACAACACCCTCTCCCTCCGCCAGAGGCTCCAGGAACTCGTCTAGACACACCTCCAGGGCGGCATCCCCTAGCCGAGTAAACAACCCTGAACTTGACCAACAGACAAGGTCTATACCCCCCACAGACCACCTCCCCCCACCGGTCCAAGCGAGACCTAGCAACCGGGAAGGAGCAGCATATCCTGTGGAGAGGCTAAACCAGAGACTACAAGCACTGGATGACCTAACTGAAGACGAAGAGGAAGAGGAGGAGAACCGCGCCCGAAGACAGCACAGTACTCTACCGGACCAGGAGGTCCGGTACAGCCCAGGCTATACTCCCGCGGAGCTGCGCTACAGACCCCCGACTCTATACACGGGTGAGCACGACGCACGACCCGCACCGAGGAACAGCACCTGGACAAGCGGGCCATGGTACACTGCCGGTACCAGCCCATACCAAGGAGCGGGAGGAGACTCGCCTAGGAGGCCTCTCCCCCAACGCTCGCCGATGTATCCACAGTCAGCGTCATACATTGGCACGCCTATGGTACCCGACTTCACCCAAGAGAACCGGGCCCAGTATACAGAACTCCGCATGTGTCTGGAGACCATGTTGGTGGATGTATTGGATGAACGCCACAAATACGCCATCCTACTGAAGCACTTAAAGGTACCCCGCGCACATAATATAGCGCTCGCCTACGCGACTTCCACCACCCCATACACAGCAGCGCTGGTAGCATTGGACCAGAGGTATGGGCGCATATGGGATTACGTGATCCAGGAGATCCGACACATCGACCGCTTACCCCCAGCAATAGACAATCGAGCACTGGACGACCTGTCCATCAGAGTGCAGTCCCTGGTAGGGATGTTGGGAGCGCAAAGAGAGAAGGGGAGGCATGAACTTTACGCCAACTCAAATGTGGAAAGGATCCTGGAGAAGCTGCCGCCCGCTCGTCAGGAGCGCTTTAGGCGGCAGAGGGACCACAGAGACCCGAATGGCCCCGAACCGAACCTCCTCGATCTAGCAGACTTCCTGGCGAGAGAAGTCAGCAGCCTACGGCTAGATACATTCGGACGGAGCACCCCTGGCTCCAGAGAAGGAACCAGACGACTAAATGATGGAAGAAGATCGGTGACTGTGATGCACCAATCGGAGTCAGTACCGAGCAGCAGGAGCCACAGTACCCCCTCCAGAACGGAGAAGTGGAAGATAGTGTGCCCCTACTGTGAGAAAGAACACTGGCTAGCGCAATGTGACTCCTTCCCCAAGCTGAACGTGGAGGAAGCAGGTCAATGGATAAAGTCCAACAAGCGCTGTTTTCGCTGTGCGCGCTCACACATGGCAGCCGAATGCCGCTTAAAGAAAAGGTGCACCAAGTGCGATGGAGCCCATCTGGACATACTTCACGACAGTAACAGACGGCGCCCTTCACCTGCACCATCCAGCCGCAAAGCGAGCGTCATGTACATCGATCCCGCCAGCAGCAGTGGAGCCCGAGTACTCCTAAAAGTAGTGCGTGTGACACTAAGCTACCAGAATAAAGTCCTGGACACTTACGCCGTCCTCGATGACGGGTCAGAGAAGACCCTGCTGCTCGCCTCCGCTGCGGCCCAGCTAGGGCTGCGGGGAAGCGAAACCCAAATGACAATTCGGACAATAAGACGAGATTTGAAGACGATAAAGGGCGAGAATGTCTCATTCTCTATCGCAGCAAGCGGCCAGCCTGAGCGACGGTACCAGATTGCAGACGCTTTCACCAGCCAAGAAATAGGACTGTCGCGGTACACATACCCCGTCGCCAAGCTGATGGAGAAATATGCACATCTGCGCAAGTTACCGATCCCGCTCATAGACAATGCTATGCCGACCCTGTTGATAGGCTCCGACCATGCAGACCTCATTGTCCCGATAGACCGGGTTCATACCGGACCCCGAGGCTGCCCTGCAGCAGTCAAGACCCGTTTGGGATGGACTCTCCAAGGCCCGCTCGCCAAATCTCTCAACCGAAGTACAGCCACTAGATGTCTCCACTCCCGAGTCACAGAGGGAGAAACCGCACTCCTGCAACACGTAGAGCGGCTATGGAGCTTGGAACAAATGCCCTTTAAGAATGGAAAGAAAGACATTCGCTCTAAAGATGACATTTACGCCATTCACCTCCTCGAGACAGGGACCAAGAGAGTCCCGGTCAACGGCGTGTTGAGATACGCCACGCCACTCCTGCGGCGAGAAGGAATGCCTACTTTCCACGCCAAGACAAACGCCATAGAACGGTACCTGCTGAACACGGAGCGGCGCTTAGCCAAGAACCCCGCCCAAGAGAGTGTATACCGCGCTGAGATTGAGAAGCTCATCACAGCGGGACACGTCACAAAGATGGACATTAAAGAGGCTGACCAGACCACTGAATCGTGGTACGTGCCCCACCACAAGGTCCATCACAACGGTAAAGACCGCATAGTATTTAACTGCAGCTACCAGATCGGATCCCAAAATCTGAATAAAGAGTTACTGCCCGGTCCCACACTCGGCCCCTCCCTACTCGGCGTTCTACTCCGCTTCCGCCAGGAAAAGGTGGCCATCAGCGGGGACATTAATGGAATGTTCCTGCAGGTGAGATTAGTAGAGGCGGACAAGCCCCTGTTACGGTTCCTATGGAGAGAGAAGCCAGGAGATGAGCACCCAGCCATCTACCAATGGGAAGTCCTCCCCTTCGGAACGACGTGCAGCCCCTGCTGTGCGACATTTGCACTACAGAAACATGTAGCAGAGGACCCAGCAGCGGACGAAGAGGTCCGACACAGCGTAAAGAACAGCTTCTACGTAGACAACTGTCTACAAAGCCTTTCAACCCAGGAAGGAGCCGAGGCTCTCCTGATTAAACTCCGCGCCTCATTGATCAAAGGCGGCTTTGATCTCAGGCAGTGGGCCAGCAGCGATCCGCAAGTACTGCGCAGCCTCTCCTCCGAGGACAAGGCAGCCAGCAGCGAGACCTGGATGGCTACAATCCCGGGATAAGCCCAGGAGATGACCCTGGGATTGGTGTGGCGATTCAAAACAGATTCGCTTCACTACAGACACAAGCCCCTGACTACGGAGCAGGGAAGGCCGGCGGCGGCGCCGACCACCAGACGGAGTGTGTACACAACACTCGCCCGACAATATGACCCGCTAGGATGTATTCTACCGTACACCACCAGGGCAAAAATGATTGTACGAGCATTGTGGGACAAGGACCAGGGCTGGGACGACCCCATTCCCGCACACCTTGCATCCACCTGGAGAGAGTGGGAGATGGAGCTCCACTCACTCCCAGGCGTTAATATGCGCCGAAGCTACTTCCCACCCACGGTGAGGCCAGAGACATGTAAAATGGACTTACACGTCTTCAGTGACGCCTCAGAGGTCGCATACGGATCAGTAGCCTACTTGCGGGCCCAAGACCAGGGGGGAGAGATCTACACAGCATTTGTCCTCGCCCGCTCGAGAATAGCCCCACGCAAGCAACAATCTATCCCACGCATAGAGCTCTGCGCAGCCCTAGCCGGAGCGCACCTAGCCACGCTCATCCAACGTGAGCTCACCATACCGGTGTCTAGAACAATCCTGTGGTCAGATTCCACGACGGTACTCGCCTGGATCAAATCGGACTCATGCAAGTACAAAGTCTTCGTGGGAGTCAGAGTCACCGAGATTCAAGACTTAACCGAAGAGTTAACCGGAGAAACAGAGTGGCGCTACGTTGATACAAAACAGAACCCAGCTGACGTCATCACCCGGGGGATGCCCCTGGATGACCTCACCCGTCGCAATGTCTACAGTGACGGCCCCGCATTCCTAAGACTCCCGGAAGGACAGTGGCCCATGCCTATCCCGAGGGAAGCAAGTCCAGAGGAGGTGGAAATTAAGAAGTCTGTGTTCTGTGGATTGAGCACCGTAGCCTCCACCGACCCTAACATAAACGATTGCACGTCCATAGAGAGTGCACAACAAAGAACATTCCTGCGGTACCACCCGGAGTGCAAGTCCCCCGCTGATATGTCAGCAGCTAACTACGAGGAAGCAGAATTGCTTCTACTGCAGCGAGCCCAGAGAGACTCGTTCCCCGATGAATTGGCCTGTCTACAGGGAGGAAAGCCCGTCCCATCCGACAGCAGATTAATTCACCTGGCCCCCGAGAGCGACGCTCACACGCTCATCAGAGTGGGTGGTCGCCTACGCAGAGCCCCCAATCTACCGGATGACATTAAATACCCGATCGTATTGAACAGCCGACACAAGGTCACAGAGCTGATTATAAAGAAATACGATGAGGATGTACATCACGCAGGAGCAGAAAGAGTCTTCGCGGAAATCAGACGTCGTTACTGGATCCTACAAGGAAGAGAGGCGGTACGACGCTTCCAACGAACATGTCTAGACTGCCGCAAGTGGCGCGCGCAGCCCAGCATACCAAGGATGGCTGACCTTCCTCCATGTCGCCTCCGAATCGGTGACAAGCCATTCCACTCAACGGGTATGGACTGCTTTGGCCCGCTGCACATAAAGAAAGGAAGAGGAACCGAGAAGCGGTGGGGTATTGTATTCAAATGCATGACCACCAGAGCGATACACATCGAGCTTCTCCCGACCATGAGCACAGACTCATTCCTTATGGCCTTCCGTAGATTCACATCACGGAAAGGAAGACCGTCTACCCTATTGTCCGATCATGGGACAAACTTCAAAGGCGGCGAAAGAGAGCTGAGAGAGAGCTTCCAAGCTATGGGCCCAGAACTTAAGACCCACCTCGCTCCAGCACAGGTTGATTTCCAATTCAACCCCCCAAACGCACCCCACTTCGGTGGCACTTGGGAACGAGAAGTGCGCTCCATAAAGACAGCCCTGTACGCAGTACTTGGGGCCCAGACTGTGGCGGAAGAAGTCCTAATGACAGTCCTCACGGAGATTGAGGGAGTACTTAACTCGAAGCCCCTCGGATATGTCTCCAGTGATGTGGCGGATATCGACCCAGTTACCCCCAACTGGGTCGGCTAGATCCCACATTACCCCAGACAATGTACCGGCCTGAAGAAGCGAACGGCCGACGAATGTGGAGGTACAGCCAAGTATTAGCCGACAAGTTTTGGAACAGTTTCCTACTGCACTACCTACCGTCTCTACAGACCCGCCAGAAGTGGGTAAAGGAGAGAGACAATTTGACAGAAGGAACAGTCGTCATGATTATTGATCAATCACTGCCCAGAGCTATGTGGCCGGCCGGCCGCGTAAGCAAAGTGATCACCGGTGCCGACGGCAAGGTCCGAGCAGCTGAAGTGCTCGTCCAGGGTCGCACTTACACCCGTCCCGTGGCAAGGCTCATAGAACTGCCTCGACTCCCAGACACAATCGATGATGACCATGACCCTACAACCCTATGACTTTGTGAAGTTGACTGACCCCTACAGCAAACCCTTATGTGTAAATAGACAACGCGATTAATCTGTCTCCGTTTAACTGATTAGGTCTGGGACCTATTCAGGGGGTGGCTGTTGTGAAGGGCCAGATTAAACCGAATATATATATTTATTTATATATATATATTTAATTGTATTTGTATATTCTCTAATATTCCCTGATATCCCTTGTATATTCCTTGTACAATATGCATTGAATATCCATTCTAGCCTACTGAACATCCCATAATAGTCTCCATTCTACTATTGGTCGAGACCTTGGTGCCAGGCTGCCATACCCCTCAGACCCAGTTCAAACGTACCGCTCGACATGTACGAACAAGTCCTAGTTCCGCGTAGGAATTTGGCTACCGCACCACTAATGGGACTATTTGTTCATAGTGCGTATATATACTGCGCTACTAAAGTAGGACTTTCTTTTCAGTCCAGTTTCTTACCCTCCAATAGAGTCACAGACGTAAAGCCTCCCCGCGATGCCACGTGTGGGAGTAAGGCCAAGTTCGGCCTACCATCGGTATTGAGACATCGTGTATATTAATATTTGAATAGTCATATTTGGCACTATATCGTCGAGTTGGACGTAGTCTATTAAGCTAATAATAGTCTGTTAATATATAGTGCTTCGTGCGGTGAGAATACTACCGTAGTCAGTACCCCATCGTTTCGGGCAGAGAACTGGCTGCTTACCCAGGGTGGTTGACCCTATGTGAAGCTGCACCCGAGGAGCCCCAGAGCCGACGAGCGAGTGGACCTGTATACCGGATTATTCTACCGACGACAGCCCGCCTTCCCAGGCACGGATTATGCTTTGGATACTTTGATTATTCTATGGATAAAGACCCCCGACACTACCGTGTGTTGGAACCCCCCCCCTGGAGAGGACGCAAGGTGAGGAGACGCTCTGCAAGACGAGGTCTCTCCACATCTCTCCCCCGTGGACCGGAGAGAGCCGGCCCACAAAGAGTCCACCTGCTTTCATCTGTGGTCCAAGGATCGCCGGCGCATTGAACGGCACTACAGTGGGTTCACCTGGGATACCCTTGGCCGGACGAGGCAGCTGGATTCTACCCCCCCCCCCCTCCTACTCCTGTCGGCTTACAAGCAACCGGATTAACCCCCTCTAGTGTATCCAGCCTATAATCATTAAAGTATCATTGCTGTTATTCCTTAACTATTCCAGGTCGTATATTTACCACCTGCGCCTTCAGAGATTGGACATTATCTATTGATATACCGACGAATACTCCTTGCCATAAAAGTGCATACTATTTCAATTCATAAATGTAATTAAGTGATTAAGTGCTTATTCTACACACCATCGCTGTGTAGGAAATAAAGACCTGTTTCTAATTCGTACATTTGTGTTGGATCCGTTTCATCTACGTGAGAGTGTTCATGATAATATATTTATGCCGTGTACTGGGTGGCCGAATATTAAGTACAAAGGTAGTGGTAGTAAGTATCATATCTAGTAATACAGTCAGGGAATTGTACCCCTCAGTTACAATTACACTATTACACTATTACACACAAAATGTGCACATTTTAGTTTTTCATTTTAGGTAATTTGTGGTACTTTGTGGTATATTTCCAGGCACTTTGGGGTATTTTGGGATATGTTGGGGTACTTTGGGGTATTTTGGGGTACTGTGGGGTATTTGGGGGTATACTTTGGGGTACTTTGGGGTATTTTGGGGTACTTTGGGGTATTTTGGGGTATACTTTGGGGTATTTTGGGGTACTTTGGGGTATTTCGGGGTACTTTGGGGTATTTTAGGGTATTTTGGGGTATTTTGGGGTACTTTGGGGTATTTCCTGGTACTTTGGGGTATACTTTGGGGTATTTTATGGTATTTTGGGGTATTTAGGGTAGTTTGGGGTATTTTGGGGTATTTTCTGGTACTTTTTCGGTATTTTGGGGTATACTTTGGGTTTTTTTTGGGTACTTTTGGGTATTTTAGGGTACTTTGGGGTATTTTGGGGTATTTTCTGGTACTTTGGTGTATACTTTGGGGTATTTTAGGGTATTTTGGGGTACTTTGGGGTATTTTGGGGTATTTTAGGGTACTTTGGGATATTTTGGGGTATTTTCTGGTACTTTGGGGTATTTTGGGGTATACTTTGGGGTATTTTGGGGTATTTTAGGGTACTTTGGGGTATTTTGGGGTATACTTTGGGGTATTTTGGGGTACTTTGGGGCACTTTGGGGTATTTTTGGGGTATACTTTGGGGTATGTTGGGGTACTTTGGGGTATTTTGGGGTATACTTTGGGGTATTTTGGGGTACTTTGGGGTAATTTGGGGTACTTTGGGGTAGGGGTGGACGGTATGGTCTAAAATGTATATCACGGTATAATTTGAAGCATAGACGGTAACAGTATATATCACGGTATCAGTGTTTCCGTTAGAATAATTTTTTTTGCCTGATCCTCAAGGCATGTAGATTTATAATATTTTAACTTAAAACTAGGCTACTTTTGCGTATAAAGTCATTATATTCCAAATAAAATAAGTCCCGAGTCGAGACTCCGTGCTGCTCCCATTGCAAACAGCGGGGCTGGATTTTGCTAGAAGCATATGTAGCTGCAGAGCCGCAGAGCCAGTGGCTCTTTCAGGTCGTTCAGCCGTTTGGTGGGGGGGCGCTGTTGAGCGGGCCTGTGACCAGACCTGAAAGAGCCACTGGCTCTGCAGCTCTGCAGCTGCATGCTATTTCGCAAATCCACTGCTGCAGCCGTCCTCCCGTCGTTATCATAACACTACACACATATCATAATGTTTACAGCAAACTGTAGTTGATCACCAGGTATGTTTTATTAACGTAGAATAATTCATATAAGAAAAACGATAGGTAAGATCTCTTAGAGCTGCCCTACCGGTTACACGGTATACTCAAAATCCATACCGTAGAGCAAATTCATACCGTTTATACCGTATACTGTTTATACCGTCCACCCCTACTTTGGGGTATTTTCTGGTATTTTGGGGTATACTTTGGGGTACTTTGGGGTATACTTTGGGGTATTTTGGGGTACTTTGGGGTATTTTGGGGTATACTTTCGGGTATTCTGGGGTACTTTGGGGTATTTTGGGGTATTTTGGGGTACTTTGGGGTATCTTGGGGTATACTTTGGGGTATTTTGGCATATACTTTGGGGTATTTTGGGGTACTTTAGGGTATTTTCTGGTACTTTGGGGTGATTAGTAGGACCCCCTACATACGGGTCTAAAACTCACGGAAGCCGTCGTCCAATAGAAACGTGCTTAGTGACGTTTGCTATGACGGGAGGAGACCCAAGACTCAACCGCCTGTGATAGGTGCAGAGTCTGGGAAACCCTTCCCCCCCCCCCCGTGCCAAGCTGCCTAACAGCTTGGCCCTGACCAAATGAAAAGAGAGTCCAATAAACCCCCTGACCAATCAGAAGAGGGAAGGAGGGGTTTATCCGATACCCCCTCGCAAGCCCAATCCTTGCAATACGACAACAACAAACAGCCATACGATACCTTAAGTAACAAAATGCTAATGGACAGCGCAAGCTAATTCAATGCACGCTAGCCACAGACACATCTGTGAACAGGGTTTATAACAAGGCCAAGTTGTGTATGTGTGAACCCGACACCCGTATCCATGTTGTAAGACACAGAAAATCTGATAGAGAGAGAGAGCGGCTGAGCCGCGGTACTTTTTCATACGAGCATTACTGCAGACCAACACAATAGTGTTGCGGCTCAATATCACTGTTTAAGCAACAGAGCACACAACTAACCTCTACCTTTATGTGAAGATTCAGGTCGAGGCAGAAAAAACCTTTTTCAACCGAGTGTAGGCTGCAGGCCTTGCTTAAGCTATAACATGAATGTAACGTCTAGCCCTCTTATCAAACCCATACTAGCGAAAGATTCACACGTCGCATCCCCATCATATGTTTGGTGAATAAACACACAGTTTGTAACAAAAAATACAGTCCCTCTTTTTAGGAGGGACTCTTTATTTCTTTCAACAAAATTATATGTGGGCCGGGAAGGGAACCATAGAGGGAAAAAGTCAATTCTTTTTTAGCGACGCCTGCCACGAGCCGCTCGGGACATGCCACCCCGTGGAGCCCCGGAGGGACGGTAAACGATCGGCGGCTGGTCATGACGATCCCTACCGTCACCTCCGGGCATAGATGGGCCGGCTGCAGTGTCGGAGGCGCCCTCTCTCGCCGAAGGGCCAGCAGTGGCGGTGGTAGCAGCGGCGGCTACGGCGGCGGAACCTCGACGACGCGCCTGCCGTCTGACTCCACCGGCGACATCGGGCGGGGGGAAATGAGGCTGGAGCACGGAGCGCTCCTCCTGCATCTCCCTGCAGGTTGAGGTCATCAGCTGCAGTGCCGACCCGAATAGTCCAGCATCGGAGAGGGGTGCCGTCAGAATTGGAGTCCTCTTCTTCTCCGGCACACGCGCCTGCTCCAGCCAAAGGTGGCGCTGGATTAGAGTAGCCAGGGCACGCACTTTCCCAGCGGCTATAGCCTGCGGCTGAATCAGATGCAGGATGGCTCCTGCCGCCTGGGCGAGCTGATCATGTTGTAAATCAGTCAGCTCCTTGCCGCCCGTCAGTATCCCAGACATGAATCTCGCCACCTGCGCGATGTTAGAAGTGGCAGCCAGAGATTGCGTCGCGGAGATAAATGATTGGTCACTCCAAAAAGCCAACCGCCTCGCCGATTTCCCTTGGGGAACCGGCTTCCGTAACGGCTCCCACACCACCTCAGGACAAAGGAGCGCCGCCATCGGCCTATCAAGCCGAGGCACGCCCTCCTTCATGCCTTTTACCAAACCCACCACCCTCGTGACTTGCACGTAGGCGGGGGTAAGGCCCATGATGTGGGAGACCACCTGTCCCTGACGGACGTAGGCCTCCATTGAGGGGAAAAATGGACAGACAACGTCCACCCCTCTCACCGGGCGACGTTGCCATAGATGACCTATGAGATCGTCAGGAATAGGAACAGGCAGTGGCTGCGGCAGCGGCACGCCGTTTGCGACTGCCGCCGCCGCCATGAGCTCGGGGAACAAAGCACGCAGTTCCCCCTGCATACTTTCCCCCACTGAGCTCGCGTCCTTCACATGCAGCAGACTACTGGTTAAGGAGCCACATTCTGATGTGGCTGATAGCAGTGCATCCCGCCGCCGAGTCGGAGGTTCTAATCTAACCCAACATCTGCGTACGAGGAATCCCAAGAAGACATCTCACCCCCCTTCAGTGTTACCTGGACGGGCGGGGGACATGTCTCCACCGGGGCTTCAAACAAGAACCCGTCCGCTTCTACCATGTAGTCCTCTGTTTCCATCTGCCATGGAGAATCAGACGCATCCTCATCCGGCTCCAGCAACTCACCAAAACCAGGCCGTTCGCGTCTGCAAGCCACCACCTTGCGATGGGAGCGAGCTGACGCAAAAAGTTTGCGTCTCAAATCCCCCGCAACCAAAGGCGCCGGCCGCCCAACAGCGGACGACTCCCCGGAAGCAGAGGAACCAGAGCCGGAACCAGGCCATCGCACAGGAGACGGCGCTGGTGCACCAGCTCCTTGGAGAGGCAAACTATCCATCGGATGCCTACCGGGCGTGGCTGCCGACCACGAGAGAGGCCTCAACCCCGCTCCAAGACATACGACAGAGGCGGCAATGGAGAACCGCTGGTGAAGGGTGACGTTGCGAGTGCGACCCTCCAAGGTAAACATTATGACTTAGCTTTTTTCTTTTTAAATATATGAGAGAAGAAAAAAGCAAGAAAAAATGTAAACACGTATCAACTTTCTTCAACTAAACAACCTCGTCAAGTGTGGGTATCTACCGAAGGCACTTCCTTGTGGTGAAAGTGAAGAAGGAGGCGAGTAGGTGACCACACACCTGCTTATGAAGGTAAGCGGATAGGGGTGTGGCCAGACGGATGTCGGTATGTAAAGGTACATTGTGGATTTTTTTATTCGGTGCTAGGCACGAAGTGAGGTTAGTGCAGACTGACGCTGAGCGGAGGCCAGAATGAAATAGAACAACCCATGTAAACAAAACGCAATACCAAGGGGCTCTTTTGCCAAGAGTTTGCTGTTTGACAACATTACAAATTCTACCTTTACAGTAAACTATGACCAAACTTAGCTAACCACTGAAAATGGAGTTTAGAATTTAGTTTCACTACCACCCTACGACTGTCAAATGTCATTAAAGTAGTAATTGAAATATCCTACATGAAACAACTATGTGTAACCATCATAGAGTAACCGATGGGATTTGAACCTGGGACCTTAGGATCGGCAGACATTCACACTAACCAGCTGAGCTAAAGGATCTGACCGATTAGCGGTTGCTGTTTGACTGCGACCGACTCCTCAGTAGTTTACAGTTGTAATAAACAAGGGTAGTGTCTAGATCCCATTGACCGGAAGGAAGTTGTTTACAAACAGTGTTTTATGCGTGCAGCTTTGGCAACAAGAGATGACCCACTTCCAGGTCACAGCCAAGGTCCTTCCAGGCAACCGGTAGCACTTGTTCATAATTCCTAGTGGAAATCAATGAGGGCATAAAATATGCATGGTAGCACTCAGCAACTCAGAGGAAACGGACAGGGAGACCAAATTATTTTAACAGCACGTAGTAGCCAACAGCAACTCTAGGGGGCCAAGCAACCATTCCAAAACCACAAACAATATCATAGCCAGCAGCAACTCTAGGGGGCCAGGGCAGGCAACCAATCCAAAACAGTTTTGGAGTGGACATATGTTCTAGTCCAACGAAGCATAAAGGCACCGGAGAGCCTTGATAATACTGGGCCATAGATTCCATGTTTTGATTGATTTAATTGATTGATTGATGGATTGATTGATTGATTGATTGATTTGATTGATTGATTGATTGATTGATTGATTGATTGATTGATTGATTGATTGAAAATTGTATTAACAGATTGCAGAATGGGTACAGTACAGTACAGCTCAATACATACAATTGTTAAGGGGATGCAGACCAGAGAAAGACTTTTGTCTTGTTTACATCAGGGTCCCCCATTTTCAATTCATCATAACATATATGACACACACGACAGTACTGCTATCTATACATTTTTGACATAGCAGATTTGCAAATACAGTACTGTTTGTGATACAAAAAGTGTCCAGAAAAGAGTGTATATACATTTGATGTAGAAACTGTACATTGTAGGAGGTTGGGTAGGTGGGGTGGGGTTGGGTGGGGGGGGGGGGGGGGGGGCTGTACATTGGGGGGGGGGGGGGGGGGGGGGGGGGTTGGGTAGGGGGGTGGGTGGGGGACACTGTACATTGGAATACTGACAAAGCCATACTTGGTAATTTACTGTACAACTGGGTTAGGACATTTGTAGGGGCCAGTTTCGAATTGCAGTCTCCCGTAGGTGTTCTTTGAGAGTGTTTTTGAAAGTGGGTAGTGATTCACATTCCTTTACAGCTTTGGGTAGGGCGTTCCACATTGATGTGGCATAATTGCAAAACGTGTTTAGTCCCTTGTTTGAGCCGAATCTGGGTTTAACATGATTTGTGGAGCTCCCTCTGGTGTTGTGATTGTGGTATTCACTGACCTTTGGGAAGTATTTTGACATGTACATGGGTACCTTGGTTGTGTAGTGTATCTTGTAGACCAGGCCCATTGCAAGTTGCTGTACTCTGTCGTCTACTCTAAGCCATCCTAGGTTGTAAAAGTGGGCAGGGGTGAGGTGGGTTCTAGGAGTAAGGTCAAGCAGTAGTCTGACTAGTTTGTTTTGAGATGTTTGTAATTTGGTTTTTAGTGCCTTTGATGTGCTTTGGTACCATGAGGTGCAAGCATAGTCATAGTACCCTTGAATGAGTGCTCCTGCCAGAGTCTTCAGGGTATTCTTGTTTACCAGAGAGGAGATCCGGTACAAGAATCGAGTTCGTTGGTTGACTTTTCTTATTACATTTTGTCACAGGAAAGATTAGCCTCTAGGATGGAACCCAGGTAGGTAATTTCATCTTTCCTTGTGACAATATTGTCACCCACTGTAACTGAGAAGCCGTCGGTCTTGCTGAGTTTGTTATTTGAACCAAAGAGAACCGATGACTCTGTTTTGCCCATGTTTGTTATCGGCGAGCCATATGAAGATTTTGCCTAGTTCCGAGCTGAGGGTTTTTTCAACCTGTAACTTGTTCTTGTCAGAGACCAGCAGGGCTGAGTCGTCCGCAAACAGGAACAAGTTGCAGTCACAAGCTGACGACATGACATTTGCATAAATTAGGAACAGTAGTGGTCCTAGTATGCTTCCTTGTGGAACATCACAGCTCACTGGAGGGGGGGGGGGGGTAGGGTACCGTTTACATCCACCATCTGTTCTCAAGTTTCAAGTTTCTTTAATAGTTGTCATACAGAAGTACAGAATACTTTTATACAAAATGCTCTCTCTCCCCTCCAGGTATGATTGTATCCAGCTCACTGGTAGACTATCAAAACCAATTGCTTTTAGCTTGTCAATCAGAATAGTGTTTCCTGCACTGTAAAACACATTGGACCTCATTCACAAACATTGTCTTAAGATTTCTCTTACGACAACCTCCTTGGAAGGTCGTAAGAGAAAGACGACGACAATTACCCCCGGATTCACCAACGCGTGGAGAGGTTGTCTTAACTTGCCAAATGATCACAGCTGCAAACCCCTGAATGATCGTACGTCACTCATTCTCAAACTGGAACGTGCGTTCTCATATACTTAATTTGCATACAGACACGTCCCTCTAGCTCATTATAATGCGAGGGCCGTGCGCAAAACAAGGGTCAGCATTGCCCTGTATTCATCAGGTAGCACTGAAGCGCTTTGCGACGGATCAAAATTAGAACAGATTCAAATGTATTGGCATCATACATCACACTATAGCTATATAGTGGAATAGACTGTATTAATATTCCATATTTATACCCTCTTGTTGCACGCTCCTGGCCACCTGCCACAGCGTGTGCACACGTGCGCACACGTACTGTATTGTCTATGTGCGTAATGAATGAACAGTAGGCTTATGTTATTCTAATGACTTGTTTTATTAGGAGATTGCAGATACTGCAATGTGTAGTGTAGTTCTACTACAGTGCAGTACAGTACATTACACATCTTAGCGTGACATCTTAAGGCTGCCACAGAGTCGGGCGTGAGCGGACAAGACTCCACAGAGGCGTCGTGCACCGGTGTCACACAAAAGACTGCTCGGTGTGTTGGTTGACATCGACCTGCATTCACTGGCATGAGAAATGTAGGAAATTGATAAGTGGTGGTACACTTGACTGAAACCTCAAACAATTGCGGACATGCCACGCAGAGTCCGGTCCGCTCACAGTACGCCCGACTCTGTGGCGGCCTTAAGATGTCATGCTAAGATGTATACTGTATGTACTGTACGTACTACTATAGGGCAGTGCATACAGTATCTACTATCTCCTAATGAAACAAGTAATTATAATAATATAAGCCTATTGTTCATTCATTACACATGTAGGCTATACAGTGTGCGTGTGTGTGTGTATGTGTGTGTGCGCTGAACAAGTGGCCAGGAGCACGCAACAAGGCAGTATAAAAATGGATATAATACGGTATAATACGCAATTAGCTTTAGTTCTTATTTATTTATCTACTGTCATTTGCAGTGTTGGTGTAGTGTTTTTATTTATTTTCGGACATCACAATGCCTCTTGAGGCATGACTGTAAATGTAAAACTAAATTTTTTATCATACAAAAATTGTCATATTTATTATTATGATTATTTAATTCCAAGGATGACTGTAGAGTTGACATGAACGCAATCACCATGATTCCTCCCAAATAAAGCCCTTAAGAATACAACGCACACCAGTCTGTCCAACTTGCGACTGCTCTTCAGCGCTCCTAAATCCTGCTCTTAGTTATGACCGAATCCATGGGAAGGGACCGTTCGTGAATCACAAAATCGTCCACAAAATGTCTTAAGTGGAGCTAGGACAAAATGTTGTCTGATCTTGTGTCTTCAGTCCGTTGGTGAATGAGACCCATTCACCTTAGAACCTTCTTACTGTCTTTTTTACTAGTATGTACCTTACTACTATGCTACTAAACATAATACTATTACCTATCATGCTAATAGTCAGTCAATTACACAGTACCATACAAAAATAGTAATTAACGAAAGGTTATCCTATAACCTAGTTATATGAATACTGGCTGAGCGTCTCGCCCGTAAGCCCCAACCAGGGAGGAGGGGAGTCCCGTCCACCCGCAGGTCCTAACGAAGGGGGGGAGGCAGTCAACTCCACCAAAGTGCGGAAAAAAGGGGGGACCAGAGACCCCTAAAAACGCACAGCACAGGCGGGACCACGTGTGACACAGCACCCCGTGGCACACACCCACACACCCCTGCTAGCCCACCAATTGGCGGGCCGCAGGAGAGGTCCCAGACCTCAGAACCGCCTGGGAGACAGAACCCGCAGTCATGTCCATGAGGTAAAACTTAACGAAGGGACCCGGGGAGGACCAGGAGGCCGCAGCACAGATGTCCTCCACCGAGGCCCCCCCCCTAACAAGGCGGCAAAGGCCGCCACTCCACGAGTGGAGTGCGCCCTAACACCCCCAGGGGGGACCTGTCCAGCCAACGTGTAGCAAAGCGCAATGCCCTCGCACAACCAATGTGACAGGCGCTGCTTGGACAGTGCCTTACCCGCACGAGGGCCACCGTAACAAACAAACAGTTGATCGGCAGCCCTGAGATCCTGCGTCCGACTGAGGTAAACCCCCAATGCACGGACAGGACACAACAGATGAAGGCTCCCCTCTAACCCACTAGCGTGAGGAGGCGGATGAAACGCCTGAATCACAATATCCCTGGAGCGGAAAGAGCTCCGGATATTCTTTGGCACGAAGACTGGATTAGGCCTCAGAGTCGCACCGCTATTGGCCCGAATAGACAGGCACTCAGGCCGCACCGAGAGAGCACACAGCTCACCCACGCGCTTAGCGGAGGTGATGGCCAGTAGGAGCGCAGTCTTAAAAGACAGCTGCTCCAATGGCGCCTGCTCAAGAGGCTCAAACGGGGCCTCCGACAACCGGCGCAGGACCAGTTGGAGGTCCCAACTCGGAGACAGAGAACGTCCCACCGGCTTGAGACGCCGAGCGCCAAGCAGGAAACGTTTCACAAGAGGGTGGCTGAACAACGTACCGCCCTCAAAACCCACATGACAAGAGGATATAGCTGCAGCGTATACCCTCACCGTCGAGGCCGACAGTCTACCCAAGATAGACTGAAGGAAGGAAAGAACAGCGTCCAGGGGGCAGGACACCGGATCCCAGCCCCCCACCTTACACCACTCTTGAAAAAGCACACCACTTACCCGCGTAAACCGCGATAGTGGACGGAGTGCACGCGTTTCGGATGGTGTCGACCACAGAAGGGTCAAGACCCATCCCCTCCAGACTCACCCCCTCAGCAGCCAAACCTTCAGTGGCTGTCCCAGAACAGGGAACAGACGCAGAGATCCGTGTGCCTGAGAGAGGTAACCAAGGAACAGGCCACGGCGGGGCTACCAAGAGCTGGATCAGGAAGGGAGAACCATACAGCCATGCCCCGGTCCGGCGCGATCAGGATCAAGATCCTGCGCTCCCGACGTATCCGCTCCAACAGCCGAGCTATCAAATGTATGGGGGGAATGCGTACAGAATCCTGTGCGGCCATGGATACATCGAGAAGGCATCCACCCCAGGACGGAGCCCCCTGAGCTCGCAGAGAATATCCACTCGCCGTTGCTCTGAGAGGGTTGCCCTCATGGTATAGAACCAAGCTTAGAACCAAGCCAAAGTACTCCACCTGTTGACTGGGAAGAGGAGTACTCTTCTTCCAGTTCACAGCAAAACCCAGACTGGTGAGGAATTCCACCACCAGCCTGGTATGAGACCTGGCGACCTCCTCTGACCGGCTGAGGAGCAGAATGTCATCGAGATAGAAAATAACTTTTATCCCCTGATGACGTAGAGGCTCCAGCGCGGTCTCTACGCACTTGGTGAATGTGCGAGGGGCCAGAGAATAGCCGAACGGCAGCCTCTGGTATTCGTATGCTACACCCTGAAAAAGGAAGCGAAGGAATTTCCTGTGAGGAGGGAAGATCGGGATGTGAAAGTACTATGGAGGTGAACCAGTCCCCCACTCTGACGGAGCTTATCCGGTGTATGACGGTCAACATCCTGAACCGCCTCGTCACAATTAGCCGATTGAACGCAGACAGATCCAGAATAGGTCTGACACCTCCCGATATCTTGGGCACCAGAAAATACCAGGAGTAAACGCGGGAAATCGCGTCCTCCTTTGGTACCACGACGATGGCTTGCTTCGCTAACAGAGATTGGATCTCGTCGGCCAGAGCTGTCACTGCTGCTGACCCCGACAACAGGGTCTGTACCAAACCTGAAAACGGAGGGTGGGGTTGCGCAAACTGCAACACAAGCCCCCGCCTCAGCGTTCTCTCCATCCACCTCGACATACGGCACTGCTGTAGCCATATGTGATGATAATCCCAAAGCGCACCCGCCGCCATTTGGCGCTGGTCCGCCAGGAACCGTAAATAGGCGGCCCGGTCCCACCCGCTGTGCGTTGCCAACCCTGGACCCGCCAACCACGCGAGCAGGCCGTCTCGTGGAGCTGGGATATCGCACCCTGACACTACCAATGAGGCAATCGCACCCAAGGGGGGACCCCGACAGAAAGGGCCGGTTTGATATGGGGGAAGCTGACATCACACTGGGTGACAAAAGCTCCCCCACAGAACACCTCCCTGGCATGGATTGCTGAGGAACTGTTCTACAGCTGGACATGCAAGGCGCGAGACCCCCACACTGCCCGATAGGGTGGGTTCCTACACACCGTAGCCCTGCAGTGATATTACTACCACCCAAATCACGCACGCCTGCCTGACCACCGCCAGTCTTCTGGCCGTGGGAGGCACTAACATGATACCCGGCCTGGCGAGGGCGGGGCTGAGGGAACCCGTGCTGCGACCCCCTGGGCCTCAAGTTCCCCCGCTGACAACCTTCGTCGGTGACAGACACAACACCAGGCTCACCTAACACAGACGCAGAACGTGTGGCGTGGGAGCCGCTTGACAGCACAGCATTCTCATGGACAGACCCAGGCCTAGCCAGCAACTGGGTGTCAGCCCCTGTCCCCATGAGAAGCGAAACGTGGGGCCGCTTGCGCCTCATTGAAGGCATGCGGCCTGCAGCCAAAGGGAACAAATCAGAGCCCGTATCCCGCTGGTGTTGGTGTTGAGTGACCGGAGAGCGAGCTAGACACAGCTAGACGGGGACGGTTTTTTAGGGCGTGCTCATCTAATGTAGCCGATCCCTCTGCCGCCAAGGCTGTCGGCCTTGCAATCACCTGTTTTCTTTATGTCCAGGGTACCTCAGGCGGGGGAAACATGGCCGCTGGCTGGGGGCCTCGCCACAGTCGTTGGCGAGGCCACGCCCTCACCTCTGGCTGCGTGGTGCGAGGCGGTGTGGGGCCTAGGTCAAATACCGCCTGGGCTCCTGCGGAAAGACCAAAGAGTCCCTCTGCGGAGAGGGGAGCCCTCCTCAAATGAAGACTGCTCCAACCAAAGTTGCCTGGGAACAGTGTTGACAGCATCCTGGTCCTCCCTGCGGTTATAGCTTGCGACTGAGTTAAATGCTCTATAACCCCAAAATCACACGCAATGTTTTCGACGTCGGCTGGCCTTAAGGCCCCACTACCTGACACCATTGTGGACAGAAAAGCAGTCAACTGAGCAATGACACTGGTTGCCGCTAAATTCCGTCCTGCGGCGGTATAAACTTCATCAGCCCATACAGCCACCTGCCGGGCCGACTCGCCCTCTGGCGTCGGCTTCCGGGTGGGACACCGTTCAACCATGCCAGGGCAAAGGGCCGATGCTACCTGGCCCTCAAGCCACGGCACACCTGCCTTGCGCCCTGTTGTCAGCCCATCCACCCGTAAAAGGGGTAAATAAGCCTCAGCAAAAACCCCCAGATTAGACACCGATTGACCTTCAGCAATGAACCGGTTAAGAGGAGGGAAGAGTGGTGACAGCCCACGGCGGGGAACAAAGGAACAGTGACCCAGCATCATAGCATTAGCATTAGCATTAGCCGCGCGCTCCAGGATAGCTGGGAAAACATCCAATTCAGAGTCATGATGACCATGTTTACGCAAATATCCTGCCCCTCGCGGCAATACACAACTCGGCTGTCTCACGGAACAACGAGCAGTATCACAAATGCTAGCATCAATGCCTGGCAGCGCAGACCCTACCTGTGCGCGACGTAGCTCGACTGTTAGCCGTCGCGCAACGTCCCTCGATCCGCTGTCACGAGATGAGGGAACCCCAGGACAGGTCCGATGCACTGTTAGGATGTGCCGAGAAGATGGTGAACCTCCGGCAAAAACCCAACATTGTGTAATTTCTCCCTGCGTTTCATAACAACTAGTTCATGGAGTGCACTGCAACGTCCGTGTTGGAAACAAAAAAAGAGGAAGGTAGAGTGTGACCATGTCCGGCGTCTTATAGTAGGACGCGGGGGCGTGGCCTGGTCACGTGCATGTGAGTGCAATTGTTTGTTCGTGAGCACAGTAGGTGCTAGGAGATAAGAGATATCTCATAATGGCAAAGAGCGAGACGCGATGGCCAGTATGATAATATAACTGTGCAGAAACATGGTAAATTACTGTGGATTTCACAGCCATTTTAGTTTACAGTGTGTGTATACCCTTTTCTCAAAGTTTGCTACTGGCATTTTGCCACACTACACACCACATACGCAAGCTGTTAGATATTGATTACTCACTTCAAGAATCAACTCCGTATTTAAACAGGAAACTTTATTTCAGTTCTCCGGTCTAGTGCACGCGCACTAGCCTTGCTCTCAGAATACCTGTCTCATCTCTGGAGTGAACGTGCAGCTATGACGTAACCACGTAACCAGTGTGGGACATCAGTACACAGCAGTACCTGAAATCAATTGTTTCCACCCACCACCACCACCACCACCACCACCACCACTACTACTACTACTACTTTTACCACCAGCACCACCACCACCACCACTACTACTACTATTACCACCACCACCACTACTACTACTATTACCACCACCACCACTACTACTACTCTTGAATCTTGAATCTACTACTATTACCACCACAACCACTACTACTACTATTACCACCACCACTACTAATATTACCACCACGGCCACTACTATTACCACCACCACCATTACCACCACTACCATTACCACCACTATTACTACTACTACTACTACTACTACTATTACCACCACCACCATTACTACCACCACCACCACCACCACCACCACCACCGCTACTACTACTACCACCACTACTACTATTTCCACAACCACAACCATTATTACTACTACCACTACCACTACCACTACCACCACCACTACTAGTACTACTACTATCACCACTACTACCACCACCACCACTATTACCACAACTACTACTATTACCACCACTACTACCACCACCACCATTAATACCTCCACCACCACTACTACTACTACTACTACTATTACCACCACCACCGTTATTACCATCACCACTACTACTACCACCACCACCACCATCACTACCACCACTATTACCACCACCATCACCACCACTACTACTACTATTGCCACCACCACTATTACTACTACCACCACCACTACCACCGCCACCACTAATACCACCACCACTATTACCATCACTATTACCACCACCACCACTATTACCACCACCCAGGGGCGTAGCTGGGGGGGGGGTAGCTTAGGATGATTCCAAGGGCCCAGCACTGGGGGGGGGGGCCCAAGGGGAAAACAAACGCACGTCACAAATGATGGATTCAGTTCACCTCCAATACCTGTTATTATCCTTGTCACATTTTCACCTCTCGCTCTCTCTCTCTCTCTCTCTCTCTCTCTCTCTCTCTCTCTCTCTCTCTCTCTCTCTCTCTCTCTCTCTCGCTCTCTCTCTCTTTTTCTCTTTCTCTCTTGCCCTCTCCCTCTCTCTCTCTCTCTCAATTCAATTCAAATGGGCTTTATTGACATGGGAAACATACGTTTACATTGCCAAAGCCAAACAAAACAAAACAATCAAACAGATAAAACAAAAGAAATCAGTACATTACAGAAGGAATTTCTTGTACAGTCTTTATGGTGGTTGTATTCCGTTGGATGTCCTTTTCTTGTCACAGCAGCTCACAAATCTGGCTGCTGTGTTTGCACATTCTTGTATTTCTCCCAGTAGGTATGGGAGTTTTGAGTTATTGTCCATGTTTTCAAAGTTTTTTTGGGTGTGCAATTTGTGGGAAGTATATTTCTCTGATGTCTTGGTATAGTGGGCAGGTTGTTAGAACGGGAGCTCGCTCTCTCTCTCTTGCTATATGTTGACTGTATCATGCCCAGCCTCGGGCAGCGCTATTATTTAAGAATATGTTGACTGTATGAAAAAGAAATTCTAATAATGAAAAACGTTCTCCACATGTACACACCTATTTACCTCCGCCTGGCCACACCCACATCCGCTCCTATATAAGCGGGGTCGTGGCCACACAATCAGCTCCTTCCCAAGTCTTTCACCACCGAAGGCGAAGACCATGGAGTCCTCAGTGAGTCAGAGCAGAGCGCTCGCTATACTCATATAACTAGGGTTATAGGATAATCTTACGTTATAGATCGTATAGCTTTACGTTCTGCTCTATTGGAACACAGGAGCTGAGCAGAGAGAAAAGCACGACAGATGTACCCGCTGAGGCCTCAACCCGAGAGTCGACTCTGCTACCAACACACCGGAGAACCAACCACCCCCCTATGTTTAGTTTAACAGGAGGCGGTTGTTCCCTTAACCCACAAAGAAAACTCAGAAACATAACTGTGCGTATACACAGGCTATACAAGCAGTACAAGTGTTTCAGTTTTCAAAGGGTTAACCCAGGCCAACAGGTCTATGAGAACGAGTTCGGACCTGGGCCTGGCGGACCGGGAGCTACACAGGGATGCCTAGAGGGGTTGACAGCAACCTCCCCTACAGCCCCCTCCCATCCCCGCCCAGCAGGGGGAGGGAGGGGTGAAACAATGGAGAAGGACCAGGCCCCCTAACACAGCGCAAGGTACAACACAGTATGGACCAAGCACGTCACTGTTAAGGGCAACTCGTAGTGGCATACACATGACACACACATCCACGACATCAATCCCTGCGACGCCCGGGCCGACCCGGCATTTTCGCCCCGGAAAAGCACAAAGTCCTTCGGGGTACCAGAACAGCAGATCTGCGCCCCGGCGGACAGCGGGTTAACTGACCTGGTCCGGCGCCACCAGAACCAGTCCCGCGTCCTAGTCACGCCGCCATCCCCAGTCCTAAGAGGGGGGTAGGTACGTGTGTCGATCCAAAACATCACAGAGGGCGCCACCAAGACGGTCAGTACGCGAATGCACTGCTCCTGGTGGCCCACCTCATGGGCGTGAGACCCCTCATGACGAGCAGCAGGAAGCCGGTGAAGTGGATTCCCAAGCTGTTTCGGTTCTGCTCTGATCAGAACCAGTGTGCTGGTACTCTGCGTTGTGATTCAATACCTTTAAAGCTCTGGGAATCCCCTCTCTTCAAACTGACTGAGCAGGCAGAATGGCAGAAGGAATTAGGAGGAAAGTAGTTTAACAGTTGTTTAATCAAAGTTTAAGAGTGTATACAAATTACAATAAGAAGATGCTATAGTTGTTATCAAAGACACTATGCCGTCTTGATAACAACCAGACTAATGAAGAGAATGCTAGTTGTTGAGTTGTTGAAAGTCTCTGTTTGATAACAAAGACTTGGTTTTCCCTCCAAGAAGTTCCTTGTCCTTGCCGCCTTGCTTTGTGGATGAGATGGTGGAGAGGTCTTGTCCTGTGGTGTGGTTGGTTCCGAGTCCTCCTCTCCCCATTACACCCCATTCTTATAGCCCAGGCCAGTGTCTCGGAGTTGATGACATCATCACATTATTGCCCCAATCACAAGCCTGCTAAGCTGGCATTTTGAAAATAGGGGTTTGGCTTATAGGCCAACCCCCTTCACCTAACTGCAAAAAGAGGCTGTCCTTAACAATCTACCTTAATCAAAGTTTAAACATTGCATCATTTTCATTTCCTTATATCTTTTACTTAAACACATTACTTGACTTGTTAGTACTTTGATGTACCTCAAGATATATTGATTACCTAAACACAGATATATTTCTTTATCACTAAGTCTGTTTGACTTTCAGAACATATATCTAACAAATCTAATCATTTTGTTAGCTTAATAGAATACATTTCAATACATAGAACAATCAATTAATCATATTGTACACAAATGAAAATAGCACAGACACATTAACTAATTGTAGACATTTAAGTATGACCAAACCTAATTATACTTTAACTTACTTCAATGACTTAATTCAAGATTCAAATTACTATTTTAACAATATACCAGGAAATAGTTAGCTTGTTTGGAGATCTTCTGTGTGTGTGTGTGTGTGTGTGTGAATGTGTGTGTGTGTGTGTGAATGTGTGTGTGTGTGTGTGTCTATGTGTGTGTGAGTGTGTGTGTGTGTGTGGATGTGTATTTGAAAATGTGTGTGTGTGAGTATGTGTGTGTGTCTGTCTGTGTCCCCCAGGCCGTAAAGCAGCTGATAACACTTCATGGGCGCTTTGATCCTTTTAACCTCATCACTGTGTGTGTGTGTGTGGATGTGTATGTGAAAATGTGTGTGACAGGAAACTCCAGCTAGATAACATGTCTACGTGACCTTTTGTCTTTTGTTTTGATCTCACAGAGCCCATTGTCCCAGGCCATGGCAGACGGCCCTGGGGTTGCTGTCGTAGATAGAATCATTTGACCACTCACTTAAATCGACCTGTGTGCCTACAATGGCAATCACGTCTATGTAAACACACACACACAATCTATGAATTATTGTTTTGAGGGGTAAGTATTTCTACACATTAGTTAATCATGATATATATGTTTGGATTTTACAACAGTCCCCACTTGGATAGTTTACCTATCCTTAATATGTCAAACATAGATATCAATCTCTACACACTACTATCTAGATAACACTTAAGACATTTTATTAGAATAAAATATATATCTGATTTGCCACACTCAGATCCTAAAATTCAAATTAGCCATTTCAGTTTTTGTGATCATGTGCACAGTTTTTAATAACTTGTTCTCGTACCAAGATCAATGGAGCATTTGATGCAGTATCATGACTGCTGGGTGCAACTGCTCCCATTTTTGGAGGTGGAATTTAGAAAGCAAATTGCCTTTCTCATCACACTCCATCTTCTGTCAAGAACATCTTGACTATTAGGGGGTAGAGCCCCCTGCTGTATCTTCTATTGCTGTTTCAGCGGTGGGGAGGTCGTTGCTTGCTGCTCGACCCTCGTTGACCCTCGGATTAGTGGAAGAGGTTTGTTTCTCCTCCCCTCCGCCTGGTCGTTGATAGGGGCGATAGCAGCTCCCCCCCCTTCGCTTGTTGACCCCCTGGTCAATAGTTGAGGCCTTGCTTCTGTTGACAGCCGGAGTTGTTGCTGTCTCCTCGTTGGTTGTCTGTCGTTCCCTTCTGAAGCCTCAAGACTCGGTCACTGCGTTGGCCAAGACTCTCCCGGCCCAAGAGGTAGGCGTCTCCTGGTTCTCCGCAGTGTTGTGGTTCCCCATGGAACCGCTGGGTAGACACTAGCCAGTGTCCTCTCCCATCCGTATCCTGCAGTGAATACATCGCTTCGGGGGACAGTGGGGATCACTTCTACCACAACAATTGATTGAGAATCCATAATTTTCCTCCCTCAGACTCTCTTTACTGGTCTGAGTTTTGACAACTTTCTTTTCCAAATCATTTATCTATATATTTCATGGCTTCTAGATCATTAAATTTCAAAATTCTGAAAAATTCACATGGCTCTCATTATATTATGCTGTCAAAACAGTATACTCTCCACCTCTCGATGTGGAATACACATTCAAACATCGTTACCGTCTCCCTCTGGTTTTGGACAGCTGCACCCCGGACCGGACGTTCAGCACTGACACATCCATTCTCCCCGTAACCTGTGTGTATGGCAACAAACACAGTCCGCCTTAAACACACATCTTCCACATCACAAGCCAATGATCAATTGCACATGTTCACACCCTACACAAGACTAATTTGGCCAATAGCGACCAACATTAATGTACAGAGAATCATGCTTCCCAACACTATCACCAACCACGACACACCCCCAGCCCCTAAAACTGGGTATTCAAATGGGCGGAGAACAAAAATCCATAACTAGCTCATGTTCCTTCACTTTGTTCCCAGTCCATTTTACAGACATATACTACCCCGTCCTGATGTGTCGAGATCACTCCCAGCTTGCCAGGTACCCTAAGAAAAAACACACAGAAAGAAAGAAACCAGAAAACAAAACACAAAGAAAACGCTGCAAAAACCAATAAATGAAAAAATAAACCAAACTTGTGAGCTTATTCTTTTTTCTTCTGAGCTCATTTTTAACTAAGAAACAAAAAGGGAAATCAAATGAATAAACAAAATGTACGCTCCCGGTCAAAGTCAGGAATTGCTCGTAACACACTAGAAAAGAGAAGTAAAAATAAAAGTAAATAAACACCTATCCTATTGCTCATAACTGTTAATACGCCTCTATCAATACTATAAAATACTAGAAACAACTATGAGTCTTTTCAATTTCTTAATCATGCAGTCCACCTCTTGATCAATCTGAATGTTGACCGAGCATGGATAATTTACTGATCACTAGCTGCCGCAGTGTCACATCATCACACTGTCTAATATCGAATAACTGTTTAACATAATTTGATCCTCTTGTTAGTCTGATTAGTTCATGCATTTGTCAGTCACCCATACATTCGTTTTTAGTAACTTTCATTCATAATCTAATCACCTAACACCTCTATTTATTTTTTATTCTAGCTGCCGCAGTGTCACATCATCACACTGTCTAATATCGAATAACTGTTTAACATAATTTGATCCTCTTGTTAGTCTGATTAGTTCATGCATTTGTCAGTCACCCATACATTCGTTTTTAGTAACTTTCATTCATAATCTAATCACCTAACACCTCTATTTATTTTTTATTCTAATCTAATTAGGAGCATATTTTATCATTCAATATATCCCACCTCTACCCTAGTCAGTTGCATATATTTTTATTCTGCCGGTGGCCTCTGCAGACATGACCTTTGAAAATGACCGTTCACTCCACAGATCCAACAACTCTGGCGGTCTCCCCCGGGTTGTGAGACCCGGTGGGTCAGTTGCCTGTGACCGGATGACCCTGGGGTCATCGGGCCCAGAACATGTCCTGGCGGTATGCCATCATCGCCATGGTTCCCTGGAGCCTGTTCGGAGGAGAAAGCCACGTACCTATTTGGTCCAGTCACAGTTCCTTGAGAGGGGCCCGTGGTTGGGAGGGGCCCGCCACCTGTTCCTGCACAAACACGCCCTGTTGGGGATAGATGGTCCTGCTCTGCACAGTTTCGAGAAATGTGTCCGAGGGTCCCACACGTCCAACAATGCACCTGCCGCACACGGTAGCCAATCGGATTCCTGCCTTTGCCTACACCTTTTCCTCGTGGTTGCCACCTCGTGGGTGGTCCTATTGGGGTTTGTTGTTGTTCCGGCACGGGACCCCCTTGTGGCCCCAACTGGGCCCGTCTCTGGCCATCTGGTTCTCCAGAGGGAGAGGGAGAGAGGCGATTGGAACCTGTCTCCCCTCCGGGCTGTGTGGACTGGAGTAGGCCTTGGAGATAGTCCACTACCCGTCTAGCCTCGGCTAGCTGTTCTTCAAGAGGGAGGCACGTCTGTAACTGGCAGTCATCTGCAACGGACACTTCAGCTTGGATTGACTCGGGTAATACAGCTGTCTCTGGGTCGCTTGCTGCAACGACTCCCTGTGGCGGAGTAAAAGACATTATTTCCAGTCCCTCCGTCACACTGGACACTAGAGGGGAGTCGATCAAATTCCAGTCAATCAAGTCAACGTCCAATTCGGTCAATGTAATGTCTGCAGAGGTTATCGGCATTATCTTGATTTGGGTACGCATTCTACACCGGCCTCCTTTAACTACAAAGTTCTGTAATGGCCTGAATATCTTTGGCCATCTTTTCGTCACTTTTATTGTGACCTCTCCAGTCGTTGAAATAGACAGATTGTCTACCCTTCCTATGGTCAGTGCATCTAACCCTCCGGTTGCTCCTATCTGTGTATTTTCCATTCTCACCTTCCTCCAATCACTCGTAACGTCACCGTTTGGAAAGCAAGTTTCTCTGTATTCAAACTATTTTTACCAAACTTGAGTTAATTTCACTCACACTTCTATATTGGTGTAAACAGGAATTGATAATCTCGGTCTTGTGATACTATACCCCCTGACTGTCAACAGTCTCTTTGATTTCCCTGTTGGGGTTCGGAATTGTCAGCGCTGGCCATCCGTCCTGGAGCAGCTGTAAAGAGAGAAGCAAAAAATACACTTAATTATCAGTGACATTTGCCATTCACAATCCATCATTTGTCTTTAAGCATGGAATGTCGGGCATCTCCTAGACTATGATCACGTGAGAGCATTTGTGCAATTTTCGTTTTTGATTTATCAATGACACAGCCTTAATCTTTTCCCAGTTGTCTCCATTGGAAACCCAGACTCTCAATCCTGTTGTCAAGATCCTCCTTAATACCACTTCGGGGAACTTATTTTCGCATCAGCCGCTTCCTTCTGTTGGTCAATCAGAAAGTCGTTATTTACAGCCTATCATTTCTAAACATCTGTATCGGACATTGTAATTTAGGTGAATAATCTCACTTTTACTCTAATCGTTCTTTGCAAATGACTATGTGTATGTGTAACTATATTTATTTCCGTCCGTGAAAGCCTAGTATGTATTTCGCTCATATTACATTACACATATCAGTAACACACATATTTTCCATTCATAATCTCTCACACAGTTACTATATTTCCCCCGTAACACCTAACCCTTTAGGTGTTAAAATAACGCGCTTCTCACGGGAACAGAAATCAATTTTCAGTGCCTTATGTCACTGAAGTCCCCGTGCATTTAGAACAGTGTCACACAACCCATTCATAACCACAGGCGGCGACACCATCCCCACATTGAAAATCCTGCCGACCAATGAGATTCCACTGGCCAACTCGTCCTGTGGCCCACGGCATCACCCCCAGTTTCGAACCTGGAACGCGAAACCCCGGGCCCCCTACTCAAGGATATTCAAAAATCATTCCACTCACAACCACTGCCACACACATACAGCACCTCACTCAACCACCGTAACCAGTCACCCAAATATCCACACACAATATAATTCGACGCGCGTAGTGTGGCAGCGAGCCTTTGACGAGTGCACGCATAGCGCACCCCCGTTAATGCGCGGTGGCAGACAGCGAGCCCACCCCCGCCACGACGTTTAGCAGTCCCCGTACCCCTGGTAAAATGAAAACTGTGCGCAGTGTGGCAGCGAGCACCGACGAGTCACACACAGCGCACAAAGCGTGGAGGCAGACAGTGAGCCACGACGAACTGTCCACCCACACCCCCATCGCAGGCGCAGCCGAGTAGAGTAATTATGCTCCGACTTACGGCCCACCAACATGAACTGGTACTGAGCCCCAGCCGGGGCCCGTCCAAATGTAAGGAAAGAAGTACGAGCGCCTCGTCGAACAAAGCGTAGCGCCAACGCCAGCCAATACCACTGCCAGCACTAGAAATTCCCTAAAAATAACAATAAAACTGAATTTGGAACAACAACATACGCATAATAAGTCCCAAACTCAGCCTACCGCCTTTGAAACCTTACAGTAAACAGCAATAAACAATATACCTAGCACTACACCGCGTTTGAAACCCAAAAAAAAAACCTCTATAAACAGGCCCTAAACTAGGAGAGAAAGAGAAGCGTTTCGGGGGGGCCGAGGGGGGGGAAACATATGGAAGAGAGGCGGCGTTGGAATGAGGGGAGCGAGTGAGAGGGGGGGGGGGGTAAGCAAGAGAGAGAGAGGGAAGGAGAGGGAAAGAGGGGGGGAGGGTGAGAGAAGGAAAGAAAGAGAGGGGGGGGTGAAAGGGAGAGGGAGGGAGGCGAAAGGGAGAGGGAGGGAGGAGGGCGAGAGAAGGAAAGAAAGAGAGGGGGGGTAAAAGAGAAAGAGAGAGAGAGAGAGGAGGGAGGGGAGGCGAGAGGGAGAGAGAGAGAGAGAAAGAGAAAGAGAGAGAGAGAGAGAGAAAGAGAGGGAAAGAGGGGGGGAGGTGAGAGGGAGAGAGGCGAAAGGGAGAGGGAGGGTGAGAGAAGGAAAGAAAGAGAGGGGGGGGTGAAAGAGAAAGAGAGAGAGGGGAGGCGAGAGGGAGAGAGAGAGAGAGAAAGAGAAAGAGAGAGAGAGAGAGAGAAAGAGAGAGGGGGGAGGTGAGAGGGAGAGAGAGAGAGAGAGAGAGAGAGGAGGGAGGGGAGGCGAGAGGGAGGGGAAGAGAAGAGAGGGGGAGAGAGAGTGTACAATGAAAACGTTCTGTGAGCAGAATCCAAACATATTCATCCTGTACACTTCTGCCCCCTACTGTATTCCCAATAAACTCCACCCTCCCCTTAACAATGGACGCTCGCCACCCCTACCAAGATGGACGCTCGGTACCCTCCCAAGATGGACGCTCGGAGCCCCGTCAAGATGGACGTCCCATCGCGAGACATCCCGAGAGCCCCGTCATGCCATGACGTCAGCACAGTTAGCTTAGCATATTAGCTTCGTTAGCTTCAACCTAGCGCGCGTAGGCCGTCAGACCGCGTACCCTTATGACGTCACATCCGGCGACCGCTTTAGCCGTTTAGCGCGGCTAGGTAGCATTAGCTTAGCTTCTCCTATGATCCCATAAAAACGCTTCCCAACGACCCGTTCCGCCGCGCGGGCCGTCCCCTCGCAACGTCAATATAATACCACATACCCCACAACAGAATCCTATTTCCCTCAAAACGCCAGTGTAGTGATCTAATTAGAAATATAAAAACATAATATCAAAACACTAGTTTGACCCCTCCGTCGTCATTTCCGGCGAGCTTAGAACGACTTCCGGGTCCCCGTCTAGATTATCCCAACCACATTAAACATTACACATCTATTTTATCCGCCACGAATATGAAAACATTTAAGTGCCTTACATATCCCCGTAATCTCAAGACACTATCGATCGACCTTATACATTTGAATTACGTCTACTTTTCCCTCCGTTTGCTCCGGTGCCTCAGAGGCTAACACAACAGCTAACCGCTGCTGCGTTCGACGGGCCTCGGAAAACCGGCGTTTCCATTAAACTCCCCCACGGCCAATCGGTGACTTAAATTACATAATAACATAACTATACTCTCACACATCCCACCAATCACTCCTAACCATAAACATTCGCCAACCATACATTCATACACGCTCCCTAACACAATTAAAAAGTACAAAATCAGCATTCACGCACATTACCGTCTCTCGAACGCCGCACGCGGCGCGACCGGTAAACCTTTCATTAAGCACTATTTTTTGTTACAGCCTAACGCCGTCTAATTTCAACACGCCCGCCCGTGCCCAAGGCTAAAACCAGACCTACTTGTGCTAACTCTCTACTTTAGAAAATACTACGCAACGGCGTGCTTCAGTCTACTTCCTATAAGACATACAACGCACGGTGTCTACCCTGGTCCAACTCTGAGCACGAATCTAAGACATGTTCCTGTCCCCCTACTTGTTCCGACTGGCAGCGGCGTCCCGTTCATTGTGCTAACATTTTACATTAAAATATACTACGCACGGTGTGTACAGAGCCGCCCTCCCCAGCCAGAACATTCAATTTAATTTTCCCTTACATCATGATTACATGAGGTTAAATTCTCAGCAACCCCCTCCGCGGTTCGAATTGAGCACCCATACATTATCACACTCACCTCTCAGTAACTCTTCCAGTTACTTTGAAGACGATCGATCAGTTGTTCTTCTCGTCGACCGGCGTGTAGAGAAAAAAATTCTGTTGTTGTGGTGATAACACGAGCACTGTGATTCACTGAAGTCCGGCACCAAAATGAAGTGGATTCCCAAGCTGTTTCGGTTCTGCTCTGATCAGAACCAGTGTGCTGGTACTCTGCGTTGTGATTCAATACCTTTAAAGCTCTGGGAATCCCCTCTCTTCAAACTGACTGAGCAGGCAGAATGGCAGAAGGAATTAGGAGGAAAGTAGTTTAACAGTTGTTTAATCAAAGTTTAAGAGTGTATACAAATTACAATAAGAAGATGCTATAGTTGTTATCAAAGACACTATGCCGTCTTGATAACAACCAGACTAATGAAGAGAATGCTAGTTGTTGAGTTGTTGAAAGTCTCTGTTTGATAACAAAGACTTGGTTTTCCCTCCAAGAAGTTCCTTGTCCTTGCCGCCTTGCTTTGTGGATGAGATGGTGGAGAGGTCTTGTCCTGTGGTGTGGTTGGTTCCGAGTCCTCCTCTCCCCATTACACCCCATTCTTATAGCCCAGGCCAGTGTCTCGGAGTTGATGACATCATCACATTATTGCCCCAATCACAAGCCTGCTAAGCTGGCATTTTGAAAATAGGGGTTTGGCTTATAGGCCAACCCCCTTCACCTAACTGCAAAAAGAGGCTGTCCTTAACAATCTACCTTAATCAAAGTTTAAACATTGCATCATTTTCATTTCCTTATATCTTTTACTTAAACACATTACTTGACTTGTTAGTACTTTGATGTACCTCAAGATATATTGATTACCTAAACACAGATATATTTCTTTATCACTAAGTCTGTTTGACTTTCAGAACATATATCTAACAAATCTAATCATTTTGTTAGCTTAATAGAATACATTTCAATACATAGAACAATCAATTAATCATATTGTACACAAATGAAAATAGCACAGACACATTAACTAATTGTAGACATTTAAGTATGACCAAACCTAATTATACTTTAACTTACTTCAATGACTTAATTCAAGATTCAAATTACTATTTTAACAATATACCAGGAAATAGTTAGCTTGTATGGAGATCTTCTGTGTGTGTGTGTGTGTGTGAATGTGTGTGTGTGTGTGTGAATGTGTGTGTGTGTGTGTGTCTATGTGTGTGTGAGTGTGTGTGTGTGTGTGGATGTGTATTTGAAAATGTGTGTGTGTGAGTATGTGTGTGTGTCTGTCTGTGTCCCCCAGGCCGTAAAGCAGCTGATAACACTTCATGGGCGCTTTGATCCTTTTAACCTCATCACTGTGTGTGTGTGTGTGGATGTGTATGTGAAAATGTGTGTGACAGGAAACTCCAGCTAGATAACATGTCTACGTGACCTTTTGTCTTTTGTTTTGATCTCACAGAGCCCATTGTCCCAGGCCATGGCAGACGGCCCTGGGGTTGCTGTCGTAGATAGAATCATTTGACCACTCACTTAAATCGACCTGTGTGCCTACAATGGCAATCACGTCTATGTAAACACACACACACAATCTATGAATTATTGTTTTGAGGGGTAAGTATTTCTACACATTAGTTAATCATGATATATATGTTTGGATTTTACAACACCGGTCAATAAAACACAGACACGGGTCTCATATGACACGTCTGAGGGTAAACCTGTAAATTCTGTGCTTTACACAAGAGGGGAAGACAGAAAATCCCCCAGGGAGACCTCTACGTGAGTAACAATTGAAAAAGATATATGTAATAATTGGGCCAAGTGACCAAAGGCCCAATACACACTTTAATAGAGAGCAGAGCAGAAAACAAACAGTTTTCGAATGCATCGCATCATCCAACTTTGACAATGACAGTGGTCCGCAGCACAGAGCCTGAAAAACTCACGGATGTCTCATGGCCAATAGAAAACGCGCCTAGTGATGTATTCCATGGCCGGGGAAATCCCGTGACCCACCCATCCTAATATGGAGTGGAACCAGGGAACCCCATCCCCCCTTCCCCCTCCCTGTGATGCGCTGACCCCACAGCCCGACAGGGAGACTGACGGACAGGAGGCCCAACCCCCTGGCCAATCAGTAAAGGGGGGAGGGGTTTATCAGTTCACCCCATATGACCCCTCACCCCTGATACGATGCAACAACAAAGCAGCGCCATGACACCAGTTGTTAGCGTGCTACATGAAAGCGCATATACCTGTTAGGGTAATAGCTTTACATTCTGCACGCCAGCCACAGACGATAAACTCGTTTGTGTAAAAAACTGGCTTTTATACAAGGCTTAGGCTCATGTGCGAAACTTGCCACCTGCATTTTTATACATTTACCCTAAAGTAAAGAAAAAACAACAGATTTAAAGAGAGGGTCCAAAGGACCTTGGTACAATAGCTATATATGTAAAACTTCTGCAGGCTAACACTCAACCCAGTTGTGTGGGGAGTCACTAGCGGCACCTGCCGCGTGCAGAACACTGTTTGCAGAATCCCCGGCCACCTCCACTCAACCTTACTCTGTCTTTCCTAGGGCTTATGTTATGTGTGTCTGGTGTGTGTGGGATGTGGGTGATCATGTGGTGCACAGGTGTGTTCTATTAGTCCTATTCAACTCCCTAATTGACTCTCCTCTGCAGGTGGCAGTAGTATCGCCCTTCCTCCACGTAGCCATGGAACGGGGGATGATATCTGCCACAATAGATACTAGACTGTATAGGACTGTGAAGCTATGCATCCCCCACCCTGTAGCCCCCCCCCCCCCCCCCATGCTGCTTTGACACCCGAATTTCCCCATGGGGATCAATAAAGGATTATCTTATCTTATCTTATGTTATGAAAAAGTAAGCTATTTGGAAGGAGTTACATGGACATACACTATTTGGAAAGAGTTACATGTACATATACACTATTTGTACAACTTCTTGCAAGCGTTATTAGACGACAGCTGTACAACATCCGACAGAAATCTTTATTAAGAATTAAAGCCTTGAAACCCATTCCTCCCTGTCGGCGATCCATTAGCCAAACGTTTTCTACAGAGTGCTTGAATTAGTCAGACCCCCTCAGGAAGCAAATGGAACATCCAGCTCAGAAGAGAGAATACGTTGGGGGATAAAAGCTCTTTGACAGTTGAGAATGTGATGCCGTCAAACACACACAGCTCAGCTGCCACACAAACACAGACCTGCCTCTGCTCTCATCTGATCACCACCCTGACTACTACTCAGCAAGATGATGGATAAAGACCAGTCGTCAGCTAGATCAGGGGTTCCCAAACTTTTCAGGCCGCGACCCCCAAATAACGGTGTCAGAGAGCCGCGACCCCCACTATTATAGGAGGTATAAAAAAAAATTATTATAAATGAAAATGTATGGTTGAAACATGCAAATGTTCAAACGCACACACACTAATAAGCATTGGAGGCTTTTAACCAGGGCCGGACTGGGGAAATCATTCAGGCCAGGAACTATAGTGCAAAATATAGCCCCAGTCAGGCCACTTTTTAAGCAGGGGGTCTGGGGGTCCCCCACCAGGAAATTTTTTGTTGCAAAGACTTAATTTCCTGCATTCTGGTGCAGGAATTATTTTATTTGTACCCTTTAAATGCCAGTGTTTGTGATGGCATCACAAATTATTGTTAAAAACAGGCTAGCATTATGTATGATTAGCAACAACACAGATTTTTATGGATTTTCAGTTTTTTTGTAATTGATAAAAAATACAATCTTATTCAACTTCAGCCCTGATCATAACACCACATATTCATTTTATAATTCTAACCCTTTAAATGCCAGTGTGTGTGATGGCATATATTTGCAATATATCAAATGCAAAGATTTTTCTGGGGGGGATTATTAGAGGCTAGCATGTGTCAATGATTAGCAGTTTTTTGTAAGGGTCCCGCCTCCACCAATCACATGCGGCTCCCTTGTGTGTGTGTGAACGCAAGAGAGAGAGAGAGAGAGAGATAGTTCTCCAACTTGTGTGAGTTGCAGTGATCTCCTGGTTGTTCCTCACCTAGCCATAGGTTATCTAACGTTTGCGCTGGTGCAACTAGAATCACTGGCCTGGCCTGCTTCTAAGTTCAGTGGCCTGACTGCATACATTTTTCTTTATTAATTTTTTTTTCCAAAATCATCTGGCGACCCCCCCACAGCGGCTCGCAACCCAACTGGGGGTCGCGACCCCGACATTGGGAACCCCTGAGCTAGATGATGGATAAAGACGAGTTGTTTCCGGTCGCTTTCAAAATGACACTCCTTCATCGCTTACTTTAAAAGGAACACGTGTGGTGATTAGACATAATTCACCCACGGACGTTTTGTTGAGAACATTGGTTCCACAGATGTTATATGTTGTTGCTATCCTGTCGGCACCCGGTTCAGTTAGCTAGTAACGAGACAGGTGTATGTGCAGATTCCTTTCACAGTGTAGGATCCTTTCACAGTGTACGATCAAGGCTTTTGATACTGTGGAATGTGGATCATGCAATATTGATGCAAAGACTTATCAGTGTAGGATTGTCGGAACACGCTGGTTTTAAAATGATCTATCAGGCAGATCACAGTGTGTCCAGGCAGAAGGTATCACCTCTAGCTCCCTTGTTATATCCAAGGGTGTGCCAGAGGGCTCGGTCCTGGGACCGTTATTATTAATTTTATATATTAACAGTCTTGATAAAAATGTCTTGAATGCAAGATTCCATTTGTATGCCGATGACACTGTGATATACTTCTTTGCGTCTACATCACAGCAGGCTCTCTGTCAACTACAACTTGCTTTTGATATTGTACAATGTACCCTGTGTGACTTAAAACGCTGACAAAACAAAATGTATGGTGTTTTCAAATGCTAAATCCAAGCCACTAAACTGTCCTTCTATTGGCACTTTTCAGGGCCTTGAGATTGAGTCTGTATCTCAATATAAGTATCTAGGATTCATAATTGACGATTATTTTTCTTTTAAGCCTCACACTCAGCAACTAGCTAACAAACTGAAGTTGAAACTGGGTTTTTATTTTAGGAACAAGGCTTGTTTCTCCTTCGAGGCTAAAAAGAGGCTGGCTGGTTGCTGCCACTTTTATGTCTGTACTGGACTATGGTGATGTTATATACATGCATGCATTCTCGAAATGGATTCTGGATGGATTCTGTCTACCATGGAGCGCTGAGATTCATCACACATTTTAAAGTCCTTACTCGTCACCACTGTACTTTGTATTCTCGGGTGGGATGGTCTGCCCTGTCCACTTGCAGACTCAACCATATCCGTATTTATTAGGCTATGCTTGGACTGTTGCCAACTTACCTACAAAGGTACATTCTCCAAAAAAGTATGGGCAGTTATGGTCTTCGTTCCCAGGGTTTATTTTTACTAACTGTCCCTCGGGTTTGATTGATTGATTGACAACGTTATTAACAGATTGCAGAATGCGTAGAATACAGTACAGCTCAATACACACAATAGTTAAGGGGATGCAGACCAGAGAAAGACTTTCGTCTTGTTTACATCAGGGTCCCCCATTTTCAAAGGGTGTTCAGATATGCAGCTCCCTTCACCTGGAATCAGCTACAACACCACCTGAACTTGCATGAGCTGGTCTCACTGGTTGCTTTTAAAACCCTTCTAAGCAATAATTATATTCCATAACAATTCCAATAAATATATTCCATATTATGGAATCCAGCACATCTGGCTGCATATGTTTTGACTATAAATGGTTCTGTGAATTGTCCTTGTTTTTGTTTTAATTGCTATATAAACATATATGTTTTTGTTTTTTTTAATAGTTTTCGTCTGTAAATGTGAAATTGTAACTGTGCTGCTGCCTATCTTGGACAGGACACTCTTGTAAACGAGATTTGTAATCTCAATGTGACTTTTTCCTGGTTAAATAAAGGTAAAGAAAAAAAGTAGTGTTTACAAATATAAATATACTGTATGGGGTGAAAATGGGTAGTACTAAGTCATACTGTATAACATGAAATCTTAGCATGACATTTTATTTAGTAGTGTCAATATGAGTAGGGGAGAACGGGGATGGTTGTCACACTTTTTAATCTAGTGTGAATTGCTCATCAGCAAAACATCTTTGAATAGTCATTCCTACATTAAATCGAAGTTTAAGATGTTGACTTGAAATGTGTATCCCTCTCATTTCCAACGTATTGTAAAAAAGAGGAAATTACCTACAGTATCAAAGACACATTGTGACAACCAACCCCATCACAGGAGTGTGGAGTTGGTTGTCACTATGTGTTTTAATGAAAAAGATCTTAAAAATAAGGAAGAACAAAATTTGAAAGTTGAATTGCATTGACAAGTTGACAAATACATAACTTAATGCATTAACATGAACATAAACAAGAAACACATATTTAAGCCATCCTATATAACAAAATAAGAACAAAATGAATAGTCCTAACAATAATAGCCAACACAACTAGGCTATACTCATTCACTATCTGAGTTACAGTGATGGCAAATGTAGGGTATGGGCACTCCAACTAAGCATAGCTTGTGTGCCCACTGGTTGCACAATCCAACACTTCTCCCATACCTCCCCTGAACGGCTGTTGGAGAACGTTTCCATACAACCCAAACAAAAACAATCATCTTCATCTGATGAAGACTCATCCTATCTCTTTATTTTCTGTTTCTTCTTCTTGCTGGCTGCCTTTTCCAGCTGGGATGGAGTACACTGGGATGTACTAGGCTTGGCAGCTCGTCTAGGCTGGGATGTAATAGGCTTGGCAGGTGGTCTAGGCTGGGATGTACTAGGCTTGGCAGGTGGTCTGGGATGTATTCAGCTTGGTAGGTGGTCTAGGCTGGGATGTAATAGGCTTGGCAGGTGGTCTAGGCTGGGATGTACTAGGCTTGGCAGGTGGTCTGGGATGTATTAGGCTTGATAGGTGGGCTGGGGTGCATTGGGCTCTATTTGGTCTGTCCTCAGATCATCCATCACCTCCTCCAAGTTGGTGAAGGTCCATGTTGTGCTCACATGTGACGACCAACCCCAACTGGAATGTATTGCTAGTATCAAGGCTAACAACCATCTAAAAACTAGTTAGTTAGCCAAAAATCTAAACTATAGATTTCCTTTCACACTTTTTAAGGGTAACAATTGTTTCATTATAAACCAATTGTGTAAAAGCCTAGAAGAAAAATACTGAGGAGCTGAATATTTACAATTTCACGTGAAAAACACAAAAAAGTCCTCTCACCTCAAGTTCAGCTGTCTTACTCCAAAGAAGACTATTGAGAGAAAACGGGGTTTATTCAATGTATGTGATGTATAGATTGGGGGGAGGTGACCACAGCTAAAACGGTGAAATGTGCATGGAAGACGGTGATAGAACGGTGACCAGTGGATTGAATACACTGCCAGCGAGGGTGTTTGTTGACATTCCTTGTGAGAACATCTGAGATAAGGAGCGGTACAGAGCGAGGGAGAGCGGTTCACAGTGAATGAAACGTTTAATGTGTGTAAAGGTTAAACGCAGTTGTCATGACAGCACGTCGCATGACAACCAGAAGGCGGGGCCGTCGTTGTTACGACGAACATCTATAAGTCGAACGGTGTTTCCGGGTGTTGAGCAGACTAGAATCTGACTCAGACTAGAATCTGACCAAGAGCGAAGAGGACTGAGATCACACAGACACTCTCTCCTCTCATTGAGAGAGAGGGGGGGGGGGGGGGGGGGAGAATGCCACATCACCAGTAGCTTCGGCTACCACGAGGATGGTCTTGGCTAACGAACAGGCCTGACTGAATAACAAAAGGACGATAGACGAACACACCGAAAGATCATTAGAAATAGACTCTTCTAGGACGATACAATTTGATAACATCTGATAACATCTGATTATGAGGTTCTGTTTATAGCAATAAAACAACGCTTTTCCTCATAAGGTATCTCACAGTGTCGAAGTGTCGAATTCTTACGGAGGTGGAGAATTAGGATGGTTTATGGATTGCACTAACGGGGGAGATAAGGATCTTATCAACCGGTATCGGAGACGTCAGGACCATTAAAATTACACAACGCAGAGGAATTGGATGGAGAGCCAAACAGACGAAGACGTGATACTGGCCAGTTTGATCAGAATCTTACAGTTGGTGCCGATGACAGCCGGATTTGCAAGAGATTAAAACAACAGGAACAGTTGGTTGTTGATGACAGCCGGATTTGCAAGAGATAAGAACAACGGATAAAGACTTTTTCAATAATGGGGCGACAGTGGACAACAGTCATCATCAATGTGTGGGAGAATCATGATCGAAGCAAGGCCGGCCAGCCCTGGGAGAGAGCGTCGAGTCGAGCGGTCATGAGGCGGACCAGCGCTGTAGGAGAAACAGCGCTCCGGAGAAAGATGTGAGTTCACTGTGCACACATGGTTGTTTTGATCTTTTAAGCCAAATAAAAACGAACGAAGATAGTGCATCCGTAAATAAGAAGCGACAGAGAAGCCAGCTGTAATAATATGAGCAGAGAGCCATGGTGTTTTGAGAAACCAAGATGGGTTTTATCTACAGGGAATGAAAAACAAACGGGCCGGTGAAGGAATGCAGTGTTCTAAGGGGTTAATTCCATTTTTGTTGGTCTGTAATATAAGGGTTGTTTTCCTCGCAAGAGGCGGGGACGCGGGACTGTGAGTCGGGAGAATCTACCTACGTTTTTCAGACCTACCGTCATTTGGCATTTAGTCTATTTTTGACCTGTTCAGTACTTGCATGTTAGTAGATCATCTATTGTCATGTGACCTGCAGACATCATTATGACCTGTTTGGCCGACGAGACTCTAAGAAACAGTTGTTTTGTTGTTAGGCCTTGAAAAAGGAGGGCAGCGTTTGTTTGTGAGAGAGTAGCCATTATGAGCGAGACAAGATGGCCGCAAAAGGGGCCACGAGGGGGATGATACAAGATGGCCGTGAGCCACAAGGAGATAACAACAGATAAAGAACCAGGAAATGACACATCAACTAAAACACCATGGAGGAGGAGTAGGTCGCCACCTAGTGGCGGAGGGGGGGGGGGGGTAGTGCTGGGGAGTTTTCATTACCCATAGGGGAATATTTAGATATAGGCCTGTACTACCATCTAGTGGCGGATTGGGGGAGTGATTCAATAGTCAATCTAATGAGCACAGAGAGTGGATTATTATTATAATAATAATATTAGATATAGAGTTTAATTATACAATGGATTAAATAAGAATTGCACAGAAAGATGGTGCAGTTATTTGAATGGGTTAATTTGAATAAAGAGGGAGTTTGAATTCCAGTGGGGCCTTCTCACACCTAATAGATAGGCAGGGTCTTCAGAAGACACGTCACCAGAAGAACTGGCGCGCGCTGGGGGTCAAACTGGTATGAAGAGTTGCGCGGAGTCTGTATCGGAAACTGCAAGTGTCACGCACGAAGACAACAAACAGGGAACCGCCCTGTAAGATAGATAATAGGTGTGGAGAAGGTGGTAGACTAATAGCAAAACAAGGGAAGTCGAATGTACAGACGACTGCCGGTGTTGTGTTTCTGCTTTCAAGGGGGGAATGACACCGACAGCGATGGAGATGACCAGGAGGACAGACTGGAGGAGGAGGAAGCCGCAGGGGCCAGGCACCGCAGCCTGGTACACAGATCATCCGAGAGAGAGGAGATGGCAGCGGTGGAGGAGCAGATGTGGAGAGGACAGCCAGAGACACTGAGCAGGAGCAGACCAGGGGAGACATTTTTGCCTAGGGGACCGCGCCCTGGAGGGGGGACCAGCTCAGGAAAGGAGCCGTCACTGAAAGGGGCCCTTGCCCTAGAAGATGGGACCGGCCCAAGATGGGAGATGTACTGTAAGAGGGAAGGGAGCGCTCTGATTTGGACGTGGGGTACCTAATAGGGGGGCCGAATGGTTTAGGGTGTGTCGTCTGAAAAGTTGCAATCTGTGTTTTTCTCTGTCTCTCTCCCTCTCTCTCCTCCATGACCGTTGTTTATCCTTTCTGGTTTGGGTGTGATGCGGGTAAAGGAACAGCAGACGGCAGGGCCCTAATTGTTATGAGTCTATTTTTGGTGTATAATTCATTGAAAAACCAAGTAGTCTGTTGATTCTGAAAGTTGATTGAGAATCAAAGGGGGGAATGAGAGAAAACAGGGTTCATTCAATGTATGTGATGTATAGATTGGGGGGAGGTGACCACAGCTAAAACTGTGAAATGTGCATGGAAGACAGTGATAGAACGGTGACCAGTGGATTGAATACACTGCCAGCGAGGGTGTTTGTTGACATTCCTTGTGAGAACATCTGAGATAAGGAGCGGTACAGAGCGAGGGAGAGCGGTTCACAGTGAATGAAACGTTTAATGTGTGTAAAGGTTAAACGCAGTTGTCATGACAGCACGTCGCATGACAACCAGAAGGCGGGGCCGTCGTTGTTACGACGAACATCTATAAGTCGAACGGTGTTTCCGGGTGTTGAGCAGACTAGAATCTGACTCAGACTAGAATCTGACCAAGAGCGAGGAGGACTGAGATCACACAGACACTCTCTCCTCTCATTGAGAGAGAGGGGGGGGGGGGGGGGGGGAGAATGCCACATCACCAGTAGCTTCGGCTACCACGAGGATGGTCTTGGCTAACGAACAGGCCTGACCACTATTGGACTGAATAACAAAAGGACGATAGACGAACACACCGAAAGATCATTAGAATAGACTCTTCAAGGACGATACAATTTGATAACATCTGATAACATCTGATTATGAGGTTCTGTTTATAGCAATAAAACAACGCTTTTCCTCATAAGGTATCTCACGGTGTCGAAGTGTCGAATTCTTACGGAGGTGGAGAATTAGGATGGTTTATGGATTGCACTAACGGGGGAGATAAGGATCTTATCAACCGGTATCGGAGACGTCAGGACCATTAAAATGACACAACGCAGAGGAATTGGATGGAGAGCCAAACAGACGAAGACGTGATACTGGCCAGTTTGATCAGAATCTTACACTATGTAGGTGAGCTCTGATCCCAATTCTGGACATTTCCATACCAAAATATGGGAGACATCGCCTTTTGGTAGCAAAATATAATGGATGTGACAACCTACCCGTGTGACAACCAACTCCGTTCTCCCCTACAAGGCCACCCACAAAAAGCGGCATGGGACGGGTTAACATGTGAGGTTACTGTGGTGTCAGGAGAGGAGCGCACAGCGGCTGAAGTGAAAAATAAATGGGCTCATTTGAAATCAGAGTCCAAAAATTCAGCAGTGCGATGCTGCGCTCGACTTTGGCACGTGGCTCTCTTTGTAGGCCACCTCCTGCTCCGACTGGGGGTTGTTGAGTGTGGTCATGAACCAGGGGGGCAGCGCATATAAGCGATCTCCTAATAAAACAAGTCATTAGAATAATAGAAGCTTACTGTTGCTGGAAAGATTAATTACACACATATACAGTACGTACCAATTAACCATGCATCTCCAGCATCTCCTTTTTTTTTTTTGCTGATCAACCAATACATTGTTGGACAGTTGTATTTGCCGCCTTTCGATCGTCACCGCACTCAACCTATTGTGTGATTCCATTCTCGAGTTACAAGACGAAACATCCGGCGAGCATCATTTGACAAGCCGAGTGACCATGTCCAGTTGTGAGCGGTCCTGAACTGACCAGTCACCGCTGATGGCGAAAATGATTGACCACCGTTGTAGCCAAGGAGCGTCTGCTCCGAAAGCGATTCCAGACGGGCGCTGAGAGTGGGGGAAGGTGACACAAGAAGACAAAGAAGTCCATTGTTTTGACGAGAAACCTCTGAATGAATGGGAGCGGACAGCCATTTTGGATAATCAAGCCGAATTTTTACCGGTACACACATTACACTTTGTAAAACATTAACTTTCCATGGGATTTTTTTTTTACTTTGGACATGTAGTACATACGACTTCAGACTATGGAGTACACACAACTTTTTTACTTCAGTGGGTTAGAGTGATTATTCTTTGTTGTGGAAGAAAGTTCTGAATGTTTCCTTTCAAAAGAGACCAGACTCATGCATGCGCTATAAGTATAAAGTATAATAAATCGCAAATTACTTTGGGTATGCAATCGTCAGGCGTGTTATGCAAAACTAGCCACATTTTTGCCCGATGCATATGTGGTTAAAACCTGTTAACACTTTGAGTGCCAGCAGGGGGCGCACGGGTTGGCTCTGGATTGCCAACGCTCTATTCAATGAGAGAGCGAGCACATTTGCGAAAAGCATACACTATATCTTAAAGTATGGCTATGTGTCTAATACGCCCGTCGCTTATCAATGACTTGTTTGCAGTCAACATTGTCAAAACGGATTGTTTTTTAATCGGTTCATTTCCGTTTTATACCATTTAGAAAAACGTTCGTTTTTTTTAAACTTCCAGAAAAAAAAAGAATTCTGCAGGAATCGCGCTTTACTGTAATACACAAAACACGTTGTAATTTTTCGGCCTATTTATGAATCGTTTTCAAATAAACACTAGATTATCGATAGTATATATGTGTACTTATGCACGCTAGAGAAGCGGGCTGAAAAATCTATTATCTTATTTCCTGATCAGCACACACACACTCACAGCCACACACACACATATGGGACACGTTGATATATAAGTGAAAAGAGCTCTGATTATCCCAAGACTGGTAAAATAGATTCCTTACCTCATATCAGATGTTCTCCAAAAAGATTATTCCAATTCCTGATCGCCATTCAAAATATCGATTGCGTTTATTGATCCAACGCTGGGTACTGGAAATACAGATTCCACGCTGTTCTGAGGGTGGGCAATGAGTGGGATTGCCTTACAAGTAAAATGTGGAATCTGGACTATTTTTTTCCCATCCATTTCATTCAGTCCAATCCAATGGGGTGCAATACCATCCGGAGAGACGATAGGGGGCGGTATTTTCCCTGTTCGAGCTCAGACAGATCCCCACTGGTAACGTGAGGCTAGATTGATTAAAAATTTATGGAAATCGATTAAATAACGAGATTTCTCGTTCTTGGCACTCAACACATGGCATGAACTAACGTGATTTCTCGTCGTTGGCACTCAAAGTGTTAAGCATCTTATGGGCCGTCACGCACGTTGCGGCACTTTGCCCTCGTCAGGCTGTGTTATTAGAAAACACGAATATAACAGTTTAAAGATGTTGCCAATCGCTAAGAGAATAACAACACATTTATATATATTTGTTTTCTTTCGTCAATCATTGCTGGTACCTGCATGAAAAATACAGACAAATGTACAGGCCTTTTTGTGTTTTTCATGTTTTCATCTGTTCAGGTCAAACAGCATTTAATATAAATTGAAACAAGTACATTAATCTACCATTGCAGTACGAAAATCTGGTTTGGGAAGATTTCTTGAAATTAGTTTTGTTGCTGTTCAAACACTATCAGTGATGGCTGTCAGAATGTAGAGCTATACAGTATTTAACACTTTTTTTTATTTTAATACCACTTATTAATACCACATAAGAAGGCAACCTTGTCAAGAGGTGTGGTCTCAAATATTGACAGCTTAATGTCTATAGGGCCGCCCCTAAAGCATATGTGACCCGCCGTGACCAAACCCGATTTGATCCGCAAAGGGGGAGGTGCTCTGAAATGAAGAAAATGTCTTGCTGTTCAGAAAATCCTAAAAATCGAAATCTTGATTTTTTTTACATATTTGAATTGTCATTAATGTGTTCCCTTATTTGCCCTTAGTTGCAAACTTAAATACAACTTGTAAATGAGGTAATTATTGTTATAATAGTTCCACAAATTTTCTTCCAAGTGAGGAGAAAAACTACACGAGCGGGCTTGGGCCTGTCCACAGGGGCCAAGTACTGTACTTAATAGGTGTTAACACACAGACGTCATTAGCTCTCCTTTCTCAGAGAGAGAATAACACACTATTAATACACTATCTTAATGTTATAATATAAGTTATAAGCAACGTAACGCAGTGTCTAAAAAAAAGATTAAAAAAAAGAGGCCTTGACGGCCGTTATAAAACGCGTGTTTTAACTTAATTAAAAACCATTAAAACACAGTTCGAATTTTATGAGCGAACGAATTTCGGTAGGGTGCATTTTTTCCAACCTAATGGCTAAAAGTAAATTAATTTAATACGGAAACGGAGTGATAAAAAATGGCTTTTTCATCGGAGCGAGAGAGAGATTCTTATTATTGTGGGAGCCCTGATGTAAACTGCGCTGGGGCGCGATGAGGCGCGCGTTAACCCTTTCACTGCCACACTACAGAAGCGCTTAGTAATGCTTCGTCTCAACTCCGTTTCTGGTAGAACTAGTGAGCGAATCTTTAATATTTTTTTTTATTCATATTCAGAGGTAATTCGTCGAGATATTTCTAATTGGTATTTATCAAAAATAAATATTAGAAATATGGTAAAAAAAACTATTTATCCGTTTTTTTATCCGTCACTACCACACTACAGAAGGTTACCCTTTCACTGCCACACTACAGAAGCGCTTAGTAATGCTTCGCCTCAACTCCGTTTCTGGTAGAACTAGTGAGCGAATCTTTAATATTTTTTTTTATTCATATTCAGAGGTAATTCGTCGAGATATTTCTAATTGGTATTTATCAAAAATAAATATTAGAAATATGGTAAAAAAAACTATTTATCCGTTTTTTTATCCGTCACTACCACACTACAGAAGGTTAACCTTTCACTACCACACTACAGAAGGTTAACCTTTCACTACCACACTACAGAAGGTTAACCTTTCACTACCACACTACAGAAGGTTAACCCTTTCACTACCACACTACAGAAGGTTAACCTTTCACTACCAGACTACAGAAGGTTAACCTAGTTGTTGTGTCTTTCACTACCACACTACATGTATTTACATCTAAATGCTTCTGGAGAGGCCATCAGAACATTGAACATTGACTTTAGCATGTCTATTTTTATCTCGTGTTATTTTAAATGCTAATAAAATCTTGAAACTTGATTTTGTCTCTTGTTTATTATCAGGGTCCCTTTCACTACCACACTACAGAAGGTTAACCCTTTCACTACCACACTACAGAAGGTTAACCTTTCACTACCACACTACAGAAGGTTAACCTTTCACTACCACACTACAGAAGGTTAACCTTTCACTACCACACTACAGAAGGTTAACCTTTCACTACCACACTACAGAAGGTTAACCCTTTCACTACCACACTACAGAAGGTTAACCTTTCACTACCAGACTACAGAAGGTTAACCTAGTTGTTGTGTCTTTCACTACCACACTACATGTATTTACATCTAAATGCTTCTGGAGAGGCCATCAGAACATTGAACATTGACTTTAGCATGTCTATTTTTATCTCGTGTTATTTTAAATGCTAATAAAATCTTGAAACTTGATTAAGTTTCTTGTTTATTATCAGGGTCCCTTTCACTACCACTACCAGTCACCAGACTCATTGTAATAACAAAGAGCCTCAGACTGGAAAGCTGCCAGGTGTTAATTGCCCTAGAGAGAGGGGGGGCATGGATTACAATGACTTCTGGGTAGTGTTGTAGTTGTTTCACTATTGTCACTGAATAGCCTGCTCGTCTCTTGAAGGCTATTATCTCTGAATACATTTTGTGATAATCACCATGAATCATAGGAAGTAGCTTGCAAAGTATCCCACCAAAATGTTCAAGTGATGGCTTATTTTGAAGGTATGAATCTGTACTTTCATAATATGTAAAAAAAAAAAAAAATGAAGATCCCTCAACATGACCCTGAAGTCCATACCTGGTCACATATTCTTCTGTGTAATTATCTTGGGAGCATGACGATAATATAGGTTGGTTTTGACCTCATCTGAGAATACAAGATTCTGAGTAGAGCGTAATATTACCCCTGTAAGAGTATCCAAGATGGACGACAAACACAACTAGATTTATGCTGGCACGAATGTGGCAATCAAGGTCCACTACTCCATCTGCTTTGGGACTGGCCAGCTGTTAAAACTATCTGGTTAGAAGTAATATCCCTGATGTCAGAGATGTTTAATGTTAATTTCCCTGTATGTCCCATATCGTGCCTGTTGGACCAGCAACTAGACAGGTGTGTCGGACTGAGAAAATCATTCAGATTTGATTAGATTCAAATGTATTGTCATTATACAGCACAAGTACAGTACAGGAAAAATAAGTTTGGCATCCAACCAGAGTCCAAATATAACAGTAAAGTGCAGTATTAATATACAATGTGCTGGTGATTAAACCGAGTATAAAATCTATAAATTAGTACTACTGAGTAATAGTACTAATCAGATGTATGTAGAGTTGTAGTATTAATGTACAGTGGTACAGGTATAAAGACATTATGGTAGTAAGTCATACTGGCCAGCAGCGTAACTAGTATGAGTAGGATATACAGAAAAAAACAAAAAACAATAACAATATTTGTTATATATATATCCAGTGAAATTATTAGTTACCTGAAATTATTCCGTTTTTTGGGGTGGGAAACCCTGCATATATCGGAATCGGTTGATATCGGTTGATATCGGTAACGGAAATTAAGAGTTGGACAATATCGGAATATCGGTATTGGTAAAAAAGCCAATATCGAGCATCCCTAATATATATGCAAATCTGAAAATCATTATTTAATAAAACACAGAAAAGGATCACCAAGTTACTCTGGATAAAAAAAAACTTTACAGACAACATTGAGACAAAGCTTCCTGATACATCTCCATCCAAACTCTTGGAAGAACTCATTGAAATCTCATCTGATACCACCTGGAGAGCTAGTTTCAGAGTGTGGTGCTGAGTACCAAGTATCTCATGATGCAGCAGTTAAGGTGTTGATACCATTCAGCACCACATATCTGTGTGAAGCTGGCTTTTCATCCATGACAGCTCTGAAAACTAAATATAGGGCCAAGTTGAGCCTTGAGGATGACATGCGTGTTGCCTTGTCAAAGATCTCCCCACGTATTGACCGTATTATTAGCCAGCAGCAGCAGACCTCGCATTGAGCTAGAAATGTCCACTGAGTGAACGAGTGCTTATTTTCTGTATATATTTAAATTTTTTGAGAAATGGTAACTTGGTGATCATTTTCTGTATTTAAAAAATACATGATTTTCTGTTTTTGAGAAATGGTCAAACTTATCCAAATATGCTATTTTTATGGAGAACAGTGCAGCTGCAACAGATAGCACTTTAGTGATAATTTTCTGTAATTTTATTTAAAGAAATATGCTATTTGATTTACTACTACAAGCAGTGTAATGTCAACAGTACTAAGCCATTTAGACCTGAAACACCTGTTAATAATGCATTATATAGCCTGCATATACACACAAATGTTTTTCCCGGTTTCTTAAATAAACATTATTTTGAAAGCAAGCACCTTTGTCATCATTGCCTGGTATGGAAACAGCACGGCACAGGACAAGAAGGCCCTACAGAGAGTGGTGCGCTCAGCCGAGCGTACCACAGGTATTGCACTACCTCCCCTGCAGGTTCTATACAACAAGAGGTGCAAATCCAGAGCCTGCAGAATAATGAAAGACCCCCACCACCCCAATAACAGCCTGTTCCAGCTGCTGAGGTCAGGCAGACGTCTGCGAACCCCAGCTACTAGGACAGAGAGGCTCAGCTTCTTCCCCCAGGCCATCAGAGCCTTGAACAATGAACATTGAGTGCCACAGAACACTGAACTATCCACACACAAGCACACATGAGCACACACACGACACGCACGCTGTGCACGCTCACACACTAGCAGCCACTTTAACACTTTAACATGAGCGGGCACACACTCGACACGCACGCTGTGCACGCTCACACACTAGCAGCCACTTTACCACTTTAACATGAGCGGGCACACACTCATGCCGCACACACCCACTTATGGCCAAAAGGAAAGGCCACTTTAAATTAGTATAACAACAGTAACAGTGTATTGCACTACCAAAGCTACCTAGCATGTCCTATATGCTCTGTAAATAACTATGTACAGATACCGAGATGTCACACCATGTTACCTGTTACCTGTTTATTGCACAATGTTGTTTTTATTGGATTCTATTATATGTTGTACCACTGTATTGCACATCGTTGCGGGCAAGACCACCCGCATTTCATTGTATACTTGTATGCCGTGACAAATAAAACTCTTGACTTGACTTGATTGTAGCAAAAAAGACCGGACCGGAAAAGTCTTTATCGTATGTAGGGGTGCCCTGGAATATTTTATTGAACACAGGGGTGCCTTGGCAGCAGAAAGGTTGAGAACCCACTCAGTCATATAGTGCACTGCTAATGCATTTTTACATTTACCTGGATTTCCTTGTGGAAGGTCTTCAGATGTCGTTTGAGATTAGTGGTGTTTTTCCCCTTAATTCGATGACCACATTTCTCCCCGGGCTGAGCGGGCTCTCCTCGTGTTTCATTTTTTTCAACGATGCATTCTGTAGCTCCTTCAAGCTCTATATATCTATATAAGTATGCCCAGAGGCAAGGCCAGATTAAGACTTCAGAGGCCCCTGGGCCAGATTCTTGTGGAGGCCCCCCCACACACACGTGCACGCACGCACAGTGGCGTTTTTATATGTCACTTTAAAAAATATATAGAATACCGTAATTCCTCTAATAGTAACCCCGGCTTGTATTTGTTTCAACTGTAGTGGATACCAGGCTTGTATTAGGAGGAGGCATGTATAAGAGAGAGGCCTATATTTCTAATTTTCGTATCTCTTTTATTTTTTTTACTGAATGAATGAATGAATGAATGAATGAATGAATGAATGAATGAATGAATGAATGAATGAATGAATGAATGAATGAATGAATGAATGAATGAATGAATGAAAACTTTATTTAACAGATACCTAGCTGCATTTCTGGCAAGACGCTCTCTGATTGGCCGATGCCTGTTTCTACACTGGTTAAGCTTAGGCACTCTTTCGAAGTTGGTTAAGGTTAGAGTTTGTCTTAGAGCATGACGGGCTGACGGCAAGTTCTTTCGACGGTTAAGCTTAGGCACTCTTTCGAAGTTGGTTAAGGTTAGAGTTTGTCTTAGAGCATGGCGATAGAACGCCAGGTAGTTTGCAGGCTGTTTGACGAGGAAATGGGCAAAGACACAGCTCGTCACGCGAATGGGCAAACATGTCAGTGGCCAATCAGAGAGCGTCAGTCAGTGCCAATCATTCAGTGTCACAGTATGACATCGATCTCCAAAATAAGAATACAAATAAAATGTGGGGCCTCTAGTGACGAGGGGCCTCCAAAAATGTTTAAAAAAAAATAAAAATAAAAATAAAAAAATGTGGGGCCTCTAATGACGAGGGGCCTCCAAAAGAAAAGAAAATAAAAGTAAAAAAAATAATAATAATAATTTGGGGCCTCTAGTGTGAGGGAAAGAATGAACCAAAGCCCACGCGCTGCTTTGGCTGCAGTCACAGCCGGAAACGGAAATACTGAAATAATAATGAATTATTCGAAAAGTTATAATTATTTTGTCTCGTCTTGTTTTAGTCAACAATATCAACATACATGAAGAGAAATTTGGTCCTGGTTTTTGTAAATTACATTTTTGTGTCCTCAGTTGTGGTCAACGTTATTTAATGAACTATTTAGTCACGTTAGCGTCACGTGGTCTTCAATAACGTGACATCACGTCTCGTTGTCGTCTTGAAAAAAACCTTCGTTGACGAAGATCTTTCGTCATAATTTTCGTTGACAAAATTAACACTGGTTACAAAGACTTACTTTTCTACATTCTGGTGAATTTTAGTGCATGTGAATCACAAACTAATGAGCCAACAACTGCTTAGTACAATCTACTGATATACACCTCAAATAAAACCAAAGGTATATCATTTAACATTTATAAGACAACACAAGCACTAACGTTTAACCAATATTCATTGAATAATAAATAACAAAATAAATAACAATAGGCCTACATATAAAATAGAACTGGCCACTTAGCAGGCCAGGCCATCTACAGATATGTAAAACCTCCCTGTGCTCCTGATGGCCTGTCCGGGCCTGGTTACTGTTAACCTGGACATTGGATTGTACTAAAATGTTAATCCTTATAAACTGGCACGAGTGTGAACCAGCCTGTTTCTCCAGGGTATCTGGACGGATACCCGGACCTGCTGAACATGGAAGGGGCAGCCTGCCTGGTTGATGAGTTCATGTTGATACTTCACTGACTCATACTCTTTGCAAATAACTGCCCAATTGCACAGCCCTGGTCAATTCCTACTCCTATTTAAATTTGTGTTTACTATATTCTATTGTGCTATATTTAATTTAGTTTATCAAGAATCAAGAATCAAGAGGTTTATTTGTCACATACATACCAGGGCATACAGTGAAATGCGTGTGGTCTTGCCCGCATTGATTGTGCAAAATACAATAATAAAATTGAATAAAATAGGCATCGAAAAAATAAAATAGATAAGACACAAGATATGCATGGTCAAATAAGACATGCTAGGTTCCTGAGAAACTGGTTCTTATATACACTACTATGCAATATACAATTTACAATGTTAACTCTTACTGTATCTAAACTATACAGTACCTCCTTCTTTTAAAGTGTTTCTAAAGATTAAATTTTTTTAAAGTGACATTTTGTTTAAAGTGATTTATTTAGCGGTTGCTGCATGAGTGGTGTGTGTTTGTGTGTGTGTGTCTGTGTGTGCTAATGTGTATTTGTGAGTGGAGAGTTCAGTGTTCAGTGTTTTGATGGCCTGGGGGAAGAAGCTGAGTCGGAGTCTCTCTGTTCTTGCAGCGTGTGACAGTAGGCGCTTGCCTGACCGCAGCAGCTTAAACAGGCTGTTGTTGGGGTGGTGAGGGTCTTTCATAATGCTGCAGGCTCTGGATTTGCACCTCCTGTTATCTAAGTCCTGCAGGGGTGGTAGTGCAATACCCGTAGTACACTCAGCTGAGCGCACCACTCTCTGGAGTGCCTTCCTGTCCTGTGCCGTGCTGTTTCCAAACCAGACAGTGATGTTTCCAGTCAGAATGCTCTCTACAGCCCCGGAGTAGAAGGAGTGGTGTATCTTCCCAGATACTCTGAACTTCCTTAGCTGTCTCAGGTGATAGAGGCGCTGTTCCGCCTTTTTCACCACAGAATCTATATAGACCATGTCAGGTCCTCTGAGATGTGGACTCCCAGGTACTTGAAACTGCTCACCCTGTCCACGATAGCCCCGTTTATCCACAACGGCGTGTGTGTCCCCTGCTGTATTCTCCTAAAATCCACCATCAGCTCTTTGGTTTTACCAATGTTCAGGAGTAGGCTGTTGTCCCGGCACCAGCGTGCCAGTTTATCAACCTCCTCCCGATAGGCCTTCTCGTCATTGTTAGAGATCAGCCCCACCACCACGTGTCGTCCGCAAACTTCACTATGGAGTTGGAGCTAAACCTGGCCACACAGTCATGTCTGTATAGTGAATACAGCAGGGGGCTCAGAACGCAGCCCTGGGGGGACCCGATACTCAGGGTGATTTTGCTGGAGGTATGACCCCCCACCCTGACCGCCTGGGGCCTGTCACTTAGAAAGTCCAGGATCCAGGCGCTCATGGCGGAGCTCAGACCCAGATCGATCAGCTTGTCAACCAGTCTGGTGGGGACTATGGTGTTGAAAGCTGAACTACAGTATATAGTCAATGAACAGCAATCTCACATAGCCCCCCTTCTGACTGTCAAGATGAGATAGTGTGTTGTGCAGTACTTGGGAGACCGCATCGTCAGTGGACCTGTTTGCCCTGTATGCAAACTGCAGTGGCTCCATGTTACTAGGGAGGGAGGCACAGATGTAATCCTTGACCAGCCTCTCAAAGCATTTTATGACCACAGAGGTGAGTGCCACTGGTCTGTAGTCATTCAGTCTGGTTGGAGAGGAGTGTTTTGGCACCGGGGATCATGGTTGACATCTTGAAGCAGGCAGGGACCACGGACTCAGCCAGAGATATGTTGAATATGGATGTAAATACTGGGGCCAGCTGGTTTGCACATGACTTACAGTAAGTATTCGTCCTGTTATCCCATCTGGGCCAGCCGCTTTCCGAGTATTTATACCCTTAAACATCAATCTCACGCTGTGTTCCGTCAATGAGAGAGTGTCCCCCCCCCGTGGATGAGCCCCCACTTCCCGCGGCAGCCGGCGCGACAGTGACGTCATTAGCCGGTGAGCTAACGTCGCCACTGCTCGCTCCAAACATGGCGTAAAAGGAGTTTAGTTCATCCGCAAGAGAGGCGACGGCACTCACTATTGAGAGGGGACTGACTTTATAATCAGTTATCGTTAGGGATGCTCGATATTGGCTTTTTTACAGATACCGATATACCAATATTGTCCAACTCGTAATTTCCGATACCGATATCAACCGATACCGATATATGCAGGGTTTCCCCCCCAAAAAACGGAATAATTTCAGGTAATTAACATTACATATCTCTTGTTGTGGAATTAACACAACACTATGCATACTTTTGACAATATAAAATCAGAATTTGTTCTTACTTGCTTGCCTGGGTAAATACAGGTTCTAGAAATGTAAAAAAAAGATTTTATTTTATTTATTTTTTTTTAAAACCGATACCGATATTTTCCGATATCACATTTGAATGGCGATATCGGCCGATAATATCGGTAGGCCGATAATATCGGACATCCCTAGTTATCGTTCATACTCCCCGCCATAAGCCTCTCGTGTCGTTCTGTGCCATCTGTGTCTCCATCATGTTCGCATATCGCCGTTTAGCAGCCCGCACCTCCTTGCGTAGCATATAGGCTGCTACCTTATACTCTTCCATACTTCCCGATGCTCGGCCCGAGTTGTAAGCAGCGGTACGAGCATTCAGGGCCACTCGGATGGAATTGTCCACCCACTGTTTCTGGTTTGGGAAAACCTGCACCTTCTTTGTGGGGACAATAGCGTCAGCTAATGTTGCTATAAAGCTAACAACAACATCAGCGTATTCACTGACGTCACTGGAGCTCGACTGTATCATCCCCCAGGCTACGCCTCTGAGCTCTCGGACCACTGCTTCACCTCTCGCGACAAAACAGCCTCTCGGGTTCGTTGTTTGTAGCTTGGTAGAAGAAATATGGCGTTGTGATCTGATTTACCTAGCGGAGGCGCTGGCACTGCCTTATACCCCTGTTTGAAAGGGGTGTAGCAGGGGTGTCCAACGTGTTCCCCTCCCTAGTTATGCATTTGATGTGTTGGAAAAGGTTTGGCATAACTTTTTTGTTTATATCCCATTTAATATTATTCAACCTCTTTATTTACAGTTGTACAGCCCTGGCCTATATTTTATTGTATTCCATAATTATTCTATTCTATTGTGCTTAACTTAGTTCATATTTCATATATCTTACTCCACCTCTTTATTGTATTATCTGTCTGTTAATGTCTGTCCGCCAATGTCGCACCGAAAATGACCAAAGCTAATTCCTTGTATGTGAAAACTACTTGGCAATAAAGACATTTCTGATTCTGATTCTGATGAGGGCCTGATTGATTGATTGATTGAAAAGTTTATTAACAGATTGCAGAATGGGTACAGTACAGTACAGCTCAATACATACAATTGTTAAGGGGATGCAGACCAGAGAAAGACTTTCGTCTTGTTTACATCAGGGTCCCCCATTTTCAATTCATCATAACATATATGACATACATGACATACAGATAGACAGTACTGCTACATCTATACATTTATGACATATCAGATTTGCAAATACAGTACTGTTTGTGATACAAAAGTGTCCAGAAAAAGAGTGTATATACATTTGGCGTAGAAACTGTACATTGGAGGAGGTTGGGTGGGTGGGGTGGGGTTGGGTGGGTGGGTGAGGGCTGTACATTGGAGGTGGGGGGTGGGGGGGTTGGGTAGGGGACACACACACATTTTACACTGTACATTGGAATACTGACAAAGCCTTACTTGGTCATTTACTGTACAACTAGGTTAGGACATTTGTAGGGGCCAGTTTCGAATTGCAGTCTCACGTAGGTGTTTTTTGAGAGTGTTTTTGAAAGTGGGTAGTGATTCACATTCCTTTACAGCTTTAGGTAGGGCGTTCCACATTGATGTGGCATAATTGCGAAACGTGTTTAGTCCCTTGTTTGAGCCGAATCTGGGTTTTACATGATTTGTGGAGCTCCCTCTGGTGTTGGACCTGCTGAAGGTGGAAGGGGCAGCCTGCAGTGGCATTGCGTGGGTAAACTGACTGAGTATGCCAAGTCATAATATTTTATTTTATTATTATAATAATTCTTTTCAACTATGTTTTGATAATGCGTTATTAGATCTACAACCCATTGCAATATGGGACCGTAATGCTATAAGGCAGATAGCGGAATCGTTTCACTAACAGAGCTCAACTAAAATGTTACAACGTGGCAGAATAAATGCAACCCCATCGTCTATGTTTGGATTCATTAAACTGGAGTCCACATATCATATTGCATGTAACAACAAATGTTACATTTCAGTCACAGTGTAACTCTTCTTGGTTCAGCAAATAATGCAGACGTTCAGGTTGAGCTCAAGTGCATTTACTGGGCAACAACCTCTTCAAATCACAGAACAGACTGCCTTACACAATGCTTTAACCTCTTATCAATAGGGCAAGAATGGGGCTAGTTTTGCATAAAACGCCTGATGATTGCATACCCAAAGTAATTAGCGATTTATTCTTGAACTCTTGTAATAGAGTTAGAGGTTTGAATACATTGAAATAAAAGTTTTGTTTACTCACGTCCTTTTGTTTACTTGCAAACAGATGCCTGTTTTTGAGTTGAGAGGTATGAGCTGGAAAACACAACGGTTCCGTAGCCTGAAGTCCTATCTAGTACATACAGGTCCAAGGTTGATAACAATCCGACAAAAAATTTGAGTTTTACACATGTTTTTGTAATGTTTGTATCAGCAAAATGGCAGAGTGCCGTAATTCATTTCGACGGGCGAGCGAGAACTTCTTCTGTCCCTTTAGCGTAGGAATCAGCCCTCTTGTAATATAGGTACCGTTAGCTCCAGAATTTCATTGGCTACAAAAACGGTCAATAATTTTCACCGTCAGAGGTGACTGGTCCGTTCAGGGCCAGGCAAAACCGGACGTGGTCACTTGTCCAAAACCGACGCTTGTTGGTTGTTTGGTCTTGTAACTGAGATTGGAAGCACGTAATAGGTTGAGTAGGGTATGCAATCGTCAGGCGTTTTATGCAAAATGTGGGGTATCCATAAGAGGTTAAAAGAACATTGTCTCTTACTCCCTCTCATCTGAACAATACACAATTGCGGTGTCGTCCTTCCATTTTCTTTCATTTTCAATTGTTCAAATCGTAACTTTATTAAATTGTTCACTTTCAGAAACTCTCTCTCCATCTCCATCACCATCGATAGTTATTTATCTATAGCTAGAACGAAGGCTATGATGACGTTTAGCTTTTAATGTGATTTGATTGGTCTGAAGCCAAATTTCATCTGGCTTCCCTAGGTGGGCGTTTTGATGTGCAAAGACCATCCACAATCGAATCTTATTAGCTAATTATTTTTTATGTGTCAAGGGAAGCCAACGTCGAGTTGGGATGGGAGGAAAAGCACAGAAAATCATGGGGAGAAAAAGAGGATAAAAAAAAGTCGAGTTGGCTTCAATCAATCAAATGCTACCGGGAGAGGCGTATGTACCTGCCTGCACGATATAGAGAGGGGGTGCAGTTTTGCTCGCTTGTTTAATTTCTCCAGGAAGGGAGATATATTCAGCCAGCCACGCACTCTTATTGGAAAATTATTATAACACAGAGATGAAAAATAAAGATTTCTTTTTACTGGTCACATTTTTGGGGAAGCTTGGCTCCCATGAATAATCGCCACTGGCAGCTTGCCTGGTTGATGAGGGTCTGATGTCCACTGGGAGCGTCCCTCATCTGGTCATGTAATAAATAGTAACTGATTACATTAGCCCTAGGCAATAAGACTACCCATAGTCGACCCATATAACAGTAATGGTGTATATCATATGTGACCCGACGTGGCCAAACCCGCCATATGGCGCGAGGGGAGAAATGTCAAAATCTTCAGGAATGTGGCAGTTAATCGCTTTGATTCAGATAATGGGTGTTTTCTCAGGAAACAGGACTGTGGTATCAGCATGATTCATAATACATAGACTGAAAACTACATCCCCCATCCGAACAAGTGATGGCTTATTTTGTAGGTAAGCACTTGCACTCTTTTTTTTTATCCTCTTTTTCTCCCCATGATTTTCTGTGCTTTTCCTCCCATCCCAATTTAGTCGTTATGCCAATTCCCCCCCCCAGAGACAGCCAGCGGCTCTCGTTTCACCTGACAGCGTGGACTCTCATTGGTGAAGTGTACCGCGTGGGAGGTCACACTGCTTTCACACTTCCTGTCTTTTGCTCTGCAGGCGCCCTGACCTGACCTGTAGAAGTCGCTGTCCACAACGCCAAATTACCACCCCATCGACTTCCCTCCCGCTAACTCAGCCAAACGAGTTAGTATGACGGCTGGTCCAAGCCGGAGGCAATGCTGACACCCGGATTCGAGACCGGAGTCTCTCGCATTGGTGACGAGCGCAATCTCCGCTGCGCCACCCAGCCGCCGCTAGAACTTGCACTTTGATATCATGTAAAAAAAAATATTTTAAGCTTGCTCAATATGACCCTGCTTTCCAGGCCTAGTCACATACTGTATATATATATATATATATATATATATATATACAGTATGTATATAGATGTCTGAATATACTTAAATATTTATTCCTGCTCTGTTATTTACCTCATGCGTGTAGAACCCTGGTGCGTTGTGTTGCAGCTTCCCCCTCCACATGAATGTATATAGATGTACAAGTATGTATATAGATGTCTGAATATACTTGCATACAATCCTTTCTCATTTTATCTTATCTTGTCTTATTATAATAGGAGAAACGTCCATCACAGCTCAAACAGCAGCTGCTGTGAGGAGTGTTTGTACGGTATGGACGAGTATAACACAGTTTCCTTCCAGGCGTGACATGTGGAGGGGGAAGCTGCAACACAACGCACCAGGGTTCTACACGCATGAGGTAAATAACAGAGCAGGAATAAATATTTATCCACAAACAGGTCAAGGAGACTGACAGCTTGGTCTGCAGGAAGGACAGATGCAGTATGTCTGATTAACCTGAAGCCTGGTGGTAAATCTTTAGCTTCTCAGCTTCCAAATAACTTTATTGACAGCTGTCTTGTCTTTGGTGAGATTCATGCAGTGTGAGAGACAGGATGTATTAGGGCTGACCTCGACTAGTCGAATAATGGACTAATCGATCGAAAGGAGCCGTAGTCAACTGCCAATCTCTCAGTTGAATGCAAAAAAAAAACATGATCATTCTTTCCAAAAGCAAAGAAGCCTAGAAGCGTGGCTAACGCAAGGTGCACATACCACGCTAACTGCCTAAGAAAACAGGCACAGAGGCACTGAAAGAGGATTTCACCCATCTAATGAACACACTATCCAGGGGTAGGCAACCCTAGGCACGCGTGCATATAGTGAAATATTTTGCACTGTTGTCGCATTTATCTTGTTGAAATCCTCCCACAGGTTATTTTTACTACCACATATTTAATTGAGACCCTTTATTTGTTTATTATTTCAATTTAGCTGGAAATACATTGCTACATCATTCAGTAACATTTGCAGAGCCTTATAACAAAAACATTATTACGGTCACCATTGTGACCAGTGGGATTAATCAACAAATTGTATTATTTATTTTTCTATTTCATTGAACATTGCACATGTTAAAAGCCATTTTTTTGTACTCAAAATGTGAGTATTACCAAGTCAACTTGTGTTCTTAAAACAATGACAATAAACATAGTTTTATTAGGTTGAAATAATGTGGTTGTGTACTTATTTTTCTGTTAACTTATTATGGATTGAAAACTGAAAACCTTAATGCGCAGTAACTGAACTCAATATTTGTAAGTTCTGGTAACTTATTATTATAAATTTTTTTACAGTGTAGTCTTGCGATCAATCAAAACTTATTTACACGATATACCTCACATTCACCCTCCATTCACATCCTGGTGTTCTCCTGGTGTTCTCCATTAGGCCTGTAGGTGGAGCTATGACAGCACACGTACAGTACACAAACCGATGGTGTGTGATGTGTCCAAAAATGAATGGGCAAATGTGAGTGAAATGGTCGCACTGTATGCAGCTGTTTGTCTGCATTGCATCCCCCCCCCCCCCCCCAACTCAGATGTAGGGTTGATACAACCATCATAATAATATTGTTAATAATAACAATAACAATAATGATGTAATAATGTAAAAATTATCATTAAAAATACCTGATTATGAAAAAAAAAGATTACGATGCATGGAATATTGTTGAGGCACACTAGTTACAACTATATTTCAAACAGGCACTCCATGTCAAAAAGGTTGCTGACCCCTGCTTAGACAAATATCAAGATGTATCCATCAGTGGACCAATTGCATGCTTTCGCAGAGGACAAGAAGCCTTCAGTCGAGGGGGGGGGGGGGGGGGGGGGTAGGGGGTAGTCCACTACCATTTTGGACCCCCGCTTTATACTCACCAAGGATGTTGATGGTTAGAGTTGTTGCATTAGGTTTGTGGCTTACTAGCTAGAGCTGTGGGCATCCGTTATGAAGAACCTGGGGCTGCCCCCCCCCAAAAGAAAGGACTTATATGGTTCTTCATCGCAATGATGATTCAATTATGAAATTGGAAATAAAATGAGAGGGAATAATGTGGAAAAGGAGGTTTTTACTTAACCGCATCAGGCAAAAATGGGGCTAGTTTTGCACAATAGTTGTGTCTCTTGTTCGATTGATGATGAGGAGGCTCTGTAATAAAGAATGATACTGGTCTTCTAAATTCCAAATGAAATGTATTACAAAAATAGGTTACACGGCCTCCTTCTCACACACAGAATGTAAGATCATCACACTATCTTAATGACAGAATGACATCAGAGTAGCAAGAGCATAGAGAGAGCGTTTCTCTCTAAGCAACAGTATTATATAGTATAATGTAATCCCTCCTATTAAGATAAGATAAGATAAGATAAGATATTCCTTTATTGATCCCCTTGGGGAAATTCAGGCATCATAGCAGCATGGGGGGGAGGGGGGGAGGGGTACAGGTAGTAAAACAACACAGTATACAGGTAGTAAAAGACAACACAGGCAGTGTAAACAATTTGATCAATATGGTCAATATAATTTACTATCTGACTAGCTGAGGAATATTCACATTATTCACAGTGTCACATGAGGTGCAGTATGCAAGAGGTAGTGTTATAATTTACTATCTACTGAGTATACATTAATCAAAGTACCAGGGTAGTCTACTTTGTCCCCCTTGGGTTCCTATAAGTCCCAGGTCAATGTCTGGTAGCAGTCGCTGTCGCTGCCCCCTGTTGTGGGGCCTGGAGGCTGCTAGTCGCTGCCCACTGTTGTGGAGCCTGATGGCCGCTGGTATGAAGGACTGTCCGAGGCGGTTAGTTGAGTGTCGGGGGGGGATGAGTCTGTGGCTGAACGAGCTTCTCATCTTGACTAGCTCGTCGTAGAGGGGGTGGTAGGGGTTCTCCATGATGGCATCCAGCTTCCTTATCATCCCCCTCTCTACCATCACCTCAAGTCTAGGTAGCTCGACTCCCACCACGGAGCTAGCCTTCCTCACCAGCTTGTTGAGCTTGTTGGTGTCCCTTGAGTTGATGTAGCCTCCCCAGCATGCCACAGCATAGAAGAGGATGCTGGCCACAACAGACTGGTAAAAGGACTGCAGCAGTTTGTTGCACACATTGAAGGACCTGAGTCTCCTCAGGAAGAACAGCCTGCTCTGTCCCTTCCTGTAGAGGGCCTCTGTGTTGTCCGACCAGTCCAATTTATTGTTCAGGTGTACCCCAAGGAACTTGTATGAGTCCACCATCTCCACATCCACCCCTCAGATGGAGATGGGAATCGGGGGGGGCCTCTTCTTGCCCCTCCGGAAGTCCACCACCAGCTCCTTGGTCTTACTGGTGTTGAGTTGGAGGTGGTTGCTGTCGCTCCACCCCACGAAGCTCTCCACCAGGGCTCTGTACTCCTCCTCATCATCGTCGGTGATGTAGCTTACGATGGAGGAGTCGTCTGAGAACTTCTGCAGGTGGCACCCGCTGGAGTTGCGGCAGAAGTCTGAGGTGTAGAGGGTGAAGAGGAAGGGTGACAGCACAGTTCCCTGGGGGGCGCCGGTGTTGCTCACCAGTACGTCAGACTGACTGTCCTTTAGTCTGACGTACTGTGGCCTCTCAGTGAGGTAGTCCTTGATCCAGGCCACCAAGCCGTGCTCCAGCTGCATCGCAGAGAGCTTCTCCGCTAGCAGTGACGGCTGGATGGTGTTGAAGGCGCTGGAGAAATCAAAGAACATAATCCTCACTGAGCTGCGCGGCTTCTCCAGGTGCGTGTACGCTCTGTGGAGCATGTAGATGATGGCATCCTCCACCCCGATGTTTGCCTGGTATGCAAACTGCAGGGGGTCGAGGGAGTCACGCACCAGGGGCTTGAGGTGTTGCAGGACCAGTCTCTCAAACGTCTTCATGACGTGTGACGTCAGAGCGACTGGCCTGTAGTCGTTGGGGGTGCTGGGACGTCCCTTCTTGGGCACCGGGACAATGCAGGAGGTCTTCCAGAGCTGGGGCACCCTCTCCAGCCTCAGGGAGAGGTTGAAAAGATGCTGGAGCGGTGCTGCCAGCTGCTCTGCACATACCTTGAGCACCCTGGGATTGGTGTTGTCCGGTCCTCTGGCCTTGTTTACATTAATTTTGGAGAGCTGCCTACTGACCTGACTGGTTGTGATCGTCAGGGTTGGGGGTGGTGGGCAGTCTGCTGGTGTTGGGGGTGGGGTGCCGTTGCTGATGGGTGTGGGGGGGTGGGGGGTGGGGGGGCTGCTTTGTAGGTGTGATCTGGTGCTGGTGTCGATGGGTGGGGGGAGGGGTGTGGGGAGGCCACTCTGGTCAAAGCGGTTGAAAAACGAGTTGAACTCGTTTGCACGCTCTGGAGGGCCCTCCACAGCTGTGCCCTGCTGTTTGAAACCAGTGATCTTCCTGACCCCCGCCCACACCTCCCTGGTGTTGTTGGCCTGTAGTCTGCCCTCCAGCCTGTCCTTGTAGCTGACCTTGGCTGCCCTTAGCTCTTTTTTGAGCTCCCTTTGGACAGCCCTGGCCTGCTCAGTGTCCCCTGCCATGAAGGCCCTCTTTTTCCTGTTTAGCAGGTGTTTAATGTCCTTGCTAATCCAGGGTTTATTGTTTGAGAAGCAGCGTACCCTCTTTGTGGGTACGATGCTCTCCTCACAGAACCTGATGTAGTCTGTGATGCAGTGGGATAGTCCATCAATGTCATCACCGTAAGCCCTCTCAAACATATCCCAGTCTGTCGACCTGAAACACTCCTGTAGCTCCTCCTCGACGTCGTCAGACCACTGTGGGGCAGACATGGTGGTCGGAGGCTGTCTCTTAATGAGAGGCGTGTATGTGGATACAAGCCTCACAAGGTTGTGGTCTGACTGGCCGAGGGGGGGCAGGGAAGTCGCACTGAAAGCCTCCTTCACGTTAGCATACAGGAGGTCCAGAGTTTTGTCTCCCCTGGTTTTGCAGGTGACATACTGGGTGAAGTTTGTCAGGGTCTTGTTCAGTCTGACATGGTTGAAGTCCCCATTGATAAAAATAAATGCATCCGGGTGTTTTGTCTGAAGCGCCGCGACGGTGGAGTGTATGACGTCACTCGCCTGCGCCGCCGCCGCGCTGGGTGGAATGTAAACAGTGAGAGCCAGGACGTGTGTTATTCTATAATGATGGTCTAATTACTAATACTTCCCTGTATCTTTGTCCGCTCAGGCTCACGTCCAACCTTTTCTAATTTGCATCTAATTACATTTTAACCAACTAACTTACTGATCTTACCTCTTGTCTCTAAACTTTATGGCTTCATGCTACCTTAACCCTTGTGTTGTGTTCGGTTCTCCCGTGACCCGTTTCAAGTTTAAATGATATAATAACTACCCTCTAGTTTTTTTCATTGGAATGAGGCTTCATGATATCCTTCACAATAGCTAAACGCTACACAACAGATTTTGACAATTTTTGCTCATTCTGAAGGTCTCTCTAAAAAAACTGTATAATTTGGTGTTCGGGTCTGGGAAGACTCAGCAGTGCATTTCAATGTTGTGGGTAACTCTGGGTCAAATTTGGGTCAGTCAAGATTCATCTTTGATCTTTAGACACCAAACCCCCACCTCTTTCTTCCACGGGAACAATAACTTTTTGCAACATGCACCTGTTCTCCGGCACCACTCCTTTCTCACAGAATATGGACACTGATTCAACTTGAACGTAAACACACACATGCACGCACACATGCACGCACACACACACACACACACACACTCTCGCAGTACTGTGTAGGCATTGATAATCTTGTGGGGGGCATGGCATGAACAACATTGCACAGATTGTCTTGCGTGAACGTCTATAAATATCTGTCAGGTTTATTTCAGTATACTGGGTGGTATGAGGGGATCTGGCAGGGTACTGGGTGGTATGAGGGGATCTGGGAGGGTACTGGGTGGTATGCGGGGATCTGGGAGGGTACTGGGTGGTGTGAGGGGATCTGGGAGGGTGCTGGGTGGTATGAGGCGATCTGGGAGGGTGGGTGGTATGAGGGGATCTGGGAGGGTACTGGGTGATATGAGGGGATCTGGGAGGGTACTGGGTGGTATGATGGGATCTGGGAGGGTACTGGGTGGTATGAGGGGATCTGGAAGGGTACTGGGTGGTATGAGGGGATCTGGGAGGGTACTGGGTGATATGAGGGGATCTGGGAGGGTACTGGGTGATATGAGGGGATCTGGGAGGGTACTGGGTGGTATGATGGGATCTGGGAGGGTACTGGGTGGTATGAAGGGATCTGGGAGGGTACTGGGTGGTATGAGGGGATCTGGGAGGGTACTGGGTGGTATGAGGAGATCTGGGAGGGTACTGGGTGGTATGAAGGGATCTGGGAGGGTACTGGGTGGTATGACAGTAGAATCAAAGTATATAAGAAAATTGTGAAATTAAGTAATAAAGTAGAACTAAGAACTACTGCAAGCATATGTATACAGGATGAGTTACAAGATGATGGCTCAGGGCCATATGCCCCGGGGGGCAGGAGAAACCACTCAGAATTGGTCAGGGCAGAGCAGGTAAGGTTCAGTGCTGCAGGCCAGACAGAAGGCGATATGAAGCTGTTCCATGGGACCGGTTGAGACAGAGACAGGTTAAAAAATGCTCACATGTCTGCAGAAAAGCAGACATGGGAGTAAATAGACATCCTAACTCAGGGGTCGGCAACCTGCGGCTCTTTCAATCAGCTGCGGCTCCCTGGTCAAGAGAAATTATATAAAAAAATAAAAAATAAAATCTATCTATTATTTTGGAGATAAATGTCATACTGTGACACTGAAATGAAAATAATTATTTCATTTCACATAAAATATGTCATCAACTAAAATATACAGTACGTCACACCCCGCGCCTCTCCCTGCCGTCTGCAAGTGGCTAATCTTGAGTTTCCGACCCCCAGTAAGCTAACCATGTAAATCCAAAAAAATGAAAGTCTGAGGAAAATAGACGGTTTAATTCAGCGTGGACAGATTAATTTGCTTTCATGACTAACGATGCAGGCTTACCTGTATGCCTTACCTGTATTAACTTTTTATTTGTATAGATTTTCCACAAATAAGGGAAGGACTCAAATAGAGCTGCATAGTTCAGGGTTTTATTTCAAGGTCTACAGATGCCATCATGCCAGTGTTTTTTCTCCTCTTCTGTGTTTTTTATTTCAAAGTAGGTCTACACATGGTAGTCTTTTTTCAAAGTGGACTACTTTTTATTTTATAAATGTTCCACAAATAAGGGAAGGACTCAAATATACCTGAATAGTTCAGGGTTTTATTTCAAAGTCGGTCTACACAGACACCAGTGTTTTGTCTCCTCTACTGTGTTTTCTTCTCTTCATAAGAGTTTGAGGTTTTCCTTTGTTATAACAGGTGAAAAAAAACAGCAATAAAAAGTCAAACTAATTATTTGTGTTGCTTTATAATTCCAATAATGCAACAAACTGTGTGCTATAAGTATAAAGTATAATAAATCGCAAATTACTTTGGGTATGCAATTGTCAGGCGTTTTATGAAGACGTGGACATTTGGATTATCGAAGCTTTTGGATTGCAATAAGAAGATTTTGAATCTGTTTACCGCGCACAGGACCTACCAAAATGAACTGACTAAGACACTTGGACTAACACATTCAGTCATTTGGACGGAGTTGTTAAAACTCACTCCACTCAAATCAATAGAGTTATAATTCACTCTACTCAAAATGTAATTTAAAATCGACGTGGCTGGAAGGAATGTTGCCAGTCAAAACAAATTCTGGACAACTCACCAAGGATGAACCAGAGAGCTGCTGATAAGACTTTGCAGTGAGACTTCCACCCCCCCCCCCCCCCCCCCCCCCCCTCCCGCGGATGCTTGCGCCAAATATGGCAGCGGAGCTACTGTGGCTGGGGGGGGGGCACTAGGATGTTGCATATTACAGTCATCTAAACGTGATGGGACAGTTAAAATAGGGCGATTTTTTGTGATATTATGGAGATGGGAAAAGGCAATTTTGGTGATATTTTTTACATGTGCATTAAATGAGAGGGAGGAATTGAAAATGACAAAACATTTTTATGGTGGAGCTCTGAGAGACATGACAAGTATCAAATTTGAGGGAGATGTCCTCAAACAGGCCTCTTAGGGGGAAACTGTATATTGGAGGGGGTTGGGTTTAGACATTTACAGGGGCCAGTTTCGAATTGCAGTCTCCCGTAGGTGCTCTTTGAGAGTGGTTTTGAAAGTGGGTAGTGATTCATATTCCTTTACAGCTGTGGGTAGGGCGTTCCACATTGATGTGGCATAATTGCGAAACATGTTTAGTCCCTTGTTTGAGCCGAATCTGGGTTTAACATGATTTGTGGAGCTCCGTCTGGTGTTGTGGTCGTCGTATTCACTGACCTTTGGGAAGTATTTTGACATGTACAGTACAGAGGTACCTTAGTGGTGTAGTGTATCTTGTAGACCAGGCCCATTGCAAGTTGCTGTACTCTGTCGTCTACTCTAAGCCATCTTAGGTTGTCAAAGTGGGCAGGGGTGAGGTGGGTTCTAGGAGTAAGGTCAAGCAGTAGTCTGGCCAGTTTGTTTTGTGATGTTTGTAATTTAGTTTTTAGCGCCTTTGAGGTGCTTTGGTACCATGAGGTGCAAGCATAGTCGTAGTACCCTTGAATGAGTGCTCCTGCCAGAGTCTTCAGGGTATTCTTGTTTACCAGAGAGGAGATCCGGCACAGGAATCTAGTTTGTTGGTTGACTTTTTTGATTACATTGGATGCCATTTTGTCACAGGAAATATTTGCCTCTAGGATGGAACCCAGGTATGCAATTTCATCTTTCCTTGTGTTAGATTCTGATCAATCTGGCCAGTATCACGTCTTCTTGTGTTATCCTCTCTCCTTCCACTCCTCTGCGTTGTGTACTTTTAATGGTCCTGACGTCTCATATACTGGCTGATACAATCCTTATCTCTCCCCGTTAGTGCGATACGCAAACCATAATAATTCTCCACCTTCGTAAGAATTCGACACTTTAACACAGCGTAATACCTTACAAGGAGAAGCAGTGTTTATTTTAGAGCTGGGCCGTTAACAGCGTTAACCTGCTGCGTTAACGCGATACTAGTATCGTGCGATAATATAATTGACGCAGTTAATCTAATTTTATTTTTTATTTATTTACCCAGGGTAGGTTCGCTGAGCACAGATGCTCTTTTTCAGGAACGCCCTGCTTCACATTCACACAGTTCCATTCACACCTGGGAGCTGCCCAGTACAACCACAGTTGATACCATTGGCCACTGAGCAACTCCACTGGAGCAGTTGATTTGCATTGGCAGGGTTTGGCCCTGTCTGGCACCCAACGGGAAAAATATTATAGCCACTATAAGTAGACACCACTACATAAAACAAGCTGGTCTGCCTGAGTGACTGGTGGAAGAAGGAGAAATAGAGATTGGACTGATTGAGTCAAGCCATGTCACATAGTTCAAGTTTGAAATGCTTCTTTCTGTTTTGCTCCTGAGAGTGTGCTAGATACTGTACTGTACTGGTAATATTATGTATTTATGTTACGTTCTGAATAAAACAACTTATTAAACACAAGTACATCTTATTGAACATTATTTTGATATTTCATTACCAATTATCATAGCAAAACAGCTTTTTCAAGCAGTCTGTAATGCATTTTGGAAATGGGAGATGGGCTCATGGTGTAATGGGCCACCTGGCCTGAGAAACATAAGGAGGAAAGAAAAAGTAAGGACTTACTTCTGGTCATTATTTGGGTAGAACACACATATTTTGAATGAATTTTTGAGCCATTTTAATCTAGATTAAATCCAGGGTTGCAGATAGATTAATCTAGATTAAAAAAAATTATCTATGCCCACCTCTAGTTTATTTACATAAACAGAGACCTCATAATCAGATGGGAACCAATTCGTATTGTCCTTGTAAAATCTATTCTAATGATCTTTCGGTGTGTTCAGTCTATTGTCCTTCTGCTATTCAGTCCAATGGTGGTCAGGCCTGGTCGTAGCCAGAACCCTTCTCCCGTTAGCCGAAGCTAATGATGATGTGTCATTCCTCCTCCCACCCCCCCCTCTCTGTGATGAGAGGAGAGAGTCTCTCAGTCCTAGTCAGATTGTAGTCTGCCCTTAGCCGCTCTTGGTCTGGCTTACACCCGGAAACACTGTTAGATTTATAGGACCTTCGACATAGCAACGACGGCCCGCCCCTCTTCTGGTTGTCATGCGCTGTCATGACAACTGCTAATAACCTTTCACACATTTGAAAACGTTTCATTACTGTCAAAACCTCCATCGCGCTCTGCCTCTGTGCCCTGCCACGGTATCAGCTTGTTGTGTCTTAGATCGGAATTCAAAACATTCTGCTGGCTGCTAGACATTCTGCTGGCTATGCCTCTGAACCGCTTCTTCTATCACCGTCTGCATGCACTTCGACCTCTCTGACACCATTACATGCTACCATCTCCCCCCAATCTATACATCACATACATTGAAAAACACCCCAGAACCCTCTTTCCTCTCATTCTCCCTTTTGATTCTTAATCAACCTTCAGAATCAACAGACTACTTGGTTTTTCAATTAATTATACCCAAAAATAGACTCATAACAATTAGGGCCCCTCCATCTGCTGTTTTGCCTTATTGTTTTCCATTACACGCATCTCACCCAAACCAGGAAGGATAAACAACGGTCAGGGAGGAGAGAGAGATAGAGAGACAGAGAAAGACACAGTTTTGCAACTTTCCAGACAACACACCTAAACCCTTTGGCCCCCCTACTTATAGTGCTGTGACAAACTGTCAAAAAGGGCTTTAGTTTTTGAGATACCCCTACCGGAGGTAGAACAAAACACAACCATGTTTTTCCTCATCTCTAAGGTCTCCCATATATGAAATGGATTCTTGTATACAAATATTTTATTGCAAAACTTTAAAAAAAAATGATAGATATTGTTATACACTCCCAAAGGAAAAAATAACCAAAATATAGCCTGGCCGTATGGGAGTTGAGACATATAAACTCATGTAGATTAATAATACAAGCTCCAAGAGCTTTCAAATTTGACATGCTAGCAGTCAGACAGTTGCTTAACATAATAGAACAACCTGGATGTGAATATCTTTATGCATGTAGGAAATATATACCTATGTACACATACTTAAAATAAGCGGAAATGTAAAAAATTTATATCTATGCAGAATGTTCTCATTTACTTTGTAGTAGCTCTGCCATGGATTGTCATAGAAACACATATGAGGGCTTTTTCGGAAAGGTGTGGTTGTGCTGAATCCAGCAATACCACGTGTAAATATAGCATGCATGGTCAGGGAGTTACATCAGTAAATGTATGGAGGTGTCCTAAATGAAAGAAAATTAAACATTGACATAATGAAGTCTTCAGTCCAAAGCCCATTATCAGTGGTGAGAAGCATGTTGACAAATTCAATGTTACTGCAAAGTAAAGTCACTTGAGGTAATGTTCTGGTCTATAATGTTAATATATTTATGATACATTTAATAAATTATACATTTCATATGATACATTTTATGATACTTCATATGGAAACAAAGATCCAATTGAATCAGGTTGAAATTGAAATAGAACACCTTTATTTCAATCTACTGCGTTCTGAGCCCCCTGCTATATTCACTGTACACACATGACTGTGTGGCCAGGTTCAACTCTAACTCCATAGTGAAGTTTGCGGACGACACGTGGTGGTGGGGCTGATCTCTAATAATGACGAGAAGGCCTATCGGGAGGAGGTTGATGAACTGGCACGCTGGTGCCGGGATAACAGCCTACTCCTGAACATTGGTAAAACCAAAGAGCTGATCGTGGATTTTATTTTAGGGTTTGTAACCGACCCCAAGCGCAACGGCACAGAGAGAGTTGTTTCAGAGTTAGCCAAAGCAAGGGCGTATTTATTCTCAGAGTCACAAGATAGAATTAGGTTGAGCAACAGAACAAACAGGGAATCTGGCATGTGAAGAATGTTGCGGCTCTGCAGATTCTCCCAGTAGGTGGTGGTGAGGAATTAGCTTGTGACGTCTGAGCCGCTCTGCAGATCCTCCCAGCATACACTCCAGGTGGAAACGGAGGGAGAGAGAGAAATCCCAGTTAGCCCAGCGCACAACAGAAACAGAGAGGTGACTGATCCAAATAAATATCCAAGTGACTTGATCTTCGGTGTGATACACACAGTTAGCAGAGTCCAGAGAAAAAACAATACGGTAATCCAAAGTGTAAATCCAACAACAAAAATTAGGTGAGAACAGTATAACAAAAACGGGATCTCTTCGGTGTTTCACAAACACACAAAAAACAGGGGTGATGCAAAAAGAACTGTTTCCAAAAACTCACCAGAGCACAACGCGTAAAGCGGGCAGATAAACGAGGCGCAGCTTCGTACGGGGAATCAGGTTCTCCACAGGGATACTTCACGAAAGTCCTGGGGAGCAACAGACAGGGAACAGCGACGGGAAAGACAGGCAGATGCAGGGAATATTCAAAACGATCCAACATCGATACTAGGGGAATCAGGGTATATAAAGCCACAGGGCGCTGATGACAAGCTGTGACAGCTGCGGGATGAAATTGATCATTGCTCCAGAAGCGTGTGGTGGGAAGAGCACCAATCAACACGGCATCTTACAGGAAAGAAGCGTGTGGCGGGGAATGCAATTAATTAACAAAATACCTTAAAGGAACGGAGCGAGTGGGAGTGGGTGGGGAGCGGACCAAACCTCACATTTTAGGAGAATACAGCAGGTGACACACACATCACTGCGGATAAATGGGGCTGAATGAATGAATGAATGAAAACTTTATTTAACAGATTGCAGAATGGGTACAATACAGTACGGCTCAATACATACAATTGTTAAGGGGATGCAGACCTGAGAAAGACGTTTGTCTTGTTTCCATCAGGGTCCCCCATTTTCAATTCATATAGCATGACCTATTGTGGACAGGGTGAGCAGTTTCAAGTACCTGGGAGTCCACATCACAGAGGACCTGACATGGTCAACACACATAGATTCTGTGGTGAAAAATGCGAAACAGTGCCTCTATCACCTGAGACAGTTAAGGAAGTTCAGAGTATCGGGGAACATACTCCACTCCTTCTATTCCGGGGCTGTAGAGAACATTCTGACTGGAAACATCACTGCCTGTTTTGGAAACAGCACGGCACAGTACAGGAAGGGCCTCCAGAGAGTGGTGCACTCAGCAGATCATACTACAGGTATTGCACTACCACCCCTGCAGGACTCGTGCCTGCAGAATAATGAAAGACCCCAACCACCCCAACAACAGCCTGTTCAAGCTGCTGCGGTCAGGCAAGTGCCTACGTACACACGCTATGAGCACAGAGAGACTCCGGCTCAGCTTCTTCCCCCCGGCCATCAGAACACTGAACTCTCCACTCACAAGTACACATGAGCACACACACACACACACACACACACACACACACACACAAAAGGAAATAACAGATGTGGTTCTTGTATAGTTTAGATATAGTAAGTAATACATAATGACAGAGTTAAAATTGTATATTGTATAGTAGTGTACATAGGAACCAGTGCCTTCTCAGGAATTTAGCATGTCTATTTTTATCATGCACATCTTATGCCTTACCTGTTTTTTATTGTATTATTGCACAATCGATGTGGGCATGACCACCCACATGTCACTGTATGCCCTGGTATGTATGTGACAAATAAACCTCTTGATTCTTGATTCTAGCAACACATCACCGTCACTCATCCACATTATCATCAGTGACTAAATGGATCATATTTGGGCAGTCAGGGAAAGAGCAAGAGCAAAACTCAGTGCAAGTCAAGCCCACTGAAAGACATTGGCATTTGCTGACATCATTGCAGTTTCCATCTTTACAGTACAGGTGGGTGATGTCTCAAACTTACTTAGGTGCCGGTGCTTTGTGGATCATCACAGGTTCAATGGTCCATCTTCTCTGAGCCTCCACCCTCTACCAACTGGGTTCCAGAGAAGAGGCTTGGCCAGATGGCTGTGACACCACACTGCTGTTTGGTACAAGGCTCTCAACACATGTTGCTGTAATGCATCTTCTGTTGGGGGTAGATTTGCAGCTGATTAATCTGTGGTAGATGCTAGTGTGTACCTCTGCTCATCCAGGTTGGTGCAAGGACGTCCATTCTCCATTTTCTTTTGGCCATACAGGAGGAGGGCATACTGTGTTCTCTGAAGAGATTCTCTGTGGCCCTGTATTGGTTATGTAGTTGCTGACGACAAAGCTACATAGAGCAGCCTTGTTCCCACTGATCCTCAGTTATTTCCTGTAGTTAGGAACACTAGATTGTCCTGTGATCATATGTGTTGGTCTGCTGGTTTGGATGGTGCCTCTTCTTTGTCTTTCAAGGTATTTGATTGAGTGTTGATGGTCATATCTGTCAAACACTATAAAAAACGCAGTTGATGCCTTCCCTTCCATTGTTAATGGGACACACTCACCCAGATCATTGTATGTCTGAAAAGGCCACAGAGAATCTCTTCAGAGAACACAGTCATCTTGGCAGGTGGCTTTGAAAATGGTGAGGAAGTTAAGACGATTAGCAAGTCAGGCGTTGACTGCTTGACAGATCTTTATAGTGACCAGGAGGAGGCTGACACAAGATTGGTGTTACATGCAATACACCTTGCACAGTCACATTCTCGTCTCATTGTCAAATGTGATGATACAGATGTACTGGTTTTGCTTGTGTACTATTCAAGCAAAGGGATGTTTGGATCCTCAACAGTGTTCATGCACTCTGGACATGGCACAAAGGAAAGATCCATCGATCAGAAGCTTGGAGCAGCACTTTGTGAGTGTTTACTAGGGATGCTCGATATTGGCTTTTTTACCGATACCGATATTCCGATATTGTCCAACTCTTAATTTCCGATACCGATATCAACCGATATCAACCGATACCGATATATGCAGGGTTTCCCCCCCCAAAAAAACTGAATAATTTCAGGTAACTAATAATTTCACTGGATATATATATAACAAATATTGTTATTGTTTTTTTTCTTTTTTAAACCGATACCGATATTTTCCGATATCACATTTTACTGCCGATATCGGCCGATAATATCGGTCACCCGATAATATCGGACATCCCTAGTGTTTACCTGCATGCCACGCCCTCACAGGTTGCAATACCACAAGCAGCTTGTACAGAATTGGGAAGACCACTGCATTCACAAGACTGAAGACTCATCTGAGTGAGTTAAAATAAATGGCCAACTTTAGACTGTCTGAAAGCCTAGAGGAGGCTTTTCCTGTGGAAAGAAAGTATGCCCTCCTCCTGTATGGACAAAAGAAAATGGAGAATGGACCTCCTTGCACCAACCTGGATGAGCTGAGGTACACTAGCATCTACCACAGATTCATCAGCTGCAAATCTACCCCCAACAGAAGATGCCTTCCAGCAACATGTGTTGAGAGCCTTGTATCAAACAGCAGTGTGGCGTCACAGCCATCTGGCCAAGCCTCTTCTCTGGAACCCAGTTGGTAGAGGGTGGAGGCTCAGAGAAGATGGGACCATTGAACATGTGATGTTCCAGAAAGCACCGGCACCTAAGGAAGTTCGAGATATCACCCACCTGTACTGTAAAGATGGAAGCTGCAATGATGCCAGCAAATGCCAATGTCTTTCAGTGGGCTTGACTTGCACTGAGTTTTACTCTTGCTCTTTCCCTGACTGCCCAAATATGATACATTTTGTCACTGATGATAATGTGGATGAGTGACGGTGATGTGTTGCTAGAATCAAGAATCAAGAGGTTTATTTGTCACATACATACCAGGGCATACAGTGACATGCAGGTGGTCATGCCTGCATCGATTGTGCAATAATACAATAATAAAATAGACATAGGAAAAAAAACAGGTAAGACATAAGATGTGCATGATAAAAATAGACATGTCAAGACAACCTGAGAAGGCACTGGTTCCTATGTACACTATTATACAATATACAATTTTAACTCCGTCGTTATGGTTTACTTACTATATCTAAACTATACTATACAAGAACCACATCTGTTCTTTCATTAAAGTGACTTTTATATCCTTCATTCCTTTAAAGTGACTTTTCCATTTAGTTTAAAGTGATTGTATAAAGTGGTTGCAGCGTGTGTGTGTGTGTATTGCTGGATTCAGCACAACCACACATTTCCGAAAAAGCCCTCATATGTGTTTCTATGACAAGTCATGTCAGAGCTACTACAAAGTAAATGAGAACATAGATATAAATTTTTTACATTTCCGCTTATTTTAAGTATGTGTATGTAGCAGTCTGAAAATATTGTATATTATTCAGGACTGCTGACTGGTGTTTTATATTCCCTTTATACACAAAGACATCATTGATATTCCCACGAGCAATGATATGAGTTTCTCTTCCTTCTATCGACTGAAGTATGGACTATACACAGTATCGCTGGACCAGGATCAACATCCTTCCCTGTGTGACTAGTAGGCGGGACCAGCAGGGGGCGGTGTCTGACAGAGAGTGTTGGACAGAGATGGAACGTGATATATGGGGGCGGAAGACGGAAAGAGAACCTCTTCGGCAGTGAACTTGAACAACGAACAGTCGCAACGAACGGGGGCTCTGGAGAGCCCTGTTGCTGAAGTTATGCCAGAGGGCCCCGTGAGATAGCAACGGGTGATAGGAAGTACTGGCTAGTGGACACGATATCCTAGCAGTACCAGCGATAGTGTGTGAACAATTAGTGCAGAGCCAGGCACTAACAATCGGGTTATAATAGTTACTGTGTGCGGTATAAGTAACGTGCGGCTAACCAAGTATCAAAGTCCTTAACAATCGAGTTATAGTAGCTACTGTGTGCGGTATAGAGTACGAGCCCCGAGGCGAGCGTGGGCCAACAACCGTTCTGCTCTGGCTGACTTCAACCAGATCTGCACCCGGCTGCCTGCAATCAGTCTGCTCCGGCTGACTTCAATCAGACCTGCACCCGGCTGCCTACAGCTTACGGGAGTTCGTCCCGTCCAGCAGGGGTCGTCATCGCTCAGCACACGCTCTCAGCCGGCGCTGCCTCTCTGCCCAGCTCCGTCTGCTAACATCCTCACCGAGAACGTTCGACGCCATCTTGCCTCTCGGACAACAGTGGCGTGGCGAGGCGCCCATTTCGGATGAGTACAAATGAGCATTGATGCTCCCGAGTTATTATACAGTACACAGTGTGGTGCAGCCTGCAGGCGAAAGTAACGTTGCTACTACCATTCCATAGGGGTACCCCAAACAATATATGCCGGCATTAAGATAGGACTTTACTGGTATTTTGTGGGCCCACTCTTTTGTTTTCATTCCTTTCCTTTGAGCGTGATAATATGTGTGTTTCCTAATATTTCCCATTCGGTGAACCCTTCTATTTCCTCCCCTATGTTCCCCCTTCCTTCCCCATATTACCGACCTGGAGCAGTATATGTAAACCCTTAGGGAAGGTGGATACTGTGTTTAGCCTAGACGTGGGCAGCACTTAGTCTGTGTACAGTGGACAGCACTTAGTCCGGGTACCGTGAGAGCACTTGGTGCCTAGGTGTAATTATATAATTACCAGACTGTAAGCATTGTGTGATGAATGAATGAATGAATGAAAACTTTATTAACAGATTGCAGAATGGGTACAGTGCAGTACAGCTCAATACATACAATTGTTAAGGGGATGCAGACCAGAGAAAGACTTTCGTCTTGTTTCCACCAGGGTCCCCCATTTCCAATTCATCGTAACATATATGACATACATGACATACAGATAGACAGTACTGCTACATCTATACATTTATGACATACCAGATTTGCAATTACAGTACTGTATTTGTGATACAAAAAGAGTCCAGAAAGAACAGAGTATATACATTAGGCGTAGAAACTGTACATTGGATTGGGTAGGTGGGGGTGGGACTGTACATTGGAGGTGGTTGGGGGGGGGGGGGGGTAGGAGTGGGGGGGGGGGGGGGTTGGGTAGGAGTGGGGGGGGGGGGGGGGTTGGGTAGGAGGGGTGGGTGGGGGACACTGTACAACTGTACAAACAACACTGTACATTGGATTATTGACAAGACCATACTTGGTAATTTACTGTACATTGGCGGGGGTTGTGCTCGGACATTTACAGGGGCCAGTTTCGAGTTGCAGTCTCCCTTAGGTGTTTTTTTAGAGAGTTTTTGAAAGTGGGTAGTGATTCACATTCCTTTACAGCTTTGGGTAGGGCGTTCCACATTGATGTGGCATAATTGCGAAACGTGTTTAGACCCTTGTTTGAGCCGAATCTGGGTTTAACATGATTTGTGGAGCTCCCTCTGGTGTTGTGATCGTGGTATTCACTGACCTTTGGGAAGTATTTAGTCATGTACATGGGTACCTTGGTCGTGTAGTGTATCTTGTAGACCAGGCCCATTGCAAGTTGCTGTACTCTGTCGTCTACTCTAAGCCATCCTAGGTTGTCAAAGTGGGCAGGGGTGAGGTGGGTTCTAGGGGTAAGGTCAAGCAGTAGTCTGACCAGTTTGTTTTGAGATGTTTGTAATTTTGTTTTTAGCGCCTTTGAGGTGCTTTGGTACCATGAGGTGCAAGCATAGTCGTAGTACCCTTGAATGAGTGCTCCTGCTAGAGTCTTCAGGGTATTCTTGTTTACCAGTGAGGAGATCCGGTACAAGAAACGAGTTCGTTGGTTGACTTTTTTTATTACATTGGATGCCATTTTGTCACAGGAAAGATTTGCCTCTAGGATGGAACCCATGGTGCAATAATCACCAGACGTAGCAATGTTGTAACTAGGCCCCTGATATAATAACACTCAGACTGAACGGGAGCACGGTGTGTGTGTCTTTTATTGAGTCTAATTCTAACCCTTTGATGCGGATAATATATCCATTATTAACCCCTTCCTATTCAACCTTCCCTTTTCCATTGTAAGGTTTCTGGTGTTAATGAGGGAGGGTACTGCTTGCGGGGGGAACCAAGTTATTTATTTACCATTCGGTCATTAGGTGTGGGGGGGTGCTAGGGGACAATTGGGGAGAGTGAGGGCGTGTTGGGGAGTACTGCTGACTGCCCAAGAGAGAGGGAGGAAGACCGGAGTACCGGACTAGGTTTGTAAATCCTGGGCCTCATACACCCCACTGCCAGCCTCCAGTTGACGCTCCTGACCCCAAAGCCGGAGGTGCAGCTAGCCCGAGTTCTACTGTGTCTCGCTACCTAGTGACCGTGCACCCCAGTTCCCACGAAGCAGGGATAATCCACCCTGCTACATGTACATAGGTATATATTTCCTACATGCATAAAGATATTCACATCCAGGTTGTTCTATTATGTTAAGCAACTGTCTGACTGCTAGCATGTCAAGTTTGAAAGCTCTTGGAGCTTGTATTATTATTCTACATGAGTTTATATGTCTCAACTCCCATACGGCCAGGCTATATTTTGGTTATTTTTTCCTTTGGGAGTGTATAACAATATCTATCAATTTAACACGTTTTGCAGTAAAATATTTTTATACAAGAATCCATTTCATATATGGGAGACCTTAGAGATGAGGAAAAACAATGTTGTGTTTTGTTCTACCTCAGGTAGGGGTATCTCAACATTTTGGGGGCATTGTCACTAGGCTATTAGGTACCCCCCACGTCAAATCAGAGCGCTCCCTTCCCTCTTACAGTACACCCCCCATCTTGGGCCGGTCCTGTCTTCTAGGGCAAGGGCCCCTTTCAGCGACGGCTCCTTTCCTGAGCTGGTCCCCATTCCAGGGCGCGGTCCCCTAGGCAAAAATGTCTCCTCTGGTCTGCTACGGCCTCAGTGCTCTGGCTGTCCTCTCCACATCTGCTCCCCCACCGCCGCCATCTCCTCTCTCTCGTCGTGGATGATCTGTGTACCAGGCTGCGGTGCCTGGCCCCTGACAATATTGTCACCCACTGTAACTGAGAAGCCGTCGGTCTTTCTGAGTTTGTTATTTGAACCGAAGAGAATGGACTCTGTTTTACCCAGGTGTAATGATAGTTTGTTATCAGCTAGCCAGGTGCAGATTCTGCCTAGTTCCGAGCTGAGGGTTTTTTCAACCTGTAACTTGTTCTTGTCAGAGACCAGCAGGGCTGAGTCGTCCGCGAACAGGAACAAGTTGCAGTCACAAGCTGACGACATGTCATTTGCATAAATTAGGAATAGTAGCTGTCCTAGTGTGCTTCCTTGTGGAACACCACAGCTCATTGGGAGGGGGGGGGGGTAGGCTACTGTTTACCTCCACCATCTGTTCTCTCCCCTCCAGGTAGGATTGCATCCAGCTCACTGATAAACTATCAAAACCAATTGCTTTTAGCTTGTCAATCAGAATGGAGTGATTGACAGTGTCGAAGGCCTTTTGTAGGTCCAGCATGACCATGCCGCAGTATTTGCCCGCGTCCACCTCTTGTTTGATGTGGTCATTCAAATAGAGAAGGCATGTGTCAGTGGGGTGTGATGTTCTGAAGCCAGATTAGAATTCATAGATTCGATTTTTTTCTACAAGGTACTTTTCGACCTGTTCATATACTATTCTTTCCATGACTTTCGAGGTGGAGGTAAGAATAGAAACAGAGCGGTAGTTGCCTGGGTCTAATTTGCTGCCCTTTTTGTGCAGGGGGGTTACTCTCGCAATTTTGAAGTCTTTGGGTACGTGTCCCTGTTATATGTAGAGGTTTATTATGTGTGTGATGACTGGGGTGATGGCGGCTTGCGGCTGCTGAGTCTCTGAGGAATTTGGAGGGGATATTGTCATGGCCAGTGGCCTTGTTAGGTTAGAGGGCGCTCAGTTTTTTGAGTACCTCAGCTAGTTTGAAATCGTCTTTGCGGACCCCTAGGTTATTGTAGTAGGCTATGATGTGTTCTACCCCCAAATGCCCTGAGTGGGAGGGTAGTTTATTTACCACTGTTGTGGCTATGTTTATGAAGAAAATGTTTAAGTAATTGGCCACATCCAGTCTGTGATGAGCGTGTTGTCCATCTTTATGTTTATGTTTGAAAATTTGGTTTTAAGTTTTTTACTGCAGCCTAGTTGATTATTGAGTAATTTCCAAAGTTCACAGGGTTTATTTTTGTTTTCCTCAGTTTTGTCATTGATTCTTTTTTGCAGTTTTGATCATGGAGTTTACATCATTTCTTAGTCTGTTTCTTTGCAGTTTGAGTTCAGTCACGTGGGCTTGGAGTTCACTGCTCGAGCTTTTGGTAAGCTTTGACTGACTTTTACGAAATTCAGAGCATTTTATTTGTCTCTGGTTTTCATAGTGGTCAATATTTCGGAGTGCATCCCCGGCTCAGCACGATTTTTTACCCTGGTGGTTCTTAGGGGGGCCATGTCATTTAGTATTGTTGAGAATTTGGTTGTGAAACCAAGCCATGTTTCTTCAACTAGTGTACCACTGAGCTCTTCTGACCAGTACAGGCTCTCCCGTTCTAGGTTGAAGGCCTCGCTAGAGTAGGTTTTGAGGTCTCTAGATGTGACTGTTTTGTGACAGCCGGCCTTTTGTTTTAACTTTTTGTGGGTACAGAATATCATAGTGATTGCTTAACCCGCATGCTATAACCCCTTTATTGGAGATCTTGGACTTGTCAGAGGTCAGAATGAGGTCAATGGTAGTCTGAATTGATTCACATACACGTGTGGGTTGGGTGATTAGCTGGCTGAGGCCGTGCAGATCACAAAACCTACTGAATGACTTGAAGACGGGTGCATCTTTTCGTTGCATATCCGTGTTCCAGTCTCCAATAAGAATTTAGTCTACATCCTCAACTCCAGCTAAACACTCCTCAAGTGTATCATAAAAGCCACTATGATCTGGCGGTCTGTAGATTGAGCCAACTAGTACGGATTTTGCCCATTCGAACAGGATTTCAACCCATACAGTTTCAATTGATTCATGATTCAGGTCTGTTCTGTTAATGAATTTGGTATCTTTATGTATGTACATACAGACACCACCTCCATGCTTGTTCCTATCATTCCTGATTATTGAGTAGTTCTCAAATTCTATCTCTGGATCTTTTACAGAATCGTCAAGCTTAGTTTCTGAGAAGCACAATATGTTTGCCTTACCATTAATGAATAATAATTAGTTTTTTAGGCTGTTTATGTTGAGGTGGAAAATGTTCTGTCCATTTGCGTTGGTTATCTCGTTGATGTTGTCCGGTTTGAAGTATTGTTCATTTGTGTTCTGTTCCTCGTGTGGGGGGGGGGGGGGGGGTCTTTGATGTCATGGGTGGGAAGGGGGGCGGGGGGGGGGGGGGGGGTCTTTTGTTGTTGTGAGTTTCTGGCTGGACTGTTGGGAGATTCCTCTCTGGTTGGATCCTGCGCCGTGCTGGAACAACAAAGGACTCGTTCATGGTAGGTTTCACTGTTAGCTAGCAGGCTGCTAGCTAGCAGGCTGTTGTTTGACGACCGCCTTGAGTCCCGTATCGTGCTGGGCGCCCTGGCTGTGATGATGCCTGGGTCCTTCCTTCTCGCTGCTGCCTCTCGTATGCTCATTTGTTGTGGTTTTGGTGGAGTGACATCACCGCTGCCGTTGGTTGTGATGTTATTGTTGTTCGTTGTTGCTTTTGGTGTCAGTAACAGGCATTGTTGTCGCGTTTGATTCCACGTTAAAACCGGTCCTGGGTTTTGATGAATGTCTCCCAAGAGAAGCAAATATAATACAAACATTGATTTTCTATTACACTTGCCGGTCGGGGGTACCTTCTTTCGTCCCGGGTTTGCCGTCAATAGTCTGTGAATAGCTGCAGCTCCAATGGCCGGATGTTTCCGCTGCGAGCCATTCAACAGGTAAAAGTCGCAATGGGACTGTAGATTTGTGCTTTTGCTACTTTCCACCGCTGTTTCTAGACGATTGTGTGCTGAATTCAAGTACATGTCTGTAATCCACAGTATGGCGAGTAAAAAATGCGTAAATATCCTTGTTGATGTTCTTGTTGCTGTTCTGTGTTGTTGGTATCCTTGGGAACAGCAAGAGCTGGGTACTTTGCAACCGTTCATGTCGAGGTCCAGAACTGGTGTTTGAAAACGTAGCAATTTAGCAACATCCAGATTTAAGTTTTTTAAGTAGCGGTTTAACGGCTGATTTAAAGGCCAAGGGCACCATGCCAGTAGACAGTGAGGTGTTGAAGATGTTGAGTAGCGTGGGACCTAAAGTTGGGAAAGTTCTATAATGAGAGTTGCTGGAAGAGGGTCAAGCGAGCAGGTTGAGGGTTTAGCTGCATCAAACAATTTTGAGAGGACACTAAGTGAGACGTTTTCGAGGCAGGATAGCGTATGGCTGGATTGCATAGCAGAGGGAAGGCCCATCAGAGGTTGGGAGGGACTCTGATTGGTGAATAAGTCATCAATTTCGTCTCTTATGAGATCGATTTTCTTGGTAAAGAATTCAATGAAGTCATTGGCCGAAAACGCATGATTTAGCACAGTTGGTTGTTTCTGAGTACGTTTTGCAACTGTATCAAACAGAAACTTCGAGTTATTTTTGTTTTCATTGAGCCTGGAAAAGTATGAGGTTTTGGCAAGTGAGAATGCCTTTTTATATGTATATGCAGAAGACTGTCATTCCAGACAAGGCAGAACACTTTGAGTTTGGTCGAACAGCATTTATGTTAAAGTTTGCGCATTGCCAGTGTGAACAGCCAAACTATTTTTTTTTATCTGAGCAATGAATCAGTATTGAGCACAAAGGTTGTGATCACATGGGGTGCCTTTTTCAACGTGCCTGCGCCTCGCATTATTGAAGCAACACTTTTTCCGGACGCACTCCGTTGAAAAAGTTTAAACTTTAGCCACGGAGCACACGAAGGTCAGTGTCATCTTCTTCAAGTCAAGTCAAGTCAAGAGTTTTAATTGTCACGGCATACAGGTATACAATGAAATGCGGGTGGTCTTGCCCGCAACGATGTGCAATACAGTGGTACATATAATAGAATCAAAAGAAGAAAACAACATTGTGCAGTAACAGATAACAGGTAACATGGAGTGACATCTCGGTATCTGTACATAGTTATTTACAGAGCATATGGGACATGCTAGTTAGCTTTGGTAGTGCAATACACTGTTCCTGTTGTTCTAATTTAAAGTGTCCTTTCCTTTGGCCATAAGTGTGCGTGTGTGCGACATGAGTGTGTGCCCGCTCATGTTAAAGTGTTAAGTGGCTGCTCGTGTGTGAGCGTGCACAGTGTGCGTGTCGTGTGTGTGTTCATGTGTGCTTGTGTGTGGACAGTTCAATGTTCTGAGCACTCAATGTTCATTGTTCATGGCTCTGATGGCCTGGGGGAAGAAGCTGAGCCTAAGCCGCTCTGTCCTAAAAGCTGGGGTTCGCAGGCGTCTGCCTGACCTCAGCAGCTGAAACAGGCTGTTATTGGGGTGGTGAGGGTCTTTCATTATCCTGCAGGCTCTGGATTTGCACCTCTTGTTGTATAGAACCTGCAGGGGGGGTAGTGCAATACCCGTGGTACGCTCGGCTGAGCGCACCACTCTCTGTAGGGCCTTCTTGTCCTGTGCCGTGCTGTTTCCATACCAGGCAGTGATGTTTCCGATCAGGATGCTCTCTACAGCTCCTGAGTAGAAGGACTGGAGTATCTTTCCCGATACTCTGAACTTCCTTAACTCTCTCAGGTGGTAGAGACGCTGTTTCGCCTTTTTTACTACTGTGTCTATGTGTGTTGACCATGTCAGGTCCTCTGAGATGTGGACCCCCAGGTACTTGAAGCTGCTCACCCTGTCCACGGTAGCCCCGTTAATCATCAGTGGTGTGTGCGTCTCCTGCTGTCCTCTCCTATAATCCACGATCAGCTCCTTGGTTTTACCAATGTTCAGGAGCAGGCTGTTGTCCTGGCACCAGCGTTCCAGTACCTCAACCTCCTCCCGGTAGGCCTTCTCGTCGTTGTCCGAGATCAGCCCCACCACCACCGTGTCATCTGCGAACTTCACTATGGAGTTGGAGCTGAACTTGGCCACACAGTCGTGTGTGTAGAGTGAGTACAGCAGGGGGCTCAGAACACAGCCCTGGGGGGCCCCGATGCTCAGGGTGATGGTGTTGGAGGTCTGACCCCCCACCCTGACCGCCTGGGGTCTTTCGCTCAGAAAGTCCAGTACCCAGGCGCTCAGAGCGGAGCTCAGACCCAGCTCGATCAGCTTGTCCACCAGTCTGGTGGGGACTATGGTGTTGAACGCTGAGCTGTAGTCAATGAACAACAGTCTCACATAGCCCCCCTTCTGACGGTCAAGGTGCGAGATGGTGCTGTGCAGTACCTGGGAGACCGCGTCATCGGTGGACCTGTTTGTCCTGTATGCAAATTGCATAGGGTCCATATCACTGGGGAGGGAGGCACAAATGTGGTCCTTGACCAGCCTCTCGAAACATTTCATGACCACAGAGGTGAGTGCCACCGGTCTGTAGTCATTTGGACATGCTGGGGAGGGTTTCTTCGGCACAGGGATGATGGTAGACATCTTGAAGCAGGCAGGGACCACTGACTCCGCCAGTGATTGATTAAATATGGCGGTGAACACAGGGGCCAGCTGGTTGGCACAGGTCTTGAGTATACGTCCTGTTATGCCATCTGGGCCAGCAGCCTTCCTGGTGTTCACCTGCATAAATGCTCTTCTCACACTGTGTTCCGACAACGAGAGAGCGTCCCCCCCCCCTCGCGGTTGCCCCCCCCCCTCCACAACAGCATTCTTGACGATGGACCGACCAAACCAACCAAGGGGAGGGATTACAAATCTGAGGTATCTGAAGAGAAATCTGCGGCAAAACAAACCAATCGATAATGGAGAAAAAGCAAATATTGGCAGTTTCCTACTTACTGTATTTGTACGAGCAGGTCTTACCACGACTGAGATAAGAACAGCAACGCCTGGAGGGCTGTGAGTAGTAATGTACAGTCAGGGCCGCCGCTAGGGGCGTGCAAGCAGTGCAATTGCACAAGGCCTCGCACTTCCCTAGGGCCTCGCGGGAAGAGAAGAAGAAAAAAATTATTATTTTATTATCTTTTTTTATTTATTTTTTAATAAAAATATAAATAAATATAATGTTATTTAACAATCACTTTCCATCACAGACCGAAAATCTAGTTTTGCTTACAGGTGTCTAATGTGACTTACATCCGTCCATGCTTACTTATTATTAGAGCTGGGCCGTTAACGGCGTTAACGTGCTGCGTTAACGCTATACTAGTATCGCGCGATAATATAATTAACGCATTAATCAAAAAAATAAATAAATAAAAATGTTATTTTTTTACATTTTTTTTTTACCTTTATTTACCCAGGGTAGGTTCGCTGAGCACAGATGCTCTTTTTCAGGAACACCCTGCTTCACATTCACACAGTTCCATTCACACCTGGGAGCTGCCTAGTACAACCACAGTTGACACCATTGGCCACTGAGCAACTCCACTGGAGCAGTTGATTCAAGCCATGTCACATAGTTCAAGTTTGAAATGATTCTTTGTTTTGCTCCTGAGAGTGTGCTAGATACTGTACTGTACTGGTAATATTATTTATTTGTGTTAACTTCTGAATAAAACAACTTATTAAACACAAGTACATCTTATTGAACATTATTTTGATATTTCATTACCAATTATCATAGCAAAACAGCTTTTTCAAACAGTCTGTAATGAATTTTGGAAACGGGAGATGGGCTCATGGTGTAATGGGCCACCTGGCCTGAGAAACATAAGGAGGAAAGAAAAAGTAAGGACTTGCTTCTGGTCATTATTTGGGTAGAACACACATATTTTGAATGCCTTCGGCAGTTTTTTTTTTTTTTTTTTTTTAGCCATTTTAATTTAGATTAATCTAGATTAAATCCAGGATTGCAGATAGATTAATCTAGATTAAAAAAATGTATCTATGCCCACCTCTACTTATTATATATATTTCACATTAGACCGGCTGCCTCACTGCCTGCTGCGACCTGCAAGTGCTACAGGCAGCGTGCGTCCGTCACGTCACCTATCTGCGCGCATATAAAAATCTGCCAGCGCTGTGCTGCCAGGTGTGTGTAACTACTAAGGTGGAGACTGAGTCAGTCTGTGAGCACGCTAACGTGCATCCATTTCAAATAGCGTGTTAAAGTGTGCATGTTAGAATGTTCAGTCGGGACGGGGAGTCAGCAGACAGCAGGCTAGCCATGTCGGCTAGTAGCATAGCTAAAGGCCTTAGGCAGGGACAGCGAACAAGAAACGCAGAGAAAAGTACCCGCGTGGGATATCGAACCAACGTCGAGGTGGTGCCAAGACGGAGGGAGATACACGACGCTGTACATCGGAGGACGCAGTCAACTAAAGGGAAGTGAAACACAGAATTCCAGTGGGGCTAATGTTGCTAGTTTGAGCTAACTGGCTAAGTGGCTCTGCTTCTGTTTGGAATCGCCGAATTCCACTGGTGCTAATGTTGCTAGTTTGAGCTAACTGGCTATGTGGCTCTGCTTCTGTTTGGAATCGCAGAATTCCACTGGTGCTAATGTTGCTAGTTTGAACTAATTGGCTAAGTGGCTCTGCTTCTGTTTGGAATCGCCGAATCCCACTGGTGCTAATGTCGCTAGTTTGAGCTAACTGGCTAAGTGGCTCTGCTTCTGTGTGGAATCGCCGAATTCCACTGGTGCTAATGTTGCTAGTTTGAGCTAACTGGCTAAGTGGCTCTGCTTCTGTTTGGAATCGCCGAATCCCACTGGTGCTAATGTCGCTAGTTTGAGCTAACTGGCTAAGTGGCTCTGCTTCTGTTTGGAATCGCCGAATTCCACTGGTGCTAATGTTGCTAGTTTGAGCTAACTGGCTAAGTGGCTCTGCTTCTGTTTGGAATCGCCAAATTCCACTGGTGCTAATGCTTTGTTAGCAGTAGCCTAGCCTAGCTGGCTCTGTTAGCAATTAGCCAAGAGCTGGAAGACCTGCAGTAGCCTAGCTGGCTCTACTAGCCCTGCTATCAATCCAGTCCAGAGTATAAGCTAACGTTATGATACAGAAGGCTAACGTTATGATACAGAAAGCTAACGTTATGATGCAGAAAGCTAACCTTATGATACAGAAGGCTAACGTTATGATGCAGAAAGCTAACGTTATGATGCAGAAAGCTAACGTTATGATACAGAAGGCTAAAGTTATGATGCAGAAAGCTAACGTTATGATGCAGAAAGCTAACGTTATGATACAGAAGGCTAACGTTATGATGCAGAAAGCTAACGTTATGATGCAGAAAGCTAACGTTATGATGCATAAAGCTAACGTTATGATACAGAAAGCTAACGTTATGATACAGAAAGCTAACAAGGTTGTCATTCGAGAGGTGTCTTCTCTCTATCTCTCTCTCTCTCTCTCTCTCTCTCTCTCTCTCTCTCTCTCTCTCTCTCTCTCTACCTGTGTTGGCTGTGGGCCAATTAATAAAAACAAATTATTACATTTTTTTTAACCTTTAGGGGGCCTCGCGTTTAAATTTTGCACAGGGCCTCGCATTTTTCCCAGACGGCACTGTGTACAGTATGTAATATGTAACGTTAGCTGAGGTAGTAACGGTGATCAGTGGTATCACTCGTTATGCCCTGTGCACTATGGATTCTCTATGTACACTGCTGTGCCTCGCCTTTTAGCAAAATAAAAAGGTGTCCAATCTGATCACAGCCTAAAGCTTGCAGTGTGGATGTAGCCTTAGATGACACATCTAATAGGCGGACCTTATACCACACGTTTAAAGTGTCTGCTGTCACTCACACTCCACATGAGAAGCACACACTTTGTTTTAATTATATTAAAATATTTTCGGCCCAGCGCCACACCTGACATTTCGACAGACCTCATCAGTCTTCCTCGCGGTCTGGGTCACCCCTGAGCGAGATCCGCAGAGCAGGGAGTGCCGGCTTTTTCAATATGAGCAAACATCCTGCCTGTAATGGACTGAAAAGACCATCAGGAATGTCTACTTCATTACGTCACAGTGAAGTAGCTACACGTCTAATCCAAAATTATTAGGAATGTAAATTTTCCTGGAAAAAACTCACAACAACCTAAAGGACAGTATAACCACATGTCATAACTCCCGGAAATCACCCTTGTTGTCTGTATGTCATCAAAAGAGGTACAAATTAAAATATACATCCACACTAATGCACCTTTTCCACTGCAAGGTACCTACTCGACTCTACTCCAGTGGCGGCTGCTGGATTTCTAAATTTGCGATTTATTATACTTTATACTTATTGCATTAATGGAATTATAAAGCAACAAAACGAAAAGTTTTGACTTTTTATTGCTGTTTTTACCTGTCATAACAAAGGAAAACCTCAAACTCAAAAAAAAGAGGAGAAAAAATACTGGCTGTGTAGACCTATTTTTAATTATACAACGGCATGCAACTTTCTCGATTCTGATTGGCTGAAACAGTCCATTTACACGTCTTTATTGGCAACAATCCACGGTCCTGGGCTCAGGACCCGCCCACAACCGAATCACATATCACTCCGCCGGCTCACTCCGGGAGAAAACAAGATCGCGGACAACAAATGGATATGTTGATAGCGCCATAACGACTAAATATGAAGCGATTCTGTCACTGCGAATGTGTTAGTCCTTTAAACAATGTTGGATGATGTAATTGATGGGTCTTGAGTCATTCTAGAACAAAAGAAAAATCGCGATTTGATTGATTGATTAATTTGCATTTTTTTTTAAATTTTTTTTTTCCTTCTCTCTGACTGTCAGCGCTAGCTCTAGTCTCCACCCACCGCCACACACACCCCCCCCACACACACACACACACACACACACACACACACACACACACACACACACACACACACACACACACACACACACACACACACACACACACACACACACACACACACACACACACACACACACACCAGTGGAGGCTGCTGACCAAATGTTTAGGTGAAGCACAAATTATTATATTATATTATATATTAAATAATATTTTTAAAACATCCCCCACTGTGTGTCAGTGGTCAGTGGACACAGATGAAAACATATTAACATTAGGTGACAGCGGACCTGACCAGATGAAAACAGATTAGGTGACAGCGCACCTGACCAGATGAAATCATATTAGGTGACAGCGCACCTGATCAGATCAAAACATTTTAGGTGACAGCGCACCTGACCAGATCAAAACATATTAGGTGAAGGTGACAAGGAAGCCACAGACTCATACCCCCCCGACACTCAACTAACCGCCTCGGACAGTCCTTCATACCAGTGGCCATCAGGCTCCACAACAGTGGGCAGCGACTGCTGCCAGACATCGACCTAGAACTAATAGGAACCCAAGTAGGACAATAACACTACCTTATGCATACTGCACCTTATGTGGATACTGTGATACTGTGAATAATGAATAATGTATATTTCAGTTAGTTAGATAGTAAATTATATTGACCTATTTGTTTACACTGCTTGTGTTGTTTTCACTACCTGTACCCCCCCCCTTCCCCCATGCTGCTATGATGCCTGAATTTCCCCAAGGGGATCAATAAAGGAATATCTTATCTTATCTTAAAAGGAAAGATGAAATTACCTACCTGGGTTCCATCCTATAGAGGCAAATCTTTCCTGTGACAAAATGGGATCCAATGTAATAAAACTAAGTCAACCAACGAACTAGATTCCTGTACCGGATCTCCTCTCTGGTAAACAAGAATACCTTGAAGACTAACAGGAGCACTCATTCAAGGGTACCTCAAAGGCACTAAAAACAAGATTACAAACATCACAAAACAAACTGGTCAGACTACTGCTTGACCTTACTCCTAAAACCCACCTCACCCCTGTCCACTTTGACAACCTAGGATGGCTTAGAGTAGACGACAGAGTACAGCAACTTGCAATGGGCCTGGTCTACAAGATACACTACACCACTAAGATACCCATGTGCATGTCGAAATACTTCCCAAAGGTCAGTGAATACCATGACCACAACACCAGAGGGAGTTCCACAAATCATGTTCAACCCATATAAAATAATAAAAAAAAAAAAAAAAAAACGTTTTTTTTTTAATAAAAGAAAATAGTCATAACTTAGAAATTAGATTGCATAGGTCTATGAATCGATATCGCGATTCTGTTTCGATTAATTGCCCAGCCCTACAGTGTGTACAGTAAGTTAGCTTGGTGATTATCATTGTGATGTAGGCTAAGCTGCCTAGCTACTGTTAGCATACAAGCACTGTAGCCTACTTACTTTTTCATCCACAACGTTTTTTCTGATCCAGATGCATAAATCCACTTCTTCATGTTGCTCAGTTGCTGGTTTATACTTCGGTCCTAATGTTGGCGCAAAGTTTAATTTAGCCTGACTTGTTATAGCTGTACAGCTTACTAACTACTAAACAACAACTTTCTCATAGTCTCAACTTTCACATAGTCAAAATGGGTCCAGCTGCATGTGAGGAGGATAGGTTTAGCTCGGGCCAATCTCAAGTTTCTCAAGTTTCTTTATTAGTTGTCATACAGAAGTACAGAATACTTTTATACAAAATGCTTCTTTATGTTACATTTTGTATAAAAGTAAACATTTATAACATTTATAATAAAAAAAAATAATAATAATAATTTAAAAAAAATGTATATATATATAGTTTTTTTTTTTTTTTTTATATATATATATAGGTATATGTAAATTAATAATAATTATGAATTATGAGTGAATTTGTGTTTCACGTGTTGTCATAGAGAAACCTCCACTGACACACGCACACACACACACACACACACACTCCTGTCTGCAATGCGGGTCAGACTGAGAGAGAGCTGGGTGCTGCGCTGTTCTAAGTGAGCATGGCCTATTGAGTTGATTGATTGATTGATTGCTAATTTTATTACTGTACGCTTGGTTTCCAACTGGTTAAGTTTAGGCCCTCTACAGTAGGTTTAAAAAAATAAATAAAAAAATAGGGCGAAGAAAACGTTTTTTTCCTATAGGGCAAAGAAAACGTTTTAATTTGTTTTACCTACTTTCTATAGAAGCATCTAAGAATGAAGTTATATGGAAAGTAGGTCTGCATTCCCTTAACAATTGTGTGTATTGAGCCGTACTGTATTGTACCCATTCTGCATCTGGTAATAACATTTTCAATCAATCATTCCAATAATACACAGTTGGATGTGTTAGTTGGTTGGATGCACTTCAAGCTGCTTCCACATGAGGCAACTTCTCTCAATCATTCCAATAATACACAGTTGGATGTGTTAGTTGGTTGGATGCACTTCCGATCTGCTTCCACATGGAGGCAAATTGTCTTTTTTGTAGTTGTGGGAACAACTTTTTCTGGCGGATGGTTTTTTCAATAAATCTTCGATTAATGTGTGTTTATTGTATGGAAATAAGGTTGGATGAATTTGGCAGTTGTATAAAAGCTTTACACCACTTGCAGTCGTGATTTGTGAACAATAAACCATGCCTAGGGGGGTCTAACGACCCTCGGCTGCGTCTCGGGCCTAACGACCACCCCTAGGCATGGTTTATTGTTCACAAACCACTCCTGCGCGTGATGTAATGCTTAAATAAAACACAGAAGAGGAGACAAAACACTGGTGTCTGTAGACCGACTTTGAAATAAAACCCTGAACTATTCAGGTATATTTGAGTCCTTCCCTTATTTGTGGAACATTTATCAAATAAAAAGTAGTCCACTTTAAAAAAAGACTATACCATGTGTAGACCTACTTTGAAATAAAACACAGAAAAGGAGAAAAAACACTGGCATCTGTAGACCTACTTTGAAATAAAACCCTGAACTATGCAGCTTTATTTGAGTCCTTCCCTTATTTGTGGAAAATCTATAAAATAAAAACATATCAGGCATAGGCTACAGGTAAGCCTGCATTGTTAGTCGTGAAAGCAAATGACTCTGTCCACGCTGAATTAAACCCTCTATTTTCCTCAGACTTTCCTTTTTTTGGATTTATCCATGGTTAGCTTACTGGGGGGTCGGAAACTCAAGATTAGCCACTTGCAGACGGCAGGGAGAGGCACGGGGTGTGACGTACTGTATATTTTAGTTGATGAAATATTTTTGTTGACTAAATATTTTAGTTAATGAAATATTTTTTTCATTTCAGTGTCACAGTATGACATCGATCTCCAAAATAAGTTTAAAAAAAAAGTAAAAAAATACGATTTTTTTTTGAGGCCCCTCGTCACGGGGCGCGGCCCAACCGGCCTGGTCGTTAATCCGGCCCTGGGTACCTGGTACCGGGTACTTTTTTAGTACCTGCTTTATCGAGGTTCCAAGCGGGTAGAAGCGATACCAGAAAAGTGACGTGAAACACTACAGACCACTGATTGGTCAGAAGAGAGAATCGTCACTACACGGGGGACGTCTCCACAAAACACAACACTGCCATCTTTATCCTTGCGTAGGAATCATTATTTGTTTGCAGCAGGAACAAAGTGCAATAAACAAAAAAAGATACATTCACTGTGTATTCTGCCTCATTTATTGATGAAACAAAACCAACATCAACACAATTTACCACCAAGAGCGGAGAGTTTAGTCTCACAAAAAGATCGCTGATTTGTTAGCTTACGTGCTAATGTGATTGCGTTTTACCATTATAATAGTTAGCATTGCGACTAGCGTACATAGCGTGCAAAGATCAATATAACTCGCTCTTGATTGTTTGACACAACGTGAGGTAATCATCATTTAAACCGGTTATTACCTAACGTTAAGGTTAGTAGAATAGACACAAGAGGTAACGTTAACGTTAGTAGAATAGACACAAGAGGTAACGTTAACGTTAGCAGAATATACACAACAAGAGTCTGGTTAATGTTGTTATTGATTGATTTGATTGAAAACTGTGTTTACTCTGGCTTGCTCCAAGCCCTCACGGACATAGCTATGCTCACGGAGCTCTCATGCTCTACACCAGCGGCTCCGCCTCCCCACACGGAGACAAACTGAGTACTACCTGCAATGGAAAACGAACAAAGTACCAGATACCTAAAGCGAGTAGAGTAGAGTAGAGTCGAGTAGGTACTATGCAATGGAAAAGAGGCATTAGTGGCGACACTTAAAATGTCTATATTAACATTGCAAAGCTGCTTAAAAACAATTTTTTTTAATTCAGAACTCTCAGCTCTGCATTATCTTTCACCATCTCGCCTCATCTGGGCCTCAGGCTCTGCTTCCACGATATGATTTAATCAACTAATACTTCCAGGAATATGGTTTTTTATTTTTACCTAATAAAATGTAATATAATATAATGTAAACTTAGTTTCAAGGGTATGTCCTTCTATATATTTTTAAAGGGATACTTTGATATTCAGAATGTACATTGTTATTGTTGAATACAAGGCCATATTAATTTACAGGTATCCTGTCTTGGTTTCCTGTGGTCAGCTATGTCAGTTATTTGATGTATAGTTGCGAGTAGAGTCTTTGAACTAACACTGTCTGAAGCTTGAACAACAACGTCTAACATTAAGATGATGATCTGACCTGAAAGAGAATTCACCTAGAAGCTACGATATACTTATACACCATAACGATATGATGTTCTTAATTCATCATCTTATTGTCATTGGGTTGATTATCTGCACCAAAATGAAGGACCTTTATTCTTTATGATAAGATAAGATCAAATATGATAGACATAAATATATATATATAAATATAAAATATAGAGATGAGAAAAACCAACAGTGTAAACACAGGTGCAATCTCCCTATGAAACTCTCATACTGTAGCTCCAAATCTATTGTAACGTTTTTTAAATAAACTACAAATTTAAATACAAAATACGACAGCAGGGGGACTAACAATGAAACCAGTGTTTTTTCAGCTAAATCACAAACATGTCTCTGGACCGGCTGAGCCGGTAAATATCACCTGCAGCTCCGCAGTTGACCCAGAGTCCCTGTTTTTATACATAATCACACCTCAAGAACGTCCTTGTGAATCCTCAGCATGTGGTCAGTATCTCAGGGGCTTATTAAACACAACACCTGACATCACGTGGTAACAGGCCATGGAAACAGAAGCCCTCTTCCTCCTCCTCGTACTTTCAGACAAAGAGCTCTCCTGTCTCCTCCGTTTTCCGTTCCCAATCACGTTTATGTCAACCAATTTAGATGCCGTCCTCTCTTCTCTCACCCCCACCCCTTTCCTTCTCTCGCTCATTCTCTCACTCTTTTGTCTCTCCCTCGGAGCTGGCCGAGGGACGCCATCGATCTTCATGAGGTTTTGATATACATCGTTTCACCTCCTGCGGTACCTGCTTTATCAGGAGATTGGGAGAAGGACGGATGACTGATCAGACTGATATAGCTTCTCTCGCATTTCAGTGACAACCCCCCCCCCCCCCCCCACGCTCCCTTTCTTCCTCCTTTGTCATTCCATCCTATCCCTCTCTCCTCTTCTCTCACCCTTCTCTCCTCCTCTCCTATCCCTCTCTCTTCCTCTCGTATCCCTCTCCTTCCCTCATAGCCCTCTCTCCTGCTCTTACCTTCCTCCACAAAGACATCAGAGTTGGAACACCTTTAGAATCACATCAGTCTAACTATGGCATCATGTATTTATTCTTACCGTATATATATATATATTAGAGCTGTGCCGTTAACGGCGTTAACCTGCTGCGTATCTAGTATCGCGCGATAATATAATTGACGCAGTCAGTTTAACTTTTATTTACCCAGGGTAGGTTCGCTGAGCACAGATGCTCTTTTTCAAGAAACGCCCTGCTTCACATTCACACAGTTCCATTCACACCTCGGAGCTGCCCAGTACAACTGCACAGTTGACACCATTGGCCACTGAGCAACTCCACTGGAGCACACAGTGGCTTCTATGACACACTTGGTGGATGTTTAGCTGGGGTGGAGGGCGTAGAAAAAATCCTTATTGGGGACTGGAACACGGACATGCTACGTAAAGCAGCATCCGTCTTCAAGGCCTTCAGTAGGCTTTGTGATCTGCACGGCCTCAGCCAGCTAATCAACCTACCCACAAGGGTATGTGAATCAACTCAGACTACCATTGACCTCATCCTGACCTCTGACAAGTCCAAGATCTCCAATAAAGGGGTTATATCATGCGGGTTAAGTGATCATTATATGATATTCTGTACCCGTAAAAAGCTAAAGCAAAAGGCTGGCTGTCACAAAACAGTCACTTCTAGAGACCTCAAAACCTACTCTAGCGAGGCCTTTAACCTTGAACTGGAGAGCCTGGACTGGTCAGATGAGCTCAATGGTACACTGGTTGAAGAAACCTGGCTTGGCTTCAAAACCAAATTCTCAACAATACTAAACAACATGGCCCTCCTAAGAACCACCAGAGTAAAAAATCGCGCTGAGCCGTGGATGCACACTGAAATACTGACCGCTATGAAAACCAGAGACAAAAAATGCTCTGAGTTTCGTAAAAGTCAGTCAAAGCTTACCAAAAGCACGAGCAGTGAACTCCAAGCCCACGTGACTGAACTCAAACTAGAAAGAAACAGACTAAGAAATGACGTAAACTCCATGATAAAAACTGCTAAAAAAAATTTCATCAATGACAAAACTGAGGAAAACAAAAATAAACCACGTGAACTTTGGAAATTACTCAATAATCAACTAGGCTGCAGTAAAAAACTCAAAACCAGGTTCTCAAACATAAACATAAAGACGGACAACACGCTCATCACAGACAAACTGGATGTAGCCAATTACTTAAACACTTTCTTCACAAACATAGCCACAACACTGGTAAACAAACTACCCTCCAACTCAGGGCAGTATGGGGTAGAACACATAGTAGCATACTACAAGAACCTAGGCGTCCACAAAGACAGATGAGGTACTCAAAAAACTGAGCGCCCTCCAACCGAACAAGGCCACTGGCCATGACAACATCCCCTCCAAATTCCTCAGAGACTCAGCAGCCGCCATCACCCCAGTCATCACACACATAATAAACCTCTCCATAAAACAGGGACATGTCCCCAAAGACTTCAAAATTGCGAGAGTAACACCCCTGCACAAAAAGGGCAGCAAATTAGACCCAGGCAACTACCGCCCTGTTTCTATCCTTACATCCATCTCGAAAGTCATGGAAAAAATTGTATACGAACAGGTCGAAAAGTACCTCGCAGAAAAAAATCTAATCTACGAATTCCAATCTGGCTTCAGAACATCCCACTCCACTGACACATGCTGTAGTATCCAAAACTCGTTGATGCCATAAGCTTCAGATGCTCTCAAACTTTGATTCCTCCCGTTCCACATCCACGCACAAGAAAGAACTGACCACGACGTAGTATCAACTATTTAATGTCCAACTCGGGTTACACTTTCTTGTTTCATAATTATATATGGAGCGAGATTAACAAAGTTTATTATAGGTAAAGTGGGAGAGAGGTCTAAAAACTGTCTGGCTCCACTCTCTCATCACTTGGCCTGACCACGGTACAATCTGCGTTATTTTCTTTCTAAACCAAAGCTGTCAACCTGACGCAGCTGACAGTAATCAATGACATCACCGTTATCCTGTCAAACTAAAAGTCGCTTGGCCTATCAGCCAAATATCACGTAAGAAACAAACTAACAACAAATAAATCATTCTTACCGATAGACATGGATTGTCTTAACATTTTAACTTCTGTAATAATAATATCTATCTATTTATCCATCTATTTACACTTTGAAATACAGGGCCAAAATGCATTTCTATTAACTGAAATTACTCTTAATTACCAGACTAGGCATTTAGGCACCTACATTTCCGGCGCCTAATTGTTATCAACAGCCTTGAAACAATTACCCAAAAATATAAACTTAAGGCGTCTAAATGTCATTTAACTTAAATATCACAATCTAAAGTCTCAAAATTAAACTAGACTGAATAAGTGAAGCTCTTGACCTTCGCTCTGCCCATGACAGAGACTTGACTTTGGTTCATCATCTTTTTCTCCCCACCCGAGGTGAGGCTTTGCCTTCGGAATAAAGTTCATCAAAAGTCCTCAGACTTGTGAAGAAGGACAATCTGTGTTATTGGGCGACGAAGCTCGTTGGTCTTGGTCTTGACTGTCACTTGGCGAACAAAACCTTTCTTGTCAGGAAAGGTCTCCACGATCCTCCCAAGTGGCCATGAATTTCTGGGCGAAGTATCATCCACGATCAGCACCACATCACCTTCACTGAAGTTTCTTCTAGGTGTGGACCACCTTTGTCGTTCTTGGAGCTGGGTGAGGTACTCCTTGCACCAGCGTTTCCAGAAAACATCTGTGATGTACTGAACTTGTCGCCATCTGCGTCTAGCATACTGATCATCTTTATTGAATACTCCAGGTGGTAGTTGGGGCTTGACCTTGAGTAGCAACAAGTGGTTGGGTGTTAAAGCCTCCAGGTCGTTGAGATCCGTCGATGCCTTTTTGATGGGTCTGCTGTTTATGATGGCTTCGGCTTCACACAACAGAGTGTGAAGCCCCTCCTCATCCAAGGTTTGTTCCTTCACTGTTGTATTTAGAACTTTCCGCACGGAACAGATCATCCTTTCCCAGCTCCCTCCGTGATGAGAGCCTGCTGGCGGGTTGAAGTGCCATTGGATACCTTTCTGCTGCAAGGTTTTCTCGATCTCGCTGGTATTCCACGTCTTCAACGCTTTCTTCAACTCAGTGTCAGCTGACCTGAGGTTGGTTCCATTATCAGAGTACATCTCTCTTACTTGTCCTCTTCTCGCAAGGAATCTCCAGATTGCATTCAGGCATGCATCTGTGTCGAGTGAAGATGCTACCTCTAGATGCACGGCTCGTATAGCGAGACACGTAAAGATGACTCTGTATCTTTTTGCCTCCCCTCTTCCTCTTTTCACTAGGAACGGGCCAAAGTAATCAACGCCGACTCTTGTAAAGGGGGGGTCGTCTGGCAGGACCCTGCAGGTAGGTAGGTCTGCCATGAGTTGCTGTCCAGTTGTTCCATGTAGCCTTTTGCAGGTGACGCACTTATGCAAAAAACGTCTGATGGCTCCATTTGCTCCAGGTATCCAGAACCTTTGACGCAGCTGAGCCAACATGTGATTTCTTTCTGCGTAAGCTGTGTTGTCGTGAATATGTCTCAACACAAGCCTTGTGATGTGCGAGTCTTTGGGCAAGATTACTTGCTGCTTGGCTTCGTCAGGCATTGCCGCTCGGCTCAGCCTTCCTCCTACTTTCATGATTCCATCCTCCAGTATTGGATTTAACTTGAAGAGCCTGTCCTCTTGAGACGAGATCTGCGGGGTTCACAGTGGTATTGACATACCTCCACTGTGAGGTCTGAGAATGCTCCAGGATAGCTATGACTCTATTAGCCACAAATGTCTTGAATCTTGTGCTTTCGCTGTTCAAGTACTTCAGCACAGCTGTGCTGTCTGTCCAAAAGATAGAATCTTGCAGCTCGAGTTCGAGCTCTTTCTTGAGAAACTTGTCCATCTTGACGGCAGCTACGGCCGCGGTCAACTCCATCCTTAGTATGGTTGGAGATTTTAAGGGTGCGACCCTCGCCTTTGCCATCATCAGGGCAGTTTGAACTATGCCAGTCGCGTCGCGCAGTAGCAGGTAGCTTGTTTTTCCATAAGCCTCTAGACTTGCGTCGGCAAAGTGGTGGAGCTGTGCGGAGACTGGAGCTCCAAACTGCTTCGTCTTGATGCATCTGTCCACTCCGAAGTTCTCAAGCCTTTGCAGTCCTGAGATCCATTTTTCCCATGTCTGGATGACGTTGACTGGTAGCTCCTCGTCCCAGCCATACTTCTGCCTGCAGATATCCTGTAGGAGTATCTTGGCGGGCAGCACCACTGGAACGAGAAACCCCAAAGGGTCGAAGATAGAGCTGACGAGGGAAAGCAGGCCTCTCCTAGTGTGCGGGCGATCTTTGAGGTTGATCTTGAACCTGAACTGGTCTGATTCGGCGCACCACTAGATCCCCAATTCTCTCTCCACCGGCAGGTTGTCTTCGTCTAAGTCCAGGTCTTGAAACCCTTGGGCTCTTTCTTCTTCGGGGATCGAGTTGAGCAACATTCGGCTATTGCTCGACCATTTCGAAATCCACCTTTTGCCAACATCTTTCTTAAGCCAGCACAAAGAGTGATGCTGTCTCTTCGTCGGCGGTCGACTTAAGACAGTTGTCTACGTAAAAGTTCTTCTTGACTGTTTTGGCTGCTTCAGGGCCAAACTCTTCCTCGTGATCCGTTGCACATTTCTGCTGTGCAAACGTTGCAACACTTGACGATGATGTTGCACCGAAGATGTGGACTAACATCTTGTGTTCGACGAGTTTCTTTTCGTAGTTCCCTTCAGGCCACCAGAGGAATCTGAAGAGATCGGTGTCTTCATCGCTGACTCTGACCTGGTGGAACATAGCCTCCACGTCGGCCATGACCGCCACGGTCTCTTGTCTGAACTTTGTCAGGACCCCTATTAGGGAGCTTGTCAGGTCCGGTCCCTGCAGAAGCTGCTGGTTCAGTGATGTTCCTTGAAAGCTTGCTGCGCAGTCGAAGACGACACGTAGATTATTTTTAACTGGATGTCTGACTCCGTGGTGAGGCAGATACCACTTTCTTCCTTTTGCTGACTCCTGATCAGCGTTGTCAAGTCTCACGGCGTAGCCCTTCTTGAGGATATTATCCATGTACGCCACGTACTCTGTGCGAAACTTGCCGTCTTTCGAGAATCTTTTTTGTAGGTTCAGCGCACGTTGTTCGGCGACTGATCTGCTGTTGGGCAAGCACAGTGTCTTGTTCTTGACTGGCAGGCAAACACTGTAATGTCCATCCACAAGTTTTGAGGATTGTGACACCATATTCATGAACTGGTGATCGTCCTTTGACATCTCGATGTCTTCATCTTGTCCGGCGTCCGGAAAGTCTACTTTGAACTGCTGCTGCCAAAGCTCGTCTAGCCTAGCGACTGAGATCCGATTTGCGGTCACTGCTGTCCGCTTGCTCTTCTGGCTTGCGTCACTTCCGCCTTTGAGCGGTCCATTAACTGTCCAGCCTAGGATCGTTCTGACGGCATATGGTCCTTTGTGCACGCTGCTCACAACTTGGAGCGGCTCCATTGCCTTCGGGACGTTTGCTCCTATGAGCAATCCAACCTGAGCTTGGATAGTGGGAAGCTTCACCTCCTTTAGGTGAGGCCATCGGCTGACATCCTCTTGCCAGGGAATGTTCTCCTTGGAGACGGGAATGGTTTTCTGAGAAAACACCCCTGGAAGCTCGATGAATTGTTTTCCATCCAGGCTGCTTATTTCCAGTCCATTCACAATATTTGTGTCCACAACAGATTCTGATCCCATTGTTCGCAGCAAGATGCTTGCTTTGCGTCCATCCATGTTCAGTTGTGAGATCAGCGACTCTGAGGCAAAAGTAGCTGAGCTACCCGGGTCCAGAAACGCATACGTCGTTACATCCTTGGTTCCCTTCTGTGCCTTGACGCGCACTGGAATAATCGAGAGAGCGCAAGTCACTTCTTGTTCCGTTGACTTCGCTTCCTCTTGAGAGTCTTTAGAGTGATCTTTAAAGTTGTAGTGAAGCAGTGTGGGGTGTTGTCGAGAGCATTCTTGACACTGCACTTTGTCTGTGCAGCTGTTACTCATGTGACCATGTTTCAAACACGCAAAACATAGACCTTTGCCTTTTAGAAAGTCTATCTTCTCTTTGTGTGGTTTGCTCTTGAGTTTTCTACAAACTGTAAGGCTATGCTGCTCTCCGTTGCAATAGCCACAGGGCTTGCTGTTTGCGTCCACTGCAGCGGTTGGAGTCTTTGGTGTTGCACGTTCGTCGCTCTCCTTCATGCCTCTAGTCATTTCAGCCTTGGGGGAGTCAACTGCTGTAGCGTACACCTTTTGTGACTTGTGTGTCCTTGTCTTGTATTATTTTGTTCTCTGTTGACTTGGTTCTTTTGTGGCTGTAGTGTTGTCCTTTATGTTTCCGTAGAGCGGGTGTAGAGCGTATCTAACTTGCTTGTTGACGAAGTCTACGAAATCCTTGAACCTTGCCCTTTTGTTGGTTTTTTCTTGTAAGTCGCAGGCGTGTCTTCTCCAAGATTCTCTGAGTCTGTACGGTAGCTTATTAGCCAGCGCTCTTATGTTGGATGCGTTTTCCAAGTCCTCCATGTAGCTTATATCCGTCATTGTGTTGGAGCAGCCTGTGAGGTACAATGCAAATGACTGCAATGCTGCACCGTCTTCAGGCTTGATTGTCTGCCACTCCAGAGCCTCTTTGATGTAGGCTTCCACTATCTTGAAGTCGTCGCCGAAGAACTGTTTCAGCATTTGTTTTGCTTTGGTATAGCCTGCAGTAGGCTCCATGTGAATGCAGCTTTTGACCAGCTCATGTGGTTGTCCACTTGTCTACTGCAACAGAAACTGTAGACGGTCATGATTGTCACTGGTGCGGTCTTCAACTCCATGTTCCATAGATCTGATGAATGTCTTGTATTCTAGAGGGTCACCAGTGAATGTTGGAATGGTGAGCTCAGGAAGTAATGAAACTTTGTGATTCTTCACGGGGTATTCTGTGACATTCGCCTGTTGGGAGATAGCCTTGCTTAGGCTATGAAGCTCCCATCCTTCATTGAATTCTCTTTTTGTTGCTTTTAATATGCTCGTCGTTAGTGGTGCTGCTGGAAGCTGCACGTCCTCTGGTTTACTGGGGGGAGGTGGTGAGGCATGCTGATATAGCGGTTGGGAGTTCCTCTCTTCTGTTTCATCTGCCTTTTCAATGTTTAAGACAGTCCTGTCATTTGATGGAGTACATTCATAATTTTCCAGAACTCCCATTTTTGCATCTGACTCAGCGAGAGCCGTCTTCATTGCATGTATTTCTAGCTTTCTTTTTTGTTCTGCTTCAAACCTCATTTATTCAGCTTGTAGTTGAGCCTCCTTGCATCGTTTTTGTGCTAACCAGTCTGCTTCTTCCTGCTCAAGAGCTAACCTTTCATTTAAAGCGGTGGCCTTTACTTGTAGAGCCGCGCGCTCCATCTCTGCATTCAGTCTGATTGCATTTGTTGAGCGAGAGCCTGATGAGCATCTACTTATTACTGTTCCAGACTTAGATTTGGTATCCATAGGTTTTTCCTGATTGTTACACTCTTCAGCCTGTTCAGATCGTTTTGTGACCTCTTTCATCCATTCCTCACATTTCCAGAAGAATAAATTCAGTGATTCAATTTTAGGCTAAAAATTCTTCTGATCATCTTCATATTCTTCCTCTGACATAAAACGACCCAGTTCAGTGTTGACTTGTATTAGCTCTTGTTGCAAATTACTGAAATCAACACGCATTTTGTTATTGACAATGCTGACGTTTGCATCATCTTCCTTTAATGTCACTATTTCTTTCATCATGTTATTTAGCGCTGATAATTTGTGTTTGCGTGCCTTTTCACATTTAGCAGCTTGCTCCTGCATGGCTTTCTCTGTCAATTTTACTATCCTTTTGCCACTGACTTCCATTCCATCCATATTGATACAGTTATTGAATCACCAGTCGGCAGTCGGGCTTTCCACAATAGTAAAATGTCAATCACCTGGGTAGAGCGCGCAAGCCAGACGCGCGTTTAATTACTTTTACTTTCAATCCAGACCGCAAGCTACTATGCTTTTTTCCATTGACCATATTCTGTAACGTTAGTTATAGCTCCAATGGGATACGGCACTTTCGGGGGATTTTATACAAGATACAGTAGTACAGCTTACTGGTTGACGTCTTCTTTCAGGCAAATCATACAAGATGCAGCTTACTGGTTGTCGTCTTCTTTTTTCTTTCGTTCCGCGAAAAGTTCCTTCTTTCAGTCAGGCCAGTCCAAATCCAAGTTCCGTTATTAATGAGCAAGTTTTTAGACAAAATGTAGTATCCAAAACTCGTTGATACCATAAGCGTCAGACGCTCTCAAACTTTGATTCTTCCCGTTCCACATCCACACACAAGAAAGCACTGACCACAATGTAGTATCAACTATTTAATGTCCAACTCGGGTTACACTTTCTTGTTTCCTAATTATATATGGAGCGAGATTAACAAAGTTTATTATAGGTAAAGTGGGAGAGAGGTCTAAAAACTGTCTGGCTCCACTCTCTCATCACTTGGCCTGACCACCGGTACAATCTGCGTTATTTTCTTTCTAAACCAAAGCTGTCAACCTGCCGCAGCTGACAGTAATCAATGACATCACCGTTATCCTGTCAAACTAAAAGTCCCCCGGCCTATCAGCCAAATATCACGTAAGAAACAAACTAACAACAAAGAAATCATTCTTACCGATAGACATGGATTGTTTTAACATTTTAACTTCTGTAATAATAATATCTATCTATTTATCCATCTATTTACACTATGAAATACAGGGCCAAAATGCTTTTCTATTAACTGAAATTACTCTTAATTACCAGACTAGGCATTTAGGCACCTACACATGCCTTCTCTATTTGAACTACCACATCAAGCAAGAGGTGGACGCGGGCAAATACTGCGGCATGGTCATGCTAGACCTACAAAAGGCCTTCAACACTGTCAATCACACCATTCTGATTGACAAGCTAAAAGCAATTGGTTTTGATAGTTTATCAGTGAGCTGGATACAATCCTACCTGGAGGGGAGAGAACAGATGGTGGAGGTAAACGGTACCCTATCCCCCCCCTCAGAGTGAACTGTGGTGTTCCACAAGGAAGCATACTAGGACCGCTACTGTTCCTAATTTATGCAAATGGCATGTCGTCAGCTTGTGACTGCAACTTGTTCCTGTTTGCGGACGACTCAGCCCTGCTGGTCTCTGACAAGAACAAGTTACAGGTTGAAAAAACCCTCAGCTCGGAACTAGGCAAAATCTGCATAAACTATCATTACACATGGGCAAAACAGAGTCCATTATCTTCGGTTCAAATAACAAACTCAGCAAGACCGACGGCTTCTCAGTTACAGTGGGTGACAATATTGTCACAAGGAAAGATGAAATTACCTACCTGGGTTCCATCCTAGAGGCTAATCTTTCCTGTGACAAAATGGCATCCAATGTAATAAAAAAGGTCAACCAACGAACTCGATTCTTGTACCGGATCTCCTCTCTGGAAAACAAGAATACCCTGAAGACTCTGGCAGGAGCACTATGCTTGCACCTCATGGTACCAAAGCACCTCAAAGGCACTAAAAACCAAATTACAAACATCTCAAAACAAACTAGTCAGACTACTGCTTGATCTGACTCTTAGAACCCACCTCACCCCTGCCCACTTTGCCAACCTAGGATGGCTTAGAGTAGACGACAGAGTACAGCAACTTGCAATGGGCCTGGTCTACAAGATACACTACACGACCAATGTACCCATGTACATGTCAAAATACTCCCCAAAGGTCAGTGAATACCACGATCACAACACCAGAGGGAGCTCCACAAATCATGTAAAACCCAGATTCGGCTCAAACAAGGGACTAAACACGTTTAGCAATTATGCCACATCAATGTGGAACGCCCTACCCAAAGCTGTAAAGGAATGTGAATCACTACCCACTTTCAAAAACACTCTCAAAGAACACCTACGGGAGACTGCAATTCGAAACTGGCCCCTAGAAATGTCCTAACCCAGTTGTACAGTAAAGACCAAGTATGGCCTTGTCAGTATTCCAATGTACAGTGCCCCCCCCCCTACCCAACCCCCCCCCCCCACCTCCAATGTACAGCCCCACCCAACCCCACCCCACCTACCCAACCTCCTCGAATGTACAGTTTCTATGTCAAATGTATGTCAGTATTCCAATGTACAGTGTACAGTGTGTGTGTGTGTGTCCCACCTCCAATGTACAGCCCCACCCAACCTCACCCCACCTACCCAACCTCCTCCAATGTACAGCTTCTATGTCAAATGTATATACACTCTTTCTGGATTTTTTTAGTATCACAAACAGTACTGTATTTGCAAATCTGGTATGTCATAAATGTATAGATGTAGCAGTACTGTCTATCTGTATGTCGTGTGTGTCATATGATGAATTGAAAATAGGGGACCCTGATGTAAACAAGACGAAAGTCTTTCTCTGGTCTGCATCCCCTTAACAATTGTATGTTTTGAGCTGTACTGTAGTGTACCCATTCTGCAATCTGTTAATAAACTTTTCAATCAATCAATCAATCAATCAGCAGTTGATTTGCATTGGCAGGGTTTGGCCCTGTCTGGCACCCAACGGGAAAATATTATAGGCACTATAAGTAGACACCGCTACATAAAACAATCTGGTCTGCCTGAGTGACTGGTGGAAGAAGGAGAAATAGAGATTGGACTGATTGAGTCAAGCCATGTCACATAGTTCAAGTTTGAAATGCTTCTTTCTGTTTTGCTCCTGAGAGTGTGCTAGATACTGTACTGCACTGGTAATATTATTTATTTGTGTTAACTTCTGAATAAAACAACTTATTAAACACAAGTACATCTTATTGAACATTATTTTGATATTTCATTACCAATTATCATAGCAAAACAGCTTTTTCAAACAGTCTGTAATGAATTTTGGAAACGGGAGATGGGTTCATGGTGTAATGGGCCACCTGGCCTGAGAAACATAAGGAGGAAAGAAAAAGTAAGGACTTACTTCTGGTCATTATTTGGGTAGAACAAACATATTTTTAATGCCTTCGTCAGATTTTTATTTTTTTTGGGTAATTTTAAGGATTGCAGATAGATTAATCTAGATTAAAAAAAATTATCCATGCCCACCTCTAATATATATACTGCATATAAAGCTTTTTACATATCTGTAGCTACTATATCTATATCTGTACATTACATGCATCTGATCTGATATTGTTTAACCTTTATTTACCCAGGGTAGGTTAGCTGAGGAGAGATGCTCTTTTTCAGCTACGCCCTGCTTCACATTCACACAGTTCCATTCATACCTGATCATTCTAATCTAATTGAATGTCCCCTTTAGTTGTCGTATTGCTGCTCAAATGAAATTACCTTACGCAATGCATCATTCCTAAAGTTGCAGAGTGGTTGTTAAGCATTTTCTAAACTCATATCTTCTCACCATTCAATACATTGTAAGCTGCACACACACAAAGGGAACATCTCCGGTTAAACACTTTACATTCTGTGTATTACGCACTCACATACTGAACAAGCCATTTAGCCAAATAAAACAAGTCTTTTCAACCTTCAGGGTCCAGTCCTTGAGTGAGGAATCAAAGGGCCTCGATAATTTCCACACAATATTAAATCTGGAAATAGGTCAGTTTGATAAAGACATTTTCATGAGGATGATTGATTTCCTGGGATGAGTAATTTCCTGCGCGTGGCTGTTATCAGTGGGTTGGCATTGCGTTTCAGAGAAGAGGATAATTTTAAAAAAAACATGCCAGTGTGATCTGGACCTCTCTCTGTGATATTCTCCTATGGCCTAACGTGTCTTACCAAACATTGTGTGCATAGGTGTATAATGTGTGTGTTGTGGTAAGTGTATGATTTAGTATACTTTTTTCATACCTCTAGATACTATATATATCTGTACATAACCCTTACCTACTCTATAGTTATGCTGCTGGCCAGTATGACTTACCACCATAGTGTCTTTATACCTGTATAGTAATACTACAACTCTGTACATACATCTGATTAGCACTATTTCTCAGTAGAACTAATTTATATATTTTATATCCAGTTTAATCACCTGTACATTGTATATTACTATTGCACTTTTGCTATATTTGCACTCTGGTTGGATGCCAAACTTATTTTAGTATTACTTTTGTATAATACTGTATAATGATAATACATTTGAATCTAATCTAATCTAATGTGTTGGTACTAGATCTCAGCCTACCTTTCACACTGCCACTGATGAAGAAACAATTCTGAATACAATTTTAATTATACATTTCCCAGAACCTCTTTCTTCCCTTGTATTACACAGGCCATCTCTGGTGGGTGTAGCACATACCACATTTTTTTTATTCATAATTATGTTCCCCTGGCTACCCACACCCAAAAGTTAAATAAACAACAACAAAACAACAAACTTGGCAGTAGATTAGTCTGTGTAGGTGGATCTAAATAGAACAGCTAATTAAAGCTAACCAATGGTTCCCACGCTTGGTTACTGTTACTATGCTGGTTGAACATCATTCTAAAACATCTTATGAAAGTCATCAAGTTGGTTTGGGCCACATTGCGCTGCATTGTCAACCTCTGGACCTAAAGGACAGTTAGCGTCCGTCCCCGCATTTTTCGTGGCGCGGTCTCCAGATTTGATGCTCTGTCCCCTGAAATGTCCCCCGGATTCAATTTAATTTAATTCTTTAAACTCAAAAGGCAACTGGGGTTTCATACATACATAAAGGGTTGAGTGTACATAAGCAAAAAAGTTAACATCTGTTAAGTATTTTTACATGAATAGTTATGGCTGTATTCTTTTAAAATCCCAATCATGTTGTGGGTCCACTTTGTCCCAAACTAGGAAAATGACAAACTGCAGACAAACTGAATTCCCTTCATCCGAACAATAACCTAAGATGACAATGGGAGGTTTTCCATGGCAGTTTGGAGAGACATAATCACAGAGCATCAAGATGAAGTCCCATCTAAAGAGAAGTGGCTTCACTCTGATATCTCCATATCACATCTTGACAACACGGACTGACAAAGACCTGACCCGTCTTTGAATGGCGAGCTTGCCCTATCTAAGAATCTGTCATACTGTCCTTTAACACTAGCACAGCCGACAAGGGGTCAAATGACCCCTAGGCATTTTCAATAAATATATCCTCGTCACTCGGTCGAGCTCCAGCTCTGTCACTCAATGACATTTCCTAAAAGTACCCGTTTTATCTGGAATCTGAAATTTGAAAATGACTTCAGGAAAATGTAATTCGAACGTTATTCCACATATACGCCGTTGGAACAGACAAAAGTCACAGCACTTTGCGAGCGTCTAGCGCAGGGGTGGCCAACCTGTGGCTCGTGATCCACATGTGGCTCTTTGCCCGTCAATGTGTGGCTCTTCCATCCAAAAATAAATAAATAAATATTAAAATATATTACATTTCTTTTTATTAATTTTTTAATGTCACTCAAACCTACATTTCATTGTGGTAAACCTCATATTCTTATATTCAGAGGTAATTATATAGTTTACAATGTTTATTTTTCTCATATTTCTCATATAAGCTGTCGGGTCATCTGACCCGTTCCTGGCGGGAATTAGTGGCATTTTCTCCATGGCTGTGCTAGTGTTAAAGTGTGAACGTTGTAAGTGAAAATAAGAAAATATTGTAACGTTTTACGTTATTGACGACTCACCGACTCAGGCCGTTAGTTCTCACGTTATGGTTTATTCACAGTTCTTGGGTTACAGTCACAATACTGGGTGCATCACCTCTCGTTACCCTAACTAAACTGGTCTGCTTTGAACTTCCCATACCACCAAGAGTGCACGCTGGGTGCCACACCCTCTTATACCTTCCCCCAGGTCAGCCCCTGTCCCCTCGACTCTGTCAACCCGCGGCTCGCGCGACCAATAGCGTCGCTGCCAGCCTCGCGATGGTGGAGTTCATTGTCTGCCTCCACCTTGTTTCATTTATATTGTTCAAGATGAACATGATTTATTCCATTCATGTCTTGATTAGATTAGATTAGATCAAATGTATTGTCATCATACAGCACAAGTACAGACAGTACAACGGAAATACGTTTGGCATCCAACCAGAGTGCAAATGGAACAGTAAAGTGTACCTTTATTGGTAAATGTGATCTAGCAGAGGTAAATGGCAAATATATGCTGTCTTTCACAGTTGAAGTCACTGGTGTTACTGACAAGCACAGAACGGTTGATTTGGTGAAAAGTGGGATACTTGTGATGTTCTTTGGGATACTTTTGAAATAGAAAACTATTTTCCTTCCCACTCATACTAGCTTGTACACGTGCCCAGTGTCATGTCATAGTGGTGTCAGCGTGGAAGTTATGTAGGAGTGTGTTGAACTCTGTTGCTACGCAGAACGCTGAAACTCAGTAAGACATTGTACATATGTCTATACTGAACACTGTGACCTAATTTTTTACTTCTAATTTACATGCTATACTATGTTATTTCATACTTATCTTGTCTAGCACAGTCTCTGGAGCGTAACAGTAAGAAGCATTTTGTATAAAAGTATTCTGTACTTCTGTATGACAACTATTAAAGAAACTTGAAACTTGAAACTAACGCCTGAACGTCGGTATGAAGCGCTGTTATTTATTCAACTATACGGAAACTGTTTTGCAAAGAGAAAGAGTATTTCAGAGGCTCCTCACATCAGCCGGGCTACAAGGGGCTGAACATTTATATTTTGTGAGCGGATTTTTTTCCTAATATATCACTTTTGGAAAACAAATAGTTACCTAATGTTCATTGTTTACTATTTATATGTAAGTACAGAAGATAATAATTAAATTATGCAAATATTAATATTTATTTATGTATTCATCATATAAATCTATAAGGATACAGTTTTATGAGCAGATTCCTTACGACGGATGATGAATAATATTCACTGAATGAACAAAATCATCACTGGCATGAAAGTAAAAAATTATTAATATTATTAATTAATGGCTTTTACTTACATCCCAGTGATGATTTTGTTCATAATTTGTCTATGTTTTATTTTGGACAGAAATTCTGATAAGAAATATATTGGAGACGAGTTGCTTCTGCAACTCGTTGAGAAATACGAGTCGATCTTCTCAAGACACAAGTTGGACTGTGGAGAGGCGACATATGTCATCCATAAAATACACCTTGTTGACGAGAAGTCATTCCGCTTGCCCTACCGGCGAGTACCACCGAACCACTATTAGAAGCTGATAACTGCTCTGAATGAGATGGAAGAGAGAGGCATCATCCGGAAGTCATACAGTGAGTACGCATCACCCCTAGTTCTGGTATGGAAAAAGAATGGTGACCTGCGCATTTGCACCGACTTTCGGTGGCTCAACGCGAGAACTGTGAGGGACGCCCATCCGCTACCTCACCAGAATGATGTCCTCGCTGCGCTTGGAGGGAATGTGTTCTTTTCGACTATGGATCTGACATCTGGCTTTTATAATGTGCCGCTGTACGAGGAGCACAAGAGATACACAGCTTTTTCGTCACCATTTGGCCTCCATGAATACAACAGGCTACCCCAAGGACTGTCAAACAGCCCTGCAACATTCATGCGGATGATGTTGTCTATCTTTGGAGATGAAAATGTTACCAGCCTGCTCTGTTACCTGGATGACCTGATGGTTTTTGCCCCCAGTGAACAGCTGGCCCTCGAGCGCCTGGAGATGGTGTTTTCACGCCTCAAGAACCACAATCTCAAGCTAGCACCCAAGAAATGTCACTTTCTGAGGACGACAGTCAAGTTTCTTGCACATATTATCTGTGAGAATGGGGTGAAGACGGACCCTGAGAAGGTTGAGGCAATTAACGATGTTCAAGAAGTTCACCTGATGGAGAGCGATGGTGTCACCCCTTCTCATAAAAAGCTGCAGTCTTTCCTGGGCATGGTGCTATATTATCAACACTTCATTGAAGGTTGCTCCGCAAAGGCCAGACCCCTCTTCAAGCTGCTCTCCGGACAGAGACCTCAACATAAAGCCAAGGTGGGACGGAAGCCCAAGAAAAAGTCCCCTCTCCCTCTGAAGCTCTCACCAAGCGACTGGGGCCCTGCATGTAAGGGTGCATTCGAGACCCTGAAGCGCGACCTAGCCCACAGCGTCACCTTAGCCCACCCTGACTTCAATGAGCCATTCATCCTTGCTGTTGATGCTTCATTTGATGGGATTGGTTCTCTCCCAAATACCACCTGGTGAGAAAATTACAAGGCCAGTCGCCTTTGCTAGTAAGACGCTGTCTCCATCTCAGATGAATTATCCAGCTCACAGACTGTAATTGCTGGCATTAAAGTGGGCCGTTTGTGAGAAGTTTAGCCATTGGCTAAAGGGAAGGCGCTTCACTGCGTGGTCTGACAACAACCCTCTGACTTACATCCTAACAAAGCCGCGTCTGGATGCATGCGAGCAACGATGGGTCGCCAAGCTCGCTGCGTATGACTTTGACCTGAAGTATGTCCCAGGGACCAAGAACATTGTTGCTGATGCTCTGAGCCATGAGCCATTCGTCAAGTCATGCGTGAGTCACCGCCTTGTTAAGGAGCCTTACATCGCGCTGCTGGATGAGGTCAATGGTGTGGTCAAGGGTGTTGTGCAGGATGCTTTTCGGCTTTCTAACAATTGCCAAGCCGTCCAGGTGGTAGGCGAGGGAGCGTCAGATGATGGTGCTGCTCAGGACGAGGAGGACTCACGACTAGGAAGAGGCTCCATCGGTTCGGAGGAGGTCTCTGCAGTTCTATCAGCTCATCGTAGCGGTGGAGTGTCCATGCTGCCCGGGGCTAACCCATCATCTCTCCAGCTACCTGAAGAGGACCCGTCCATTGTTATCCCTCAAAGCAGCATCAGGAGTCTCCAGGAGCAAGATACGACAATCAGCAGGGCTCTATACTATGTGCAACGGCATAGGAAGCCTACCAGGCGTGAGAGGATGTCTGAGCCGGCCTGTGTCACTAAACTTCTTAAAAACTGGGAGAAGCTGAAGGTGCTGTGATGGAATATTACACAGGCTGAAGAGGGATCGCAAGCTTGATAAGAAGCTCTTTCAATTCATCGTGCCTGACAATCTTAATCGGCAAGTTCTCCAGGGTGTCCATGATGCAGCCGGTCACCAGGGCCAGTCAAGAATGCTCTCCCTTGCCAGGGAAAGATTTTTCTGGATTGGGATGGAGAGAGACATAATAAACTATGTGAAGCATTGTGAAATGTGTATCCTTGGAAAGACACCCGAGCCAGAAGCCCGTGCACCCCTTGAGAATATATTCGAACATCCGCCCCAATGGAACTGGTGTGCATTGACTTCTGGTCTGCGGAGTTGAGCAACAAAAAAACAGTTGATGTTTTGGTCGTGACGGACCATTTTTCTAAGATGGCACATGCCTTCCCCTGTCAGAACCAGTCCGCTAAACAAGTTGCCCGTCGGTTGTGGAACGACTTCTTCTGCATCTACGGCTTCCCCAGGAGAATCCACTCAGATCAAGTGGCCAATTTTGAAAGCAGGCTTATAAAGGAACTTCTGGAGATGGCTGGAGTGGATAAGTCACATACCACCCCGTACCATCCCATGGGAAATGGGATCACAGAACGCTTCAACAGGACCTTGGGGAACATGATAAGAGCACTTCCCCCAAAGGAAAAGTCTAGATGGCCTCAGATGCTGCGGATGTTAACATTCAGCTATAACTGCACGGTGCACGAGACAACCGGCTTCGCCCCGTTCTACTTGATGTTCTGGCGAGTCCCGCGTCTGCCCATCGACATTATGTTCCAGCATGTACTGAATGACGAGACCATTGTCAGCCACCACGAATTTGTCACCCAAATGAAACAAGACTTGAGTGAGGCTGCACGGATTGCCCAGAGACAGAGCCATGACGAGCAGGCACGTCACGCAAGGCTTTACAATCGTAAGGTCACGGGTTCACCTTTGGCTCTGGGTGATCGTGTACTGCTGGCTAATCGGGGTGAGAGAGGCAAGAGAAAGATCGCTGGCAAGTGGAACTCGACCCCGTATGATGTCGTATCAGTGAGGTCACAGATTAATGTGTACAGGATCAGAGACGCTCAAACTGGCAGAGAGAAGGTGGTGCACAGAAATCTCGTCCTCCCAGTTAGTTTCCTTCCCTTGGACGAAGACATTACTCCGAACCCTCCTTGGGACACAGATCTCAGTGATGCAGCATGCGAGAGTATTCAGGTCTCAGTGGTGGAGAATAATATGGAGGATTCCGATGTCAGGACCATGGACTGGCTCATGTGCAGCCCTGATGTTGTGGGTCCTGATGATGAGGATGGCCCATCGAGTCGGGCGAGCAGTATCTCTCAATCAGATGGCATCCTGGCCAATGCTGATAGCTCTGTTCACCACCATGTGATAAAGGAAGGCATTAACACCAGCCCAGGCCTGGACAGTACTGCCCACTTACCTGACATAGACCCAAGCAATGTAGCCCACTCGCCAGTCCTAGGCCCGCACTGAGGGGCTCTCCTACTTGACACAGACTCCATCTCTTGTAGTGACTCCCTGCATACAGTTGAGGTTCAGCTTGAACAAGCAGTTGACACAGACTCCATCTCTTGTAGTGACTCCCTGCATACGGTTGAGGTTCAGCTTGAACAAGTAGTTGACACAGACTCCATCTCTTGTAGTGACTCCCTGCATATGGTTGAGGTTCAGCTTGAGCAAGATAGATCTTGCACACAACCGCAAGATAGATACGCTGGTTCAGTTGTTACACAGGTTGGGAGACGGGTCAGACCTCCTATGAGGCTGATTTGGGAGATGTCAGGACAGCGGGTTGGGGATGCTCCCTTACACGTGTTTTGCCGGTCTAGATGACAGAGAGTTTTTTTTTTCTCTTCTCTTTCTTTTCTTGATTTTGATTTCATCCTGGATAACGGTCAAGCAATGGTTCAAGATCCATGTGCCTTTGTCTAGTTTGATATTTGATTAATGGCGCTGAGGGAAGAGGGTGAATAACTAGATATGTAGTAAGAGCAAGAGTTATGTAGGTATTGGCATCTCTGTTTTGTCTGCGATAAGTGTGGGGTCTGGTACCACCCTATTCTTACGCACTTCCTTTGGAAGGGTTTCAAATTGACATTGTTGTACATCAGTGCTCTAGTTTCTCTTTTTGAGGGGCTTTTTGCTTCCCCCTCTCTCCCTCTGCCCTTCTTGTTTTGTGACGTTCTGGAGTATTCCCAAATTAAGCAGAATTTAAGGGGGTGTATGTAACGGTTTGAAGAATGAGCAGCTGGTTTTAGTTTACCGTTTTAGTTTATTGTAAATTCTGAATGATTTGGGACAACCAGCTATTGTAAATAGGTATTTTATTTTGAAATTGTCACTTCAGGAGGAAATGACGTATTTGCTTCTCGCGCGACGACGTCTGTTATCTGGCTTTACCTGCTGCTTTTACCTTAGTTTATGCATGAATGATAAGAGGTAAGCAGCTATCAGTGTACCTTGATGTAATATCTCTGGTCTAAGCCGATAATGTTGTAAATAGGTTTCCAAGTAATGAACCGAGTTATGAACAGTGGTTTGATGTTGATGATGTGCAGTTGTGTATTTGTTTATAAGAGATTTGGCCGTTTTCGCGAACTTTTATATGAGCATGTTGGCAAACTAGCATTCGTGGGGGGAAGGGGTTTTACACCTGACTCTGCTGAGAAGTGTGTGTTCTAACCAAAGTTTTCTCCTACCACAGAGATGTGTGTACTACCAACATTGAGTGCTTAAGGCTGACGACATTGTATGTTTCTTATACTTGACAGGTATGTTGTGATGTTTTTGGTCAATTGTATTTTCTAATGTTTTATTTTCTAATGTTTTATTCTAATGTTTTATTTTCGAATGTTTTATTCAAATGTCTGATTCATATACCTCAGTTTATCCGTGAATGATAAGAGAGATGTGTGTACTACCAACATTGAGTGTTTAAGGCTGACGGCATTGTATGTTTCTTATACTTGACAGTAAATAAAAGAAGTCCATCCTGTCTCCTGCGTCTATTATTCAAGCAGAGCAGGAACACAGTGGTCACACATGCATGGGCTGCATATGAATAAATGCTGTCTATGCTGTGTATATTATGATACCCGTTTAATGTCTCAACACACATCTTCATCAGAGTCTTCATCCCTCTGGTACCTATCTTCGGACCCCGTCTGTGGACGTGCCTGAGAGTAAACGTTTACTGGAAGTGTTGCTTGTACACAGGGCCGGACTGGGGAAATAATTCATACCGGGAGATATAGCGCGAAATATAGCCCCAATCAGGCCACTTTTTAAGTGGGGGGTCTGGGGGTCCCCCACCCGGAATTTTTTTGTTACAAAGACTTAATTTCTTGCATTCTGGGGAATTTTAGTGCATGTGAATCACAAACTAATGAGCCAACAATTGCTTAGTACAATGTACTGTTATGAACCTCAAATAAAACTGTTGTGGCACTAGCAATGGTACTCTCTCCACCTTCAAAAAGAAAAAAGCAAGAGCACAACATATTTTTCTATTTACTATTATAATACCGTTCTGTTTCGTTAAGGGGCTCTGCTTGGCATCACCTACTGCACTCCCTCGCGTACGTGCACGCGTACTGAATAACATTCCACAAATATACCTTTAATACCAGTATTAGTCTGACCACACCCCTCATCAGCTTACCTTCATAAGCAGGTGTGTGGTCACCTGCTCTCCTCCTTCTCGCTTTCACCACAAGGAAGTGCCTTCGGTAGTACCCCACTTGACGTGTTGTTAGTTGAAAAGAGTTGTGACTGGTTTACATTGTGCTTAATCTTTTCTTCTCTCACTTTGTTGTATAAGAAAAGGTTTGGGTCATAATGTATTCCGCGGAGAGTAGACCCGCTAGACCTACTCTTCACCACCGGTTCTCCATTCCCGCCTCCGTCGTGCGCTTCGGTGCTGGGCTGTTGCCACTCTCGTGGTTGCCGACCCAGCCCGGGAGACTGCCGGTGGATAGTTTTCCTCACCGACGAGCCGAGGGTTCGGTGCCGTCGCTCCGGCGATGGCCTGATCTCGACTCTGGTTCCTCTGGTTCTGGGGAATCGCCCGTTGATGAACGGGGGATTGTTTTGGAGCCGGAGGATTTGCGACGCAAACTTTTCGCGTCTGCTCGCTCGCGTCGCAAGATGGTGGCGTGCAGACGCGAACGGCCTGGGTTTGGGGAGTTGCTGGAGACCAGCGAGGATGCGTCCGACTCTGGATTTCTGATGGAAACTGAGGACTTCATGGAAGAGGCGGACGGATTCTTGTATGATGGTCCCGTGGAGGAGAGTATCCCTCCTCCGGAGACCCCGGAGGGGGGAGAAATGGCTCCATGGGGCGCCTTGTTCGAGGATGTCGAGGAACCACCTTGGCCTCATCAGCAGGATGCCCTACTGTCGGCCGCATCGGATTGTGGCTCCTTGACCAGTCGCAGCCTGCTGTATGCGAGGGATGCGGGGCCGGTGGAGGAAGGTTCGCAGGGGGAACTGCAGGCCTTGTTTCCCGAGCTCATGGCGGTAGCCGCCACCGCAAACGGTGTGCCGCTGCCGCTGCCATTGCCTGCACCTGTCCCTGATGACCTCATAGGCCATCCCTGGCAGCGTCCCCCAGTGAGAGAGGTGGACGTTGTCTACCCATTTTTCCCATCGATGGGGGCCTATGTTCGTCGGGGTCAGGCGGTGTCCAACATCATGGGACTAACTCCCGCCTACGTACCAGTTACGCGGGTGTCGGGGTTAGTCAAAGGTATGGGGGAGGGCGTGCCTCGGCTTGACAATCCGATGGCCGCGCTCCTCTGTCCGGATATGGTGTGGGAACCCCTATGCAAGCCGGTCCTCCAGGGGAAGTCGGCTAGGCGATTGGCTTATTGGGGTGACCAGTCATTCATCGCTGGTACACAATCGCTGACTGCGGCGTCTAACATCGCCCACCTGGCTAGATTTGTATCGGGGATAATGACGGGCGGCACGGATCTGAACGAGGTAAAATGCGATCAGATCACCCAGGCTGCGGGAGCTGTCCTGCACCTTTCCCAGGTGCTGGCCATAGCCATGGGGAAAGTGCGCGCCCTGGCCACCCTGGGCCAGCGTCACCTTTGGCTGGAGCAGGCCCGTGTGCCAGAGAAGAAGAGAGCCCCTCTTCTGACGGCCGCCCTCTCCGACGCTGGCCTGTTCGGGAAGGCCCTGCAATTGATGACCTCAACATGCAGAGAAATGGCAGAGGAGAGATCCATCCTCCAACCCCATTTTCCGCCTCCCGTCCTTGCCGGTGGGGGCAGAAGGCTTCCGCGACGTCGAGCTGTCTCCGTCGCCGCTACCACTGCCTCCGCCGCCGCTGCTGGCCCTGCCAAGAGGGCCAGGGGACGAAACGGCGCTTCGGCCACCGCCGGCCCATCCCAGACCAGAGGAGACGGTAGGGAACGTCGTGTCCAGCAGACTGTAACCTACCGTCCCTCCGGGGCTCCCCGGGGTGGCAAGACTCGAGCGGCGCGAGGTGGCAGACGCCGTTAGGAGTGACTTTTTCCCCTCTGTATCCCCTCTCCTACACCCTTCCCGGCCCCTCTATGATATTGTGCCTTACATTTTATTTAGTATTTAATAAAAAAAAGTTCCCCGACATAAGGGGGACTGTGTTTTGGCCGAACAAACTGTGTGTTTCTTCATACAAATCATATGGTGGGGTTGTGTATATATGAATCTACCCTGTTTACGTTGGGGGGTGAGTTGTGTTGTGTTACGAGGTTAAGCAAGGTCTGCAACTTACACTCTGTAATAGGTTCTATTTAGCTTGATGCTCCACATGCAATTAGAACTGGTGTTATTCCATTGCTTTAACTAAGTATATGTGTTTTCACAATGCTGTGTTGTTAGTTGCAGTAATGCTCGTACGCACACTTTTCACGGCCTAGCCGTTACTCTCGTTCGGCGTTTTTTTTCCTATGTATGACATAGGCAACGGGTATGGGATTCACGCACAGGCGACTTGTGTTTTGTTGTAAAACCTTTTACACTTTTTGTGGGTAGCAGGCATTGTATTAGCTTATGCTATGCATTGTTTTCTACCGGAGGTTTTTCAAGATGGCTACGGTTGTGTTTCTGTGTGTAGGGATAAAGGGTGTGTTTTCGGGAGGGGGTGTCGAATAAACCCCTCCTTTTTCCACTTGATTGGTTTAGGGGATTTTTGATCTTTTCTGCTGAGCCAGTCAGGGCCAAGCCAGTGCTTGACAGGGGGGGGAGGGGTATTCTACCGACTCCTGTTATGACAGGATCCGGTGGGTTTTCCCCGCCCGTTGTAGCGTTGTTGCTATGGCGACGCCTTCCATGAGCTGGTGTCTTAAAGATGTCGAGGTTGGGCGCAGGGCTTACAGGCCTGCTGCGCCCGGTTTATGTGTCAAACTTGAGTCTATTGGTCACGTGTCTCACAGTTTACATATCTTTTTTCTTGACCGTAGTCTCATGTGGGAAGGTGTTTCTGGGAGGGTCTGGTCTTACACTCTGATTAAAAGGAGTGACTGGATTAAAATCATGTGAAAAACAGGGTTTTTACTCCCAGCTGTGCAGTTGGGTCATACGGGTGATGCCTTTTCTTTATTTTTATAAAGAGTTGAATGTGTCTTGATGGATTGGAAATGAGGGTCCCTGATGGAAACAAGACTAACGTCTTTCTCAGGTCTGCCTCCCCTTATCTTTTTGTGTGTATTCCTGTACTGCAGTCTGTTGGGTACATTTTTTCATTCATTCATTCATGGAGTTGATTGCATCTCGCCCCTCTTGTCGTTTCCCTGGGCGTCTTGGGGATTCAATATGGTGGTCTAAACGGCCTATTGTTGATGTGGGTATGTCCAAACGCACACATAGTGCCGGCTCAGGATGTGCTTTTGGGCCATTGGCTGACTGGCGCGCCTTGTTTGCTTGGGTGAAACAGCGTTTTTATGGAGCAATTGGGATGGGGGTTTTTCCTCTTCCGACATCCTGTGTGTTGTCGATGGGTTCCCGTTCATGTCAGGGGATGATGACGGAATGGGTCTGGACATATGGGGAAGGGTCTCACGCCCTAGGGGTGGGCCACCGGACGCGGTTCATACCGACACGTCTGGGTGGCGCCTTCTTTTTTGTGTTGGGATCAAACGCGCATATCTGCCCCTTCTCCTGGGGTTGGCAGGTCGGCGTGATTAGGGCACGGGACTGGTTCTGGTCGCGCTGGTCCAGATCAGTTGCACCCGTTGTCCGCTGGGGATGCAGATCTGCTGTTCTGGTACCCTGAGGGACTTGGGTTTTTTTCAGGGGGAAAAATGCTAGGTCGATCCGGGTGTCCCAGGGTTGAGCGTTATGGGACCCTTGTTGGGTGCGTTGTATTCTGTAATGGCTTACGGCCGTGCCGACCTGTACGCGTCCGATCTCGTCGGATCTCGGCCGCTGTACGGGTTGGTCTTGGTTGGTACTTGGTTGGGTGACCTCCTGGGAATACCGAGTGCGGGGTGCTGGGGCTGGTCTTCCATTTTTACGCTCTTCTCTTGCGTTTTGGCGCTGAGGAGCCTGTTGGGTGGTTTTAACCTCCTCGGGGGACCCTGTGCTCCCCGTATCACCGGGCCCGGTCCGGGGTGATGCTCGTTGACCCGTAGGCCCGGGATAGCCCTGTTGGGAACCGGAACGCGGGCTGCGGCGGTGCCGCAGATGTGTTTTGGGGTTTCTTTCCTGAGGGGTTATGGGACCAACCGTTGCATGGGGTGATGCCTGGGTGGTTGGTTCTCTGGTGTGTTGCTGCAGTGTCAACTCCCGGTTCTCCGGTTGAGGGTGCCCCTGCACGTTCATGACGTCTGCCGATCGTATGGGCTTTTTCTGTGGGCAGCTGTCAGGGGCCGAGTGGTCTACGGATCCCACTTCTGACGTGCTGTTTGAAAGCTTGGTTATGCGACAACGCCAGCATACGCCCCTTCCGCCGGGGCGGCTGTTTTCAGCTGTCCTTTCAGGCGCCTGCCTCGTCCGCAGTTTTCCAGGCTTGGGTTGACAGCCTGTTGCCTGGTCTTTTTCCCCGGTGCACTGCCTGCTTCCGTTGGTTAACTCCTGTGTGTTATGACCATGCTGTCTGCCTGTTGCAGGGCCTGTGTTCCAGGCGGTGTGCTGTTGGGGAGGACAGGGCCCGCTCGGCTGAGGGGCCTTTGTCCGAATACGCTGGCGATGTGGGGGGCGGGGTCACTAGGTGCCCCCCTGGTGGGGTCTTGATGCTGGCATCATGGACTTCTCCGGGCCCCCATTCCAGGGAGTCCAGTCCTTTTGGTGGGTCTGGGTCTTCCTTCGCGCTCCGCTGCTACGGCCTTGCCACGGGGTTGGGTTTGCCCTTGACCCCGTGATTCTGGGGGCAGTGACGGGGTTGTTCCTACGTTCGTTCCCGGGTGGCATGCGGGTTGTGCGTGGGTGTAGTCGTGGGGTCAAGCCACGGTCTGCTCACCCTGTGCGTTGGGTTGCTTGAGTGCCTCTTCGCACGGTCGGGTCCGTCGCCCTCCCGTGAAGCCCCTAATAGGGGGGATGCCCTCCATTAGGGGGGGTCGGGGGGGCTCGGCCCTCCCTGTTCTGATGGTTGTGGGGGGCTGTCAGCGGGGTGTATTTGTCAGCCAGCGGCTCCGCTTGGCCTCCCTTGTGCAGTAGGTGATGCCAAGCAGAGCCCCTTAACGAAACAGAACGTTAGGTTATGGCTATAACCAAGTTCTGTTAGTTAGGGGTGACGCTTGGCATCAGACGGCCGCTGCAGCCCTTGACCTCACCTTGTGGTGAAAGCTTGGGAAGGAGGAGAGCAGGTGACCACACACCTGCTTATGAAGGTAAGCTGATGAGGGGTGTGGTCAGACTAATACTGGTATTAAAGGTATATTTGTGGAATGTTATTCAGTACGCGTGCACGTACGCGAGGGAGTGCAGTAGGTGATGCCAAGCGTCACCCCTAACTAACAGCTGGCGATGTGGGGGGCGGGGTCACTAGGTGCCCCCCTGGTGGGGTCTTGATGCTGGCATCATGGACTTCTCCGGGCCCCCATTCCAGGGAGTCCAGTCCTTTTGGTGGGTCTGGGTCTTCCTTCGCGCTCCGCTGCTACGGCCTTGCCACGGGGTTGGGTTTGCCCTTGACCCCGTGATTCTGGGGGCAGTGACGGGGTTGTTCCTACGTTCGTTCCCGGGTGGCATGCGGGTTGTGCGTGGGTGTAGTCGTGGGGTCAAGCCACGGTCTGCTCACCCTGTGCGTTGGGTTGCTTGAGTGCCTCTTCGCACGGTCGGGTCCGTCGCCCTCCCGTGAAGCCCCTAATAGGGGGGATGCCCTCCATTAGGGGGGGTCGGGGGGGCTCGGCCCTCCCTGTTCTGATGGTTGTGGGGGGCTGTCAGCGGGGTGTATTTGTCAGCCAGCGGCTCCGCTTGGCCTCCCTTGTGCAGTAGGTGATGCCAAGCAGAGCCCCTTAACGAAACAGAACGTTAGGTTATGGCTATAACCAAGTTCTGTTAGTTAGGGGTGACGCTTGGCATCAGACGGCCGCTGCAGCCCTTGACCTCACCTTGTGGTGAAAGCTTGGGAAGGAGGAGAGCAGGTGACCACACACCTGCTTATGAAGGTAAGCTGATGAGGGGTGTGGTCAGACTAATACTGGTATTAAAGGTATATTTGTGGAATGTTATTCAGTACGCGTGCACGTACGCGAGGGAGTGCAGTAGGTGATGCCAAGCGTCACCCCTAACTAACAGAACTTGGTTATAGCCATAACCTAACGTTAACCACTCTCTCCACCTATTCAAACAAGGCAAGAGCACAATACCATAATCACTTTACTGATGCACTACCCATCAACAGTTAAAATAGCCTTTTACACAAACATTAAATAACAGACCTTTCATTACAATACTATAATAACAGTAGCCACTGCCAGAATAGTGACACATGTATCACGTGTGGTGAGCACACGCATGCATGCACAACGAAGACAGAAGATTGCGTTGTCTCAATCATTTTAACTATAAAATTAGCTCAAAGTATGAGCTCACTGACTGAAATTTCCAACAAAAAGCATCAATTGTCAAATAATATTGATCACATTAACTAGACTAGATGTTTTTGAGGAAATTAGAAAGGGAACAACAACTTAACCCTTGTGTCTGATCAGATTCTTATTTTTTTGATAACTTTGCAGTGATTATGTTTTTTAGCCAATGTGGCAAAGGTGTGTAATCTTTTAATTATCTTGGAATTATTTTGACTCTCTCTTTCATAAATTGTTTATTCAACTTCAGCCCCAATCATAACCACCACATATTGTTTTTTGTAATGTCAGATTTAACAACTCCTTTTGGGAGTGTGCCATCTGCCATTCCATTCGCCGCCTCCACGGTCAATCAGTTGTATCGCCTGGTCCCGCCTCCACCAATCACAAGCGGCAGCACGGCTCCATTGTGTGTGTGTGTGTCCATTTTTTTTGGCAAAAAAAAAAAAAAATTATAATAAAAAGAATATATAATGTTTTTTTTTTTATATAATATTTTTTTTTATCTGTGTAGGCCAGGCCACCGGGAAAACTCCCGGTGCTCCCGATGGCCAGTCCGGGCCTGCTTGTACATGTATCATGAAACTGGTGTAAATGATGTTCACTGATTGATTGACTGATCTATATTTATCTCACGCGCGTGTGTGTGTGTGTCTGTATGTGTGGATATTGTGCATTTGTCTATGCCTGGGTCTTCTAATGTCATGATGTGCTCTGTCCTTGTGTCCATGGCTGTATTGTGCCCTGTATCCCTTTATCCCTATCTTATGTTCTACTATACAGTATGTGCTTTTGTTTGTGTTTTTTATTCTAATGTTATTTATCTCACGTTTATTCTGTTTGTATTGCTAACCCTTTTTTACACAGGATTTTTGCCTGTACCTTTTGGCAGGGGGACTGCCAATTGAAATTAGCCTTTTGGCAAAAATTGGGTGCATTTACGTTTTTAAAATGTTTATTAATGTACGCTGTCCCCCTTGAACAAATAGTCAACCTAAACCTAAACCCTCTGGTACCTAATCATCCAAATCTTGAACCTTACTGAACTTGAACTTCATGGGTTTGTGATGGATTATTAGTTACTGGGTATTTCAAAGTACCTCATATTTGGTACCATTTTGAAGCTAACAACTAGGGCTTTCCAATGATATAAAATATGTGTATGATTATCATCATTATTATTGTTATTAGTTGAACTTGAACTTGTTGAACTTGAACTTAAAGATACAAATACATTTTCAACCCCTTTACTCACATTGGATTAGAACAATTATAGTGTATGGAATGTATAATCTTGTGGGCAATAGAGAACAGCTGACAGATTAGAAATAGCATCTATTGTTCAAAGGTTATGAATGAATGAAACTAAATATGAGGACAAATAAATAATTGATTACAGAAAGAAATATTTTTTTTACTATTACATATTATTTATATAATAATTTAATGTGTGTTAAAATTGTTATTCAAATGTACCCCGTTCTCTTCCTCAAGCCTTGTCTTCCACCATGACTCTCTGCCTCTCTACAAGCCTCTTCTCTGGGGTTGACAAAGGTGGGAGGGGTTGGTTCCAGGGCTGGTTCATGGGCTAGCTCGACGTTAGCTACGAGCCAGCTACGAGCAGGCGTCGGAGCTAGCTGGGCTAATTACTGCATGTCACACTCATCGTCCGTTCTGGGCTGATAGAATTAAATATATATAGAATATATGACCCAGTAATGAATAAACTAATATCAACAATGTGGCTGTTTAAAAACATTGCATACGCTAAATAATATCTGTCAATGATCCCTCGGGCACGAGTGCGGGCGTGCAGGGGACTGGCACAAGCGACATGCATGAGCCCTGTATGCTGGCTATTTTCTCCACTTGCCTTGCTGCTTTAGAAACATGCTTTTGGAGCGGAAAATGTTACCAAAATCTCTGCAAAAACATCTCACAAACACTAGAAAGGTCAGAAACTGAACGAATGCTATAATATGTCCAACAACAACGTTTAATTGATTAAAATCAGTACTTACATGATCGCCTCAAAATGGACGGTCCACACACTATTCCTGTCAAGAATTCAGGAAATGCTCCGGTCTCTCTCATTGGTCTCTCCAAACGACAACAGACTTTTCTGACCAATCCCTAGCAGCCGTCTCTTGGACTTCCGGAAAATTAAATATTCATATTCATATTCATATAAAACAAAATTACCATATTAAAGGTACAGTTATTGTCGTTCAAAATCCGTTGAAATGGCGTAAATCGGACAAAAAATTAAGGAGTGACGCTAAATTGAATGACAGGAGTGACGATGATGTCGGCCGATAAAAGTCTGTGCCGACCAACTGGCCCCAGTATTCACTGACATATTTAACCTGTCCTTAGAACAGGCTGTCATCCCCACCTGCCTGAAGAAGTCCACTATTATCCCTGTACCCAAAAAATCCAAGCCTGCTTGCCTCAACGACTACCGCCCTGTAGCTCTCACCTCCATAGCCATGAAGTGCTTCGAGAAGCTAGTAAAGGGCTACATCTGCTCCTCCCTCCCCATCAACATGGACCCCCTGCAATTTGCATACCGCCCCAACAGGTCCACGGAGGACGCCATATCCCATGTGCTGCACACAGCAGCATCACACCTGGACAAGAGGCAGGGGAACTATGTGAGAATGCTATTCATCGACTACAGCTCGGCATTCAATACCATAGTCCCCTCCATACTCATAGCCAAGCTCAGGGACCTGGGCTTGGGCTATGACCTCTGCCAGTGGGTCTTGGACTTCCTGACTGGCAGACCCCAGGTGGTGAGAGCAGGCAACTGCACCTCCTCATCCATCACCCTCAACATAGGGGCCCCCCAGGGCTGTGTTCTGAGTCCCCTCCTCTACTCCCTGTACACACACGACTGTGTGGCTCAGCGGAGTAGCAATACAATCGTCAAATTTGCTGACGACACAGTGGTGGTGGGCCTGATCTCTGCCAACGACGAGAGGGCTTACCTGGAAGAGGTCAAGGTCCTGGCGGGATGGTGCCAGGAAAACAGCCTCTCCCTGAACGTCAGCAAAACAAAGGAGATGATTGTGGACTTCAGGAGGTCGGGGGTCAAGGACTACAGCCCCCTCAGCATCGACGGGGCACCGGTTGAGAGAGTCAACAGCTTCAAGTACCTCGGAGCCTACATATCCGAGGACTTGACATGGACCACACACATTAACAGTGTGGTGAAGAAGGCACGACAACGCCTCTACTTCCTCAGACGCCTAAGGAAGTTCCAAGTCAGCCAGAAGATCCTTAAGAACTTCTACTCATGTACAATAGAGAGCATCTTGACCGGCAACATCACCTCCTGGTTTGGGAATAGCACTGCAAAAGACCAAAGCAGACTACAAAGAGTGACACGTTCAGCCGAACGCACAATTGGAGGGGGGCTCCCCACCCTCCAGAACATTTACTACAAGCGTTGCAAGGGGAAGGCTAAGAGAATTATTAAGGACTCGAGCCACCCGAACAACTGCCTCTTTGAACTGCTGCCGTCAGGCAAGCGATACAGGAGTCTCAAGGCGAGCACAGAAAGACTCAGAAGTAGCTTCTATCCCCAGGCCATCAGGCTGCTAAACGAACAATGAATGAACACTACACAACAACAACCACCAAACACACATAGCACACACATCCACACGCACACACTCACTTTAAACAAACACACTGTAGCACCCACTCCACACACTTTATAGCACACACCCACTTTAAACAAACACACTGTAGCACCCACTCCCCACACTTTATATTTATGGATGAAGGATTGCACTACAACTCGTACACCTTACTGTAAATTGTACCTAAAATTGTACCTCATCCCATTTCTGCTTTGCACTAGATAGTACTGTACATTAGTACACTGCATAGTATTGTGTATTGTATATTATATGGTAACTCAGAACATTGTACATATGTCTATACCGAACACTGTGACCTCATTTTCTTCTTCTAAATTCATGCTATATTATGTTATTATGTTATTTGATACTATCTTGTCTAGCACAGTCTCTGGAGCGTAACAGTAAGAAGCATTTTGTATGAAAGTATTCTGTACTTCTGTATGACAACTATTAAAGAACTTGAACTTGAACTTGACTGCGTCGGTTCCAAAGAGTGTTAATTATACATTACAGTAAAGTGTTAATCAACTAAAAGGATCTCTAACTAATCACCAAGACCTTTCATGTCTTGGGATGGTAAAAAAAATATATATTCAAGATTCAAGATGACTTTATTTGTCCCTAGGAAATCTGTCTCGGACATTAAGGCTTCGCATAAATACATACAATTATATGTAATAAAGACATAAAGTTAATTAAAATACATTCAACACAGCCCGTCCTTATGTCCTGAGTTTAGGATATTGCAGTCCTTAAAGCTTGAGATTCTCTCCTCTGTAATTGTTATGCTTGCTTTTTGCCTCGTCTTGTTTTGATCTGTTATGATTTTATATGCTGTGTGATTTTATATGCTTATCCCTTTATGTACACTCGATGTGACTGTAAATGAGGGACACCTCAGTTGCCTTTTGAGTTTAAATAAAGGTTTGAAATTAAATGAACTGGCAGAGGGATGAAAGCGTTTTTATACCTATTCAGGTGTCTTTTCCTGTATTTAATTGGAACCCTGTATCGTCTACCTAATGGGAACAGTTCATATTGAATACAGGACACGGGGTCAGCAATCGTTGTCCTAGACCAGGGGTGGCCAACCAGTCAGAGACTTAAGAGCCACAAAAATGACTGTGGTACCACAAAGAGCTACACCATATATACCAGCGTTTCTCAACCTTTTTTTCAGTCACGGCACCCTTCATGTGTTTATAGGTCCCACCCTCTGGCCTCTGATGTTGCTCATGTCTTTTTTATTTGGGCCTCACAGGGTTAACCTCTTTTTTTTTTAAACTTTGACCAGTCACCTGGTTCTTTTAGCGTTTATCGCTTTTTCTTCTCATTCATACTTGGTCAAGTTCGACCGACAGAAGCAGGCTGAAAGGGTTCAGATGGGGGGGTAGACACTCTGGGAAAGGCACGGCTGCCGTCCGGGATTCGAACGCGCTCAGCCCCAGATCCGCGCGAGCGCGGTTGTCCACGGCGCTGAAATAGCACTTGCGGTACGTGGTGAGCTACTGGAGCTCCCCTAGGGTTAACCTCTTAAGCCCGAGTGGTCCGGTTCTGGACCGCAAATGACATCAGGCCATAAATCCATCTCTACAGAATATATGAATTAATGTTTCATTTTCTTTTCAAATGTAGCCAAGAGTAAAGACCCTAATGTTCGGATCTTTCAAAAAAAATAAAATGAATCCCTCCGAAAGGGCTGACAGGCACCACAGAATGGATGACTCAATGGTTAGTCATTAGAGTTTGTTTATTTAAACAAACTAGTTGAGAAGTTTTTCTCCACAATACAACTTTTATAATTCCCACAGTTGACCATAGGCTAACCATAGGTCAAAAACCTGTGAAACAGAACAAAATGCAGTGCATACACATTAATTAAGCATAATATTAATATACACTATATATTAATATTAATACCAACACCAATCAATAGTTAGATAACCTAGGTGGGGAACAACCAGGAGATCACTGCAACTCACACAAGTTGGAGAACTATCTCTCTCTCTCTCTCTCTTGCTCTCACACACACACAAAGGGAGCCGCATGTGATTGGTGGAGGCGGGATCCTTACGAAAAACTGCTAATCATTGACACATGCTAGCCTGTAATAATCCCCCCCAGAAAAATGTACTTTGCATTTGATATATTGCAAATATATGCCATCACACACACTGGCATTTAAAGGGTTAGAATTATAAAATGAATATATGGTGTTATGATCATCGCTGAAGTTGAATAAAATATTGTATTTATCAATTACAAAAAACAGAAAATCCATAAAAATCTGTGTTGTTGCTAATCATACATATGCTAGCCTGTTTTTTAACAATAATTTGTGATGCCATCACAAACACTGGCATTTAAAGGGTACAAATAAAAAAAAATTCTGCACCAGAATGCAGGAAATGAAGTCTTTGTAACATATATATTTCCTGGCCTGAATGATTTCCCCAGTCCGGCCCTGGTTAAAAGCCTCCAATGCTTATTAGTGTGTGTGCGTTTGAACATTTGCATGTTTCAACCATACATTTCCGTTTAAAATTTTTAATTTGTTTTACCTCCTATAATAGTGGGGGTCGCGGTTCTCTGACACCGTTTTTTTTGGGTTGCGGCCTGAAAAGTTTGGGAACCCCTGGTCTAGCCTGTACCCCCCAGACATGTTGCTGGCCCCGTCAAAACAGTATCCTATCAGCCTCTCCATGGGCAGGTCGAGGCGTAAAAGTATTTTATACACAAAAACAGCGTCTCGGCTGTTGTGTCTGGGCCGGGCATTGTAAAAACCCCAAAAGAAGTTCTGAGCTTCCAAGTTGTCATCGGCGAACTGTATATTACACGAGAATTGTTCTTTTCCATTGAGTGACAGTGATCAGTGGTTCCGTCAGCGCTCAAGCCAAATAATGGGCTTTTGGATGCTTTGCCTCTAATTTGTCGCTGAATATCATGGGCAAACAGCTGTAAGATTTCGTTTTGGATGTTGTTGGACATCCAGTTGTCTCTCTTTTGGAGCCAATTCTTCAACTCGGGATCAGACTCGGTGCGCACTATTTCCATCATGAGCTGCCATAACACCCCATCCCTATTTGCATCACCCCTCAGTGGAAGCCCCTGGCGCCCGAGGGGGGGGTATAGGGGAACAGACTCAGTTAACTCTTCAATACCTGATGCTGAGGCTGAACCTGTCGTCTCTGTCTCTCTCTGACGTTTATCAGATTTAGTGGGACTGTCACTGGGACCGGTGGGACTTTTCGAAAATAAATCGGATATTTTTCTTTTCTGCGAGTGAGACATTCTGTGCTAGCAAAGTCTGACTACTAGCTAAAATCGACTGACTGCGCAAGCACTGTATCACAGTAGCTCAGTGGTTCGTGGCGCGTGGGAAGGGCGGGAGACGGGAGGTGAATACAATTAGTTGTTTCACCTGTCATTCAATCAGTCTGTGACAGTCTGTCATCACTCGAAAATCTACTCATTTTACACGTATGATTGTGTACATACAGTAGTGTAATGAATGAATGAAAACTTTATTTAACAGATTGGAGAATGGCTACAATACAGTACGGCTCAATACACACAATATTAAAATGGTGAAGTGCTTTGAGCAGGATACACTTAAAATATACAGTGTTACAGTTATACAGTTACAGTATATACAAATATATAAATACTGTCATAAAAAAAAACATATAAAAAAAAAATATATATATTATATATATATATATATATTTTTGCAATAACTGAGGGGGGGTGCTGCAGAATAACCAGAATGCCTGGCAATGTTTACTTCCTCCTCCGTAACATACAAGCGTCTCAGACACCCACACACAAACCCACACACAACAGACAAGATAGCAGTTCTCAGTCATCAAAGCACACACACACCAAAGTTCCACCACATGAATCTCACCGTGACAAATCAGCAGAGCCACAGAGGCACTAGATCAGCCGTGCGCCATCAGCAAAGTACGCTAGCCTAGCCACAAGCTAGCGGCAACGTTCATTCATTTAGCCAGCACCACTAACACAGCGCACATGCAAATATTATCTGCAGGCTGCATTAGCAGCCAGCAGCCAACGTGATACATTACATTGTGGTTTATATGTGACATAGCCAAGTTAACAACGTTTCAATCCCTTAATCAAGTCCACTTACCAATGGGCGATGTGATCCTGTCAGTGCTATATTGAGAATGACAATTGCCAGCCACCATTTAAAAGGCAGCTGCGCCAACTGCGCATGCTCACAAGCGCAAACACCTGTTAACTTATTTAGACCCCTTTACATATCTGATCCTTATATTAAATAAACCAAAATATTTTCAGCATTACGTTTGTTTACCAATGATTGTAACTGTTATTAGTGAAATATATGATTATAGAAATCTCAGGGCATTGAGTCGGAAACCGCCGCATATTGACGGGAGGAAGTGGCGCAGCCAAAAGTGAGTGTAGTCTTTTGAAGGAAGAGACCCAGGGCTTTTGATGGACTTTCGAATATAAAAAAAACTACCCTACCCACTACCCAGCTCACACCAGCCCCGGTCAATCATCTGACTTCTGGATTCCCTTGTTTATTTCTCTTATTTTTTGGGATTATCTCCCACAAACCTGAAAGTTATTGCCATAATACAGAACACAGTTAGTTTCTCTACCTTTCTGTGAACGTCTAGCAAAAAACGGCATTGCAATCTGATGAAAAATATTGGAGAAATGTACATTATAAAATAGTAACTGTACTTGTGAATCGCGCCTGGTGATACTAAATCCAGATTTAATTCTGCCATTGGAAAGGGGAGATTTGGCCGGATCCATAGATGTGCCACTTTACCATAATAAGGTAATTTATAGGCCTGATATTCTATAATCATATTTTAAATTGCATGTGTCCAGATGGCAGAATTCAGTACTGTATCTACAAAACCTTCTGTTTAATCATCTTCCCTTTATTCATTTGCTTAGATTTTTCAGGTCTGGTAAATTTTAGCATGGTGTTATTCACAGTCAAAGATTAAAAAATATATATATAATTGAATTGATATTCTCCTTTGGTTCATTACAATTTACTCAAGCCTAGTAACATACACAATATTTCTGATTCATAGATGTCCCTAGAATCAGATACCAAGAACATGCAAATGAACCATTTAAAAAAAGAAAATCTGTAAATGTTTATTCTACGTCTTATGGAATTAATGACAAAAAAAATATTATAATGTATTTTATTAAAAAAAAAAATTTATGGATGGAGGAGCCACACATTGGCGGGCAAAGAGCCGCATGCAGCTTGCAAGCCGCGGGTTGGCCACCCATGTCCTAGTCTGTTTAATTGAAGTCCTCTCAAACAACATTTGGAGACAGGGATGCTCCATCACCCCGCATCACTTTCAATGTTCATATGGACCAGTCTGTTTATTTGTGATTTTAACTTAACTGATATGTTACCAAACCAAGCTAAGAAGTAATATAATCTCTATCACAGCATGGGAAAATATCCCTTTGTCCAAAACCCCAAACACCTTGCGTCTGTCCAGCTCCAAACACCCTGAGTCTGTCCAGCTCCAAACACCCTGAGTCTGTCCAGCCCCAAACACCCTGAGTCTGTCCAGCTCCAAACACCCTGAGTCTGTCCAGCCCCAAACACCCTGAGTCTTTCCAGCTCCAAACACCCTGAGTCTGTCCAGCTCCAAACACCCTGAGTCTGTCCAACCCCAAACGCCCTGAGTCTGTCCAGCCCCAAACACCCTGAGTCTCTCCAACCCCAAACACCCTGAGTCTGTTCAGCTCCAAACACCCTGAGTCTGTCCAGCTCCAAACACCCTGAGTCTGTCCAGCTCCAAACACCCTGAGTCTGTCCAGCTCCAAACACCCTGAGTCTGTCCAACTCCAAACACCCTGAGTCTGCGCAAAACGTAGAGTTGATGTTGGATCCTAGTTGTAACTGAGGGGTACAATTCCCTGACTGTATTGAGAGTATGGTATATTAAACCACTACTTAGTTATGTACTTTAATTACTGGCCATACAGTACATGAATATATATGGTGAACACCCACACAAGAACACGGCATTGACACATACAGTTCTATTTGGAGGGTATTTATTATTATCAGAGCAAGCAACGTTAGGTTACAGATTGAGAATTATACTCGCGCTTGTAAGGCGAAGAACACACGTAAAGTAAGTCAAGAGCGTAAGTCAATGAGAATAGTATGAATACTAGGATGGGTCTAAACTGACGCCACCTGTTGGTATAGCAATTACATAGGGCACACTAGTACCAGCTGGAGACACTGGGGGGTTCCCTCCGGGTGTAAGACCGGCCGGGGGTAGAGGAATGTTCGGGTACAAAGTCTGGGTCAACGAGGAATAAAGAAGCTCCAGCTACGGGAGTCGGTACATGTACTCCCTTGATCGGCAGACAAAGCAGCAGTTGTAATCCAAGATGCTCGAATAGCATTGACGACAGCTAGCCAGCCTCTTCCTAGAGGCGGGCCCGAGTGATGATCCTCACGGGGGGTAAATCCCAAACGATAGTGGAATCCACGGTACTCTCCTCCAGCGGTAACGGTACCAAAGCAATATAATCCAACCAGAAATGGTTCTGTAATCGCCGGTGTAGATTCTCCTGTGCACTATACTTCACATTTAACTAGGTCGAACTTGACGTTACTTCACTAAACTCTGACACTTTTACTATCCTATTCGCACATGTTCTAAGTGCTCTATTTAGAAGCAAGGTTGCTCACTTCACTTGGTCGTTGACTCGTGGTGAAGGCTTTACTAGTAATGAACGAAGTGCTGCTGTTTCCACCTGCGCCGTATTTATACGTAAGTGACAATCTAGTGCCAACCTGGTCACTCTGGTCCTGAAAACACTACACTGCCAAAGGCATGTTGTAACATGCCCCAAACTCGCCCACTGCACCTGTCTGAGTACGAGACTGCCTGGAGCCTGGGGGGGGGTGTCCAATAGGAGAGCGCATATCACTCTGGTTTGTACGCAGGTAAAGGGACATTCCGTGTATATATACAAATAATATACAAGGGATATCAAACGATATACAAATATTATACAAGGGATATCAAGCAATAAATATATATATTCGGTTTAATCTGACCCTTTGTAACAGCCGCCTCCTAATTAGTCCGCACCTAATTAGTTAAAGCGAAGACAGATTAATCGTCCTGTCAACTACTCAATGTCTGTTGTGGGGAGTAGGGCAATCTACAAAGTCAGTGGGTCATGATCGTCATCAAGGGAGTCAGGGAGCCTCGGCAACTCTATCAGCCTCGCCACGGGTCGGGTGCATGTCCGTCCCTGGACAATAACTTCTGCCGCTCTGACCTTTCCGTCGGCACCAGTGATCACTTTGCTTACGCGGCCGGCCGGCCACATAGCTCGGGGTAGTGACTGGTCTATGATCATAACGACTGTGTCCACTTTTAAGTTGTCCCTGTCCTTGACCCGCTTCTGACGGGCTGGAAGGGATGGTAGGGCGCTTAGGAGGAAGCGGGCCTGAGGCTGGTTGATCTGTGCTTGGCTGTGTCTCCACATCCTCCGTCTGTTCCTCTTGTTTGGTCTGTACCCCGTCTGAGGAGGGGCCGGTTCCGGCCGCCCCATCAAGGAGTCGCTTGGGGTGATGGGTTCGAGGTCAGCTACGTCGCTTGGAGCGCAGCTGAGGGGGGTGGAGTTCGGAACTCCCTCTTCTTGGGCCCACGGTTCTCTCACCGGCCTCTCGTCTAATGTCAATAGCCTCTCAGCGGGCTGTACGAGAGAGTGGCCTGTGTCGCTCACCTTTGTGTGCAGGCAGCGTGTAAACGTGGGTTGACTGTCAAGTCCGTAGAGTGGGCCCTGGAGCGTCCACCCCAGTCGGGTCTGAACCGCGACTGGGCATCCTTTGGGTCCGATGTGGGCCGCCTCAATTGGGAGAATGAGGTCCGCGTGGTCGGAGCCTATGAGCAGGGTCGGTGTGGCGCCGTCGATGAGCGGTATAGGTAGTTGACGTAGGTGCACGTACTTCGCCATCAGCTGTGGGATGGGGTAGGTGTACTGTGACAGGCCTATGTCGTGGCTGGTGAAGACGTTGGTAATGCTATACTGCTTCTCGGGCTGCTCGATCGCTGCTATCTTGAAGGAGACATTTTCACCCTTTATGGTCTTCTGGTCTCTTCTAATGGTACGGATTGTCATTGTTCCTTTGGCACCCCGCAGGCCCAACTGGGCTGCGGCGGAAGCGAGGAGGAGAGTCTTTTCAGACCCATCGTCTAGGACAGCGTAAGTGTCCAGGACCTTGTCCTCGTAGCTAAGGAGCACTCTGACCACTTTGATGAGCACTCGGGGGGTCCCGCTATGCTGGTCTATGTGGAGCACTCCTGTTGGTGGGTTGCCTTGGATCTTCTGCTGGTGGGCCCCGCACAGTGATGCGCGGTGAGCGGCGCCCGCCTGGGCCGCCTCACGCCACTGATCAACTTGGACGGGGTTCAGTGTCTTGTATTCGGCGCACTGTGCCAGCCAGTGTCCGCCGTCGCAGTAGGTACAGACGATCTCCCGTTCCTCTCTGGCGGGGGAGTTGTGACTCGACGGTGGTGGCGCCGACTCGGGGTAGTACTGGTGGCACTGTCGGTCCCCGTGTCTGCTGCGACAGTCGGGACACCAGGGGGTGGTTTCAGGCCTGGTCTGTGGTGACACCGCCTCGGCCTGATACATCACCGTGACGGGCCCACTTTGGTTTCCTGGCGGACGCTTGTTGATGTCGTGCAGGACCTCCAGGTGGGCGCCGTCGCACTTGCTGCATTTCTTCTTTAAACGGCACTCAGCTGCCATATGGCTGCGCGCGCAGCGGCGGTTGGCTTTGATCCACTGACTCACCTCGTCAGTGGTCAGCTTCTTGAAAGTGTCACATTGATACAGCCGATGTTCCTGTTCACAGTACTGGCATTCAATCTTCCACTCCCCTTTGGTCGGGGGGTTGCTGTGGTTCTCGTGCTGCGGCACTGACTCGGCCTGGTGCATAACGGTCACTGACCGGCGGTTATCATTAGATCTCCGAGGTCCATCTCTTGGGCTTGGTCCACTCCACACGAACGTATCCAGTCGTAGGCTGCTGACTTCCCTCGCGAGGAAGGCGGCCAGGTCTAGGAGGGATGGCTCGGGACCGTCGGGATCACGGTGGTCTCTCTGCCGCCGAAAGCGCTCTTGGCGGGCTGGAGGTAGCTTCTCTAGTATTCGTTCCACATTAGAGTTAGCATATAGTTCATATCTCCCTTTCTCCTTTTGGGACCCCAGCATCCCTACCAGGGATTGTACCTTGATAGAGAGGTCATCCAATGCTCTATTGTCTTTGGCTGGGGGGAGGCGGTCGATATCTCTTATTTCTTGTATCACGTAGTCCCATATGCGTCCATAACGCTGGTCGAGGGCCACTAGAGCCGCGGAGTATGGGGTACTTGAGTTGGAATATGCCAGCGCTATATTATGCGCTCTGGGCACCTTCAGGTGCTTGAGGAGGATGGCATATTTGTACGACTCATCGGGGACGTCGGACATCATAGTCTCCAAGCACATCCGTAATTCCGTGTACTGTGCTCTGTCCTCGTGCGTAAAGTCTGGGAACGTCGGTGTGCCAAGGTACGATACCATGGATGGCTGGCACATTGGTGAGCGTAGGGGAATAGGCCTCCTGGGCGAGTCTCCCCGTACGTGTTGTCGTGGGTTGGTACTTGGTGGGTACCAGGGGCCGGGTACCCGGGTGCTGTTCCTCGGTGCTGACTGTACGTCAAACTCACCCGTGAGTTGGGTCGGGGGTTTGTAGTGCAGTGGCTCGGGGCTGACGTCGGGGCTGTACTGGGCCTCCTGGTCCAGAGTACGTTGCTGCTGGTCGGGGCTGTACTGGGCCTCCCGGTCCAGAGTACGTTGCTGCTGGTGGGCTTGACATTCCTCCTCTTCCTCTTCCTCTTCTAGGTCCTGGAGTCTTCTAGTCAATCTCTCGGCGACGTAGGCCGGTTCTTCCCGGTGGCTGGGTCTCGTATGGACCGGTCGGGGAGGGGGGTCGGAGACGTAGACAGGATCCTCTTGTTGGCCGGGTCCCGGGTCGCTTCGTCGGGTAGGGGAATGTGCCCTAGACCCTTGTCGTGATGATCTCCGGGAGCTCTGTGCGGAGAGAGGGGGTGTCGCCATGGCAATCAATTGTTCTATCATCTGCGCCTGCAGCCGGTCGCGCTCTGCTTCGCGCTGGGCATGGGCGGCGTCGCGCTCTGCTTCGCGCTGTGCATTGGCGGCGTCGCGCTGTGCATTGGCGCTGGCATGGGCGGCGTCACGCTGTGCATTGGCGGCGGCGCGCTGTGCATCGGCGCTGGCATGGGCGGCGTCGCGCTGTGCATTGGCGGCGGCGCGCTGTGCATCGGCGCGGCCTCTTTCAATGTTCTCTTCCGTCTGAAGGCGTCTGGTCTCCAGTCTTATGCGGTCGTCTTCACTCCTTTGTTGCGCCTGGAAGCGTTCTCGCTCGGTTGCAGAGTGTTCGCGTTCACTAAGGGCTTGCGCTTGGAGTTGCGCGTGAAGGCGCTCTCGTTGGTCTGCAGATTGTTCGCGCTCGCTCGTCTGTTGAGCCTGGAGGCGCTCTCTTTCCATGGTAGAGTGTTCGCGCTCACTAAGCGTCTTTGCTTGAAGTCGAGCGCGTTCGGTGGAGGCTGTCAGAGTGGCGATGAAGGCCTGCGCCAGCATCTGGTCCGCCTCGCTGGGGGATGACACTGACGGAGGTGATCGGCTTCTGACAGGGCTTGTTGGAGATCCGTTCTCCTGGCGCGCTCCGAGGTCCATCTCCTCGGCGCGCTTCTCTTCTCTTGGTTGTGTGTCGGGTTCTGTCCCCGGAGCGCTTTCTTTATCCTGGAGCTCTCCGGGGACTCTCCCGGTGACGTTGTCTGGAGGTATAGTCTGGTCATGTCCCACCTGGTCCCCCCCGTGAGCTGAGTCAGTTTGGTCTGAATCCACTGGGGTCTCTACTGGTCGGGTCGCTTGGTCGATAGGATTTGACATGCTTTGACTATCCGCTTTATCCGCATTTAACGTCTGTTTAAAGCTAGGTATTAGACCGACATCGTATTCCTCCAGATAGGGAGGGGGCTGACGTTTGCGCTGCGGGCGTTCTAGCTTGGGAGAGCCGCTTGGGGAGTGTTCACCGCTGGCCATGGTTAATATCAATATTATATTAAATATTACACTGATACCCTCCGGCTCGAAGGACCAATTGTAACTGAGGGGTACAATTCCCTGACTGTATTGAGAGTATGGTATATTAAACCACTACTTAGTTATGTACTTTAATTACTGGCCATACAGTACATGAATATATATGGTGAACACCCACACAAGAACACGGCATTGACACATAAAGTTCTATTTGGAGGGTATTTATTATTATCAGAGCAAGCAACGTTAGGTTACAGATTGAGAATTATACTCGCGCTTGTAAGGCGAAGAACACACGTAAAGTAAGTCAAGAGCGTAAGTCAATGAGAATAGTATGAATACTAGGATGGGTCTAAACTGACGCCACCTGTTGGTATAGCAATTACATAGGGCACACTAGTACCAGCTGGAGACACTGGGGGGTTCCCTCCGGGTGTAAGACCGGCCGGGGGTAGAGGAATGTTCGGGTACAAAGTCTGGGTCAACGAGGAATAAAGAAGCTCCAGCTACGGGAGTCGGTACATGTACTCCCTTGATCGGCAGACAAAGCAGCAGTTGTAATCCAAGATGCTCGAATAGCATTGACAACAGCTAGCCAGCCTCTTCCTAGAGGCGGGCCCGAGTGATGATCCTCACGGGGGGTAAATCCCAAACGATAGTGGAATCCACGGTACTCTCCTCCAGCGGTAACGGTACCAAAGCAATATAATCCAACCAGAAATGGTTCTGTAATCGCCGGTGTAGATTCTCCTGTGCACTATACTTCACATTTAACTAGGTCGAACTTGACGTTACTTCACTAAACTCTGACACTTTTACTATCCTATTCGCACATGTTCTAAGTGCTCTATTTAGACGCAAGGTTGCTCACTTCACTTGGTCGTTGACTCGTGGTGAAGGCTTTACTAGTAATGAACGAAGTGCTGCTGTTTCCACCTGCGCCGTATTTATACGTAAGTGACAATCTAGTGCCAACCTGGTCACTCTGGTCCTGAAAACACTACACTGCCAAAGGCATGTTGTAACATGCCCCAAACTCGCCCACTGCACCTGTCTGAGTACGAGACTGACTGGAGCCTGGGGGGGGGTGTCCAATAGGAGAGCGCATATCACTCTGGTTTGTACGCAGGTAAAGGGACATTCCGTGTATATATACAAATAATATACAAGGGATATCAAACGATATACAAATATTATACAAGGGATATCAAGCAATAAATATATATATTCGGTTTAATCTGACCCTTTGTAACACTAGTGCATACAGCATTCATGTAGACATACCAAGACAGATTACAGTCAATATGGACCAGTAGTGGAGAATGATCTCCTGTTTTCATAGTGTTTACAATGAGATGATGATCATCACACCACTGTACAAACTGTTTAACCTCCTAAAGCCAGACAAATCAATAAATCCCAATATGGCATTGTCTGGATCTATGAGATTAAATTAGATTAGATTAGTTTAAAATGTATTCTCATTATACAGCACAAGTACAGTAGGCCTACAATGAAAATAAATTGGCATCCAACCAAAGTGCAAAGGTAACAATTAAGCGCATGTATGTCCAGTAATATAATGTACAGTGATACAAATATAATATAGTAGTAAGCCATACTGGCCAGTGGTATAAATACTAGAGTAGGTATGGGATATATACAGATACAGATATATATATCCTTGCTTTTTTTTGTGGAGTACATCTTCAGTTTTGCAGGATGTTTGGGGAAAGCATGGCACTTGAGACAAAACACACTATATCCTATATAATTGTATTTGAATTCCTCTTGTTTCTTTGTTTAATATACATTGCGTACAGCTTGTTTTATATTACGTTTTATTGTATTTTCTTGTATTTTCTTGTTCTTGTGGCCATTTTTGTGAGGATTTGCCTGTTCCCTGGACCTTTATTCCCTGCCTCCTACTCTTCACCAGCCCCCACCCTTGGACATTCTGTTCCTCTACCTTCACGCACCTGTTGGGAGTTTGCAATCACCTCGGGAGAGTACATAGGTTGCAGACTCCCCTCCAGTCCTTGTCGGGTCGTTCTGTGTTCTGGACTCTGTGTTCGTTCTTTATCTGTATCTGTGTACACTCTGTGTTCATGGAGTTCTGTACGTTACCATCCTGTACGTTACCATCACCTGCCGCGTCTCCGGCGTGAGACGACGTGCCAGCCATCACCACCTGTCGCCGTTTGCCTGGAGTGGGACACCGTCTTCGCTCTCTAATTCTCTACGGGAGGTTTTCCAGTGTTCCCACTCCAGACGTCAAGCCAGCTCGTCATCGCTCCCGATTCCACGGGAGGAAGGCGTCTCTTCGTGATCCTCGTTCCTGGGGGTGAGGCTCGTCGTCGCTCCCTAGTATTCCACGGGAGGACGGCGTGTGCCCATCCCGTTCCCCTTGGACCCAGGCTCGTCGTCGCTCCCTAGTATTCCACGGGAGGACGGCGTGTTCCCATCCCGGTCCCCTGGGACCCCCTTTGTTCTGCGCTGCCCGTCTGCAGCATCCGAAGAGGAGGAGGAGGATCTCCGTGCCAGGCCCCGCTGTCGGGCCCCTGTTCCCGTGCCAGGCCCCCGCCGTCGGGCCCCTGTCCCCGTGCCAGGCCTCCGCCGTCGGGCCCCTGTTCCCGTGCCAGGCCTCCGCCGTCGGGCCCCTGTCCCTGTGCCAGGCATCCGCCGTCGGAACCCTGTCCTCATCCCTGTAAGCAGCTCTGGCCCTCGCCCTGTCCAAGGCCTTAACCCTGTTCTCTGTCCCTGTCTCCAGCCCGCCTCTCCGGGCCTCTGTCCCTGTCCCCCTCTCCAGTGCCCCTGTTCCTGGCCCTGACACTTAGCCCTGGTCCTTAGCCCTGGCCCTTAGCCTTAGTCCCTTAGCCTGTTCGCCTCTTAAAGGCACAGTGCCGCATTTTCCAGATTTCCTTGACTCTAGTGTTTTTGTGTTTTCCCTTAAAGGGACTGTGCCGCTTTTTGTTCTATAATAAATATTTGCCCTGTTTTGGCTTACTCTCATACCTGTCTTGTGTTGTGCGATTGGGGTCGGTTACAAACCATAACAGTACGACCCGACCAGTCGACGACCCCAGCCAGCACAGACAGTGTATGTGAGTTAGCCTTTTGGTTCCCCTGTTAGCTCCCCTGTTAGCTTCTTTAGCTCCCCTGTTAGTTCTCATGTTAGCTCCCCTGTTAGCTCCCCTGTTAGCTTTCCTGTTAGCTTCCCTGTTAGCTCCCCTGTTAGCCTCGTTAGCTCCCCTGTTAGCTACCCTGTTCCCCACAGCTAGGACTGTCCTTTCAGCTAGCTTGTTCTCCTTTGCTAGTCCAGCCCTGTCTGCTAGCCTAGCTCTGGCAGCTAGCGCAGCCTATATGCTAATGTAGCATTACAGCTAGCATAGGCCCTGTAGCTAGCAATGCTCTGGCAGCTACCCAGTCCCTCTGCTAGCCCCACTTTAGGTGTAGCTTCCCCTGCTAGCATGGCCCAGTTTTTTTTTTGTTTGTTGCCTTGTCTTGTCCTCTGCCCCGTCATGTTAGTGTTCTGACCGTCATGTTAGTGTTCTGCCCCGTCATGGTAGTGTTTCGGTCGCCCGGTGGCTCCCGTGGAGGGGGAGGTACTGTGAGGATTCGCCTGTTCCCTGGACCTTTATTCCCTGTCTCCTCACCTCACCAGCCCCCACCCTTGCAAGCATTTTCCCTGCCTCCTACTCTTCACCAGCCCCCACCCTTGGACATTCTGTTCCTCTACCTTCACGCACCTGTTGGGAGTTTGCAATCACCTCGGGAGAGTACATAGGTTGCAGACTCCCCTCCAGTCCTTGTCGGGTCGTTCTGTGTTCTGGACTCTGTGTTCGTTCTGTATCTGTATCTGTGTACACTCTGTGTTCATGGAGTTCTGTACGTTACCATCCTGTACGTTACCATCACCTGCCGCGTCTCCGGCGTGAGATGACGTGCCAGCCATCACCACCTGTCGCCGTTTGCCTGGAGTGGGACACCGTCTTCGCTCTCTAATTCTCTACGGGAGGTTTTCCAGTGTTCCCACTCCAGACATCAAGCCGGCTCGTCATCGCTCCCGATTCCACGGGAGGAAGGCGTCTCTTCGTGATCCTCGTTCCTGGGGGTGAGGCTCGTCGTCGCTCCCTAGTATTCCACGGGAGGACGGCATGTGCCCATCCCGTTCCCCTTGGACCCAGGCTCGTCGTCGCTCCCTAGTATTCCACGGGAGGACGGCGTGTTCCCATCCCGGTCCCCTGGGACCCCCTTTGTTCTGCGCTGCCCGTCTGCAGCATCCGAAGAGGAGGAGGAGGATCTCCGTGCCAGGCCCTGCTGTCGGGCCCCTGTTCCCGTGCCAGGCCCCCGCCGTCGGGCCCCTGTCCCCGTGCCAGGCCTCCGCCGTCGGGCCCCTGTTCCCGTGCCAGGCCTCCGCCGTCGGGCCCCTGTCCCCGTGCCAGGCCTCTGCCGTCGGAACCCTGTCCTCATCCCTGTAAGCATCTCTGGCCCTCGCCCTGTCCAAGGCCTTAACCCTGTTCTCTGTCCCTGTCTCCAGCCCGCCTCTCCTGGCCTCTGTCCCTGTCCCCCTCTCCAGTGCCCCTGTTCCTGGCCCTGACACTTAGCCCTGGTCCTTAGCCATGGCCCTTAGCCTTAGTCCCTTAGCCTGTTCGCCTCTTAAAGGCACAGTGCCGCATTTTCCAGATTTCCTTGACTCTAGTGTTTTTGTGTTTTCCCTTAAAGGGACTGTGCCGCTTTTTGTTCTATAATAAATATTTGCCCTGTTTTGGCTTACTCTCATACCTGTCTTGTGTTGTGCGATTGGGGTCGGTTACAAACCATAACAATTTTGGTCTATATGTCATTTATCAAGTAATTGGTCAAGTATATTATTATATACTTATTGTTATGTGTCTTGTAAGCCCATATGGGCTGGGCATACACCCGTATGTAAGACACGAAAATTAAAAACATCAAATCAAATATATATATATATATATATATATATATATATATATATATATATATATATATATATATATATATATATATATATATATATATATATATATATATATATATATATATATATATATATATAATGTAAACAGAGTGGGAGAACATTGATGGTTTAGGAACGCCTGTGTTAATGACGGTAGACTCTCTTCACTCTGACCTGCTGGGTCCTGTGGAAGACATACAATGAGTGAGACAACCTTCCTACACTCCCCCCCCCTATCAGCTGCATGGTGCCTGAAGAAGTTTTAATATTACATGCTATCCCTTTGGTTTTTAATAATATTTCATGCTATCCCTTTGGTTTTAATACGACTGAGCTATGGACTTGACATTAGCCTGCAAGAGAGTACAGCTACTGTATGGGAGGAAAGAAATATTCATATTCATATTGTAGCGAGTTCAGGGGGCAGCCGAGAATTTAATCTGAATCACCCAGACCACAGGCGGATGAGCAGGTTGGCACCTTGCAAGGTCGCCAACGGCATTGGTGTGTGTGTGCACTATATTCAGTCAATTGAACCAACCCCCCGCCGTATCCTCTTTTTCCTCTCCCCTCATCTGGTCGGGTGCTTGGTCCTTGTTCCTGGCCAGAGAAAGTCAAGTGCTCTACTCAACTCCTGATCTTATTGTACTTGATTAGTAATGTTTTTTAAAATACATTTTTATCAACTAGGAAGATCTGACCACGTGATTAACCTCTCCGGTTCCATCACACCATTTTCAAAGGTCCCTTGACCTCTCACCTCAAGGCACAAATGGGGTTTAATCCACTCATTTAAAATGACAACCTAGGCCTTGAAACATGAACGCGTTGAGGCGCATGACGTGTTTGATTGAACTTGAGCTATGATAGTGTCATGTGGAGTGTGTTGAGTGGTGGAGTGGTACAGTACAGCTACAGTAGTCCTTCTGTGCAGCCTGTTCATCCACTTTGTTTCACAGAGAGCATGAAGGTTTATTCTTCACACATTTGCCTCAGGCCTGTTTTCTGTGGACAACATGATTGACGGGTCAGAACCTCCACTTTCAAGCAGACAGGAAGTTGCACTTGTAATGTAAGTCTTCAGTAACAGTCTTCAGTAACAGTCAGTCGGGAGCCTTAGAGGAGCAATAGGTGGATATTTTCAAATCCGTAAACCAAATTCAACAACCTCCTTCCAAATCAGAAGGCATCAGGATGCCTCCAAAGCCATGCCCCACTAGGCAGCTAGCAGGCAGCTATGTGTTAGCAGCAGGCCTTTAGAATAGAATAGAAATCCTTTAATGTCGTAGATTCTGGTATGTCGTACACCTTTGTGTACGAGTACAACTGTTATGCACTTAACAAGTGCACGTGTCACTAAAGGGTTTGATAAACAGCTCGCTCATTCCAATCATTTGACTTCTTTTGATTGGATGTCCATTACTGGAATGACATTACATTTCGATGGCAAATGTCTTACATTTAGTTGCCAAAAATCGGTGGCAGTCTATTGATCCTGTAAGTCAGACTCATGCTCCAACGTCAAAGTGCCGGACGATGCTTTCAACGATAGCGAAGCAGGGGTTAGGAGCCTAGGGGCAGAGCCTTCGAGCACCTCCCCCAAAATCAAATCACGTAGGGGTCTTGAGGGTGTGTAGTTAGAAGATACAGAGCATAGGCGTCTTGAGGGTGTGTAGTTAGAAGATGCATAGCATAGGGGGTCTTGAGGGGCTGAACATAGATAATGGAGAGACTCAGAAGGAGCTTCTATCCCCAGGCCATCAGGATGCTCAATGCTCAATGACAATGACACTATGTAACAACCCATCATCTACACTCACGGCACACACATCCACATGTACACACTCACTTTAAACAGACACTCACCTTAACACCCACTTTACTCACTTTAGACACTTTAACACTAAATTATATGTATCTATTATATTTTTTTTTTATCCACTTTTTCTCCCATTTTCTATTTTTCTCTCATCCCAATTTTCATATCGTCCAATTCAACCCTCCCCTGTCTTCGAACGTTGTTTCTTGCCTCCCACAAGCCGGCTGCAATGTGGACTAAGTCATACATAGCACGAGTCCCCTCCGATACTCGAGGTAACAGCCGTCGCATCTTTTCACCTGCGTGGCTCGATCTTTCAGCGTCGGGGGTCTGGGCTTTGGAGGGGCCCCCGCCCCCGTCGCTTCTTGATTCCACTGCGCAGGCGCACCAACCGACCTGTAGGAGTTGCTGTCCACAACGCCTGATCCCCACCCTTCAGTTTCCCTCCACGTAATACGGCCAATGTGTATTACTGTGGACGACCAGCTAAACTGAAAGCAATGTGGAGAGCAGGGCTCGAACAGGAGGCATCCTGTTCGAGCCTAGTCTCCAGCATTCGTTGCGAGCGTCTTGCCCACTGTGCCACATAGCCGCCCATATGTATCCATTATTAAAGAGATTTGCACTACATTCATACCTCATTTGCACCTTACCCTAAGTTTTGTACCTAATTTCTGCATTGTACCTCACTGTTACCCATTTTACTCTGTATTGTATATTGTATATGTATATTGAACATTCCTTTACTTACTTTTTACCTACTTCTTAATGACTCTTTTTGCTTACTTTTTTTTACTGTATGAAGCACACTCTCACACTCTCAGAAACAAAACATAAGCAGTATTTTCTCTGCAGTTAGTGGTGAGAAGTAAGGCAGACAGTCTATAGGTAGGAAACCCAGAGCTGCAATGCTATATGAATATTTATATACAGTATATACCAGTAAGGCTATACCTGCTGAGACCGGGAGTCTGTCTGCAGTAGTG
>NC_140166.1:98895321-98960321 GCF_963971535.1 Notolepis coatsorum
AGAGAGAGAGAGAGTGAGAGAGAGAGAGAGAGAGAGAGAGAGAGAGAGAAGAGAGAGACAGACAGACAGACAGACAGACAGACAGACAGACAGACAGACAGACAGACAGACAGACAGACAGACAGACAGACAGACAGACAGACAGACAGACAGACAGACAGACAGACAGACAGACAGAGGTGGGGGATGCCAGGCCTTTACAGGTGGTCCCATCACCACACAAACTTAGCCGTTAATAGCTGCCATTCATTATGGAACGTGCTGGCGCCTGGTGTGGGACCAAGCACCCCATTCATTCCCGTCAGCCGGTGGCGTGTCCGTGACAAAACCTTAATTACACCATTAATTAATAGAAGGTTTTTTTCTCTTCCAGCGTGCACACTGAGCCCGGGTGTTCGTTAGCCCTCCTCCGTGAGCAATTGCTCACGCCACAACTGCACTTGGCTGACAGAGCTACATGGGAGAAGCCAGACAATACTAGGGAATGCTGTGGATGGGGGGGGGGGGGGGGGGGGTGTAACACAGCGAGAGTTCTCTCGCTGAAGAAGGTTATTGATTGACAAGATGAGGGAAGGAAGGGTTGATCTTGTCAGATAGATGCACTCAATCTACTGGAGGAGGAAATAAAAAAAGCACTTTGAAATCCTTCTCTCTTGTTTTTTTGTAATGTGCAGCAATAAAGTGTAGAATCACAGCAGCAACAGGCAGAGTCTGTAAGACTCTCAGCCTTCTGACATTATTACACGAAGTAGTAACCTTCTCACTGTCTTTTACTATTATCTACCTTCCTATTATGCTACTATAAGTATACTATTACCTAGCATGCTAAATTATGTCTATACTACTATGCACTGAAGTTTGACACTGTTTGATGAATAATGCCAATGACCCTTAGCTGCCAAAGTTGTACCCTTCCTGCTGACTTGTTATATTTGTATTCTTGTAGATGTCTTCACAAAATATAGAACATTAAGTTGTAGGTCGGATTATGGAATAGATTTACCAACGCAAAAGGTGTTTAGCCTACTCATACCTTAAAAGCGCGGGGCAGCACAAATTCCTTGGCTCTGCTATTGTATAACATGTATGTAGCTTCCATTCAAACGGACGAGAACAACGTGAACTTTCGACTTTCAAGTCTCACTTGCGTGAGACTTCCTCTACATACTCTGGCAATACCTGGCTAGGGAACTCCTGGGTCCTAGTGTCCCCCAAGTTACATTACATGTTATGTGTGCACATGTATTCAAGTTCAAGTTTCTTTATTAGTTGTCATACAAAAATACAGAATACTTTTATATGAAATGCTTTTTTCTGTTTAGCTCCTGAGAGTGTGCTAGATACAAATCTAAAGTATAAAATAGAAAGTCAAAAGTAAACAAGTGTAAACAAAAATGTTCAATATACATATATACAATATACAATACAGAGTAGAATTTTGTTTGTAACTGAGTTACAATACAATATACAGTACAATGCAGAAATGGGATGAGGTACAACTTAGGGTAAGATGCAATGAGGTATGAGTTGTAGTGCAAATCTCTTTACCAATAAATATAAAGTGTGTTAAAGTGTCTAAAGTGGGTAAAGTGGGTGCTACAGTGAGTTGTTTATATAAAGTGAGTTTGTGCGTGTGGATGTTTGTGCATGTGTGCTGTGAGTGTATTTGATGGTTTGTTACATAGTGTTATTGTCGTTGAGCATCCTAATGGCCTGGGGATAGAAGCTCCTTCTGAGTCTCTCTGTGCTTGCCATGAGACTCCGGTATCGCTTGCCTGACCGCAGCAGTTCAAAGAGGCAGTTGTTTGGGTGGCTAGAGTCTTTGATTATTCTCTTAGCCTTACTATCCTCATTCAAGGATACTATGACTATGCTTGCACCTCATGGAACCAAATCACCTCAAAGGCCCTTAAAACAAGACTACAAACATCCCAAAGCAAAATGGTCAGACTACTGCTTGGCGTTACTCACAAAACCCACCTTACCCCTGCACATTTTGACAACCTAGGAGGGCTTAGAGTAGAGGACAGAGTACAGCAAATTGCAATGGGCCTGGTCTACAAGATACACTACACCACTGGGATACCCATGTACATGTCGAAATATTTCCCAAAGGTCAGTGAATTCCACGCCAACACAACACCAGAGGGAGTTCCACAAATCATGTTCGTCTCAAACAAGCAGTGTTGTGCTAGTTACTGAAAAATAGTAACTCAGTTACTTTACTAGTTACTTCATTTCAAAGTAACTTCGTTACTGTACTAGTTACTTACACCCAAAAGTAATGAGTTACTGTGAAAAGTAACTATTTAGTTATTTAAAAAAAAAAAAAAAAAAAATTGCTCAAGTCCCATGCCCCATATACTCAAAATCGGTTGATCAACTTAGTTGACAGTTTCCATTCACATCACCGAACTCTGCTAAGCAATGTGGTCTAGAGCGTTTCATTATATATTCCCTCCCCGCTGTATGTATATTTCTCTCCCACCCACCCACCCCCTCCTAATGTACAGTCCCCTCCCCATCATATGTATATACTCTGTCAGGATCTAGGGGTAACAGTACTGTATATTTGAATACCGTTTATGTCACAAATGTATCAGTACTAAATACCTATATGTCCCTATGCCATAAATGTCATGTATGTTGTGTATGTCATAAATGTCTATATGAATTGAAAATGGGGGACCCTGATGGAAACAAGACAAACGTCTTTCTCAGGTCTGCATCCCCTTAACAATTGTATGTATTGAGCCGTACTGTATTGTACCCATTCTGCAATCTGTTAAATAAAGTTTTCATTAATTCATTCATTCATCCATTCATTAATTCATTCATAACCATCTTGCAGCGTTGTTTAAGATATCAATCAAAGCATTGCAACGTTAGAATAGTTAGGATATCAATTGTGCATGAAAGGACTATATTTATATTGTTTGATTAGTATTATGAGATTCCCTGGCAGATTTCGTACAGTCAAAATCCGTTGATCTTGAGTTTCAGTGAACACATTGCACTCACCGTCACCAGTCTGCGGTGGTCGAGATGTAACGTTAGTCCAGTTGACTCCAGCAGCCCTTCAAACATGTTCTTTATCTCGTTTCCATGTTGTATATTAATTATCTCTCCAAGTAGTTGCTAAATGGTTTGTTAGTTCGTTATTATTACTGCGTTCTTATTATGTAGATTCATAGCGAGCGTCCTCGTTGTTTACTGTAGAGAGCGTCTATTTCTTTCAGAACGTCAGTGGCCAATCAGAAGTGCGAAAACCAGAATGAGGCTACGGAAAGAAATAATAATAATAATAATAATACTTCGTTTTATATAGCGCCTTTCAGTCTACAGTAAACAAAACAAACTCAGGCGAAATAAGGACGCTCGCTATGAATCTACATAAAAAGAACGCAGTAACGAACTAACAAACCATTCAGTAACGTAAGTAGCGTTACTGAATTTCAAAAGTAATGCGTTAGAGTACTAGTTGCGGCAAAAAGTAACTTCGTTTCTGTAACGCGTTACTTTGTAACGCGTTAGTCCCAACACTGCAAACAAGGGACTAAAAATGTTTAGCAATTATGCAACAATAATGTGGAACGCCCTACCCAAAACCGTGAAGGAATGTGAATCCCTACCCTCCTTCAAAACCGCTCTCAAAGAGCACCTACGGGTGGCTGCAATTAGAAACTGGCCCCCGTAAATGTCCAAATCCCCCCCCCCCCCCCACCAATGTATATCTTTTTTATGATCTCTTTTTATTACACAGTTCTGTATATCTGTTTGTCGTGTATGTCATAAATGTCATGATGAATTGAAAATGGGGGACCCCGATGTAAACAAGTCTTTTTCTGGTCTGCATCCTCTTAGCAGTTTGTTTTGTATTGAGCCGTACTGTATTGTACCCATTCTGCTATCTGTTAATAACGTTTTCAATCAATCAATCAATTAATCAATCAATCAATCAATCAATCAATCAATCAATCAATCCATCAATCAATCAATCAATCAATCAATCAATCAATTCCTGCCTCTCCGATAGTCCACCACCAGCTTCTTTGTCTTGCTGACGTTGAGTTGGAGCTGGGTACTGTCCGACCACTAGGGATGGGAATTGATAGGATTTTATCGATACGATTCCATTATCGATTCTGCTTATCGATTCGATTCTTTATCGATTCTCTTATCGATACCTGATCAATTTATAATTTAAATAAATAAATTGGAAATGCAACAGAACTAAGCTGGTTAGAATAACAACATGCAACTTGACATTTCTGATTGTCATTTATTGTTGAGCCCCCATGTCAGGGGCGACAGTGGCTCGGGAGGTAGAGCAGTCGTCTGGCAATCCGGAGGTTCCCGGTTCGATTCCCGCTCCTCCCGGGCAGCGTGTCGATGTGTCCTTGAGCAAGACACTTAACCCCTAACTGCTCCCGATGAGCAGGTTGGCACCTTGCATGGTTGCCTGCGCCGTCGTTGTGTGAATGTGTGAGTGATTGGGTAAAATGTAAGGAACAAATTGTAAAGCGCTTTGGATAAAAGCGCTATATAAAAAAGCAGCCATTTACCATGTCAGAAAAATACAAAAACTGTAAAAAATAAAACATTAACTATAGCCTACACTTAAATAAAATAATGTATTTGAGATTCTCTTAAAATGTATTTATTTTTTTATTCTTAAACTAATTTAATCTATTGAATAACAGTCGTTATTCCTCTGACTTCTGTCTCACACACACACACACACACACACACACACACACACACACACACACACACACACACACACACACACACACAGACACACAGAGCTCCCTCCCCGGGCCCCTGTCCTGTAGGTATTGGCTTGTGTTGCTACACGGACACATTTGTATGTTGCACCATGGTACTTCCTGTCTGACGGACTTAGTAAATAAACAATCCGGCTCTTATTATATGTGAACTAAAGAGTACAATGTTTACAGAACAGTCCCCACCCGCTGTTTTATTGTATTTGTACCTGTACTATCCACTGTCAGCTGTTTATCTCTCTTTGTGAGCTTGATTAAATAGCGTTAGCTCACGTTAGCTAGCGATAGCTCCGCGGCTAATTTTAGCTCACCCTAAACTAAATCAATGAAAGCATTCAAGTAGTTTTCACTGCACATAGAAGTAGCCAAACAGCGGGAGCATTTCGGGAGCATATGACCAAAAGCCAGGCAATTTCGAGCCCTTAAGGAATCAAATAGAGTCTGCCATGGCTACATGCTAACGCGCGCAACTGTAGGAAAAACCTGGCAGCGTTAAGGGAATCGAAAGTCACAGGAGCCACACGGTTCCAGGCATCGGCCAATTAGGAACCGGTTCCCAACGGGAACCGGTTTTCGATTCCCATCCCTACCGACCACCCTACAAAGCTCTCCACCAGGGCCCTGTATTCAGCCTCATCGTCATCCACGATGGAGCTGTGGACGATGGAGGAGTCATCGGAGAACTTCTGCAGGTGGCACGTTCTTGTGTTGTAGCAGAAGTCGGAGGTGTAGAGGGTAAACAAAAAGGTGACAGCACGGTACCCTGGGGAGCGCCGGTGTTGCTCACCAACAGCTCTGATTGGCTGCCCTGAAGTCTCACGTACTGAGGTCTGCTGGTGAGGTAGTTGGTGATCCAGGCCACCATTACCCGGTCCAGCTGCATCGTGAGCTTCTCCTCTAGCCGCAGTTAAGGCACGCAATAGCATCTGCAAATGATTTATAGATGTTTTATGAATGTCTAACCAATCATTTGTTAAATATGAAAAGACAAGTCTGGTAATTGCTTCATGTGTATTCATAAAAGTCCACAAATAAACAAACTGTATTAGACATTTGTTAATGATGAATAGTCTTCACTTTAGATTAGGGCACACAATAACATCTGGAAATGATTTATAGATCTTTTAAGAATGTTTTACAAATGATTTGTTGAACATGAACAAATAAATCGAGTTATAGTAGTATTTTCATATCTATTTTTCAAAGCATCTACAAATGTGTTACTACACATTAAATAACATTATTTAATGATGAACAAACAATGTTGATAATGAGTTATAAATAATGTATAACTAATTTGTAAATGTTAGACAAATATAGTAATAAATGATTTTACTAATAATCTACAAATGTATATAAATCGCTTGTTCATGATTTAGGTCTACAAATCTACAAATACCTTATAAATGTCTTATAACTGAGTGTTATGATAAAGTGTTACCTTTTCGTTTATTGTTGCTTTTTATAAAAGCAGTTTTATTCTTTAATTATTTATGTATTTACATTTTTCACATGTTCAAAATAAGGATTTCATTCAATGAAATGCAATGCTCTCTTTCAGCTTCAACACTGTGCTTCATGCACACACACAATGGTGTAACCCTAGGTGCAGGTTTAAGAGCCATGTTCATCCTAGGTGCAGGTTTAAGACTAGAGCCATTTTAATACTAGGTACATGTTAATACTCAAGTTTCAAGTTTCTTTAATAGTTGTCATACAGAAGTACAGAATACTTTTGTACAAAATGCTTCTTACTGTTGCGCTCCAGAGACTGTGCAAGACAAGATAAGTATGAAATAAAAACATAGTAAAATTAGAAGTAAAAAAAAAGAGGTCACAGTGTTCAGTTTAGACATATGTACAATGTTCGATGCAGAATAGACGTAGTTATCATACAATATACAATACTGTGCAGTGTACTAATATACAATACTATATAGTGCAAGGCAGAAATGGAGAAATGGGACGAGGTGCAATTTAGGTACAATTCACAGTAGGTGTACGAGTTGTAGTGCAAATCCTTTATCAATAAATATAAAGTGTAAGTGTGTTTGTGTGATCTAAAGTGTGGAGAGTGGGTGCTGCAGTGTGTTGTTTGTTTGAGTGAGTGTGTGCGTGTGGGTGTGTGTGCTGTGTGCATTTGATGGTTGTTGCATAGTGATTATTGTTCGTTTAGCGATTATTGTTCGTTTAGCAGCCTGATGGCCTGGGGATAGAAGCTTCTTCTGAGTCTTTCTGTGCTCGCCTTAAGACTCCGGTATCGCTTGCCTGACCGCAGCAGTTCAAAGAGGCAGTTGTTCGGGTGGCTCGAGTCCTTAATAATTCTCTTAGCCTTCCCCTTGCACCGCTTGTTGTAAATGTTCTGGAGGGTGGGAAGCCCCCCTCCAATTGTGCGTTCGGCTGAACGTGTCACTCTTTGTAGTCTGCTACGGTCTTGTGCAGTGCTATTCCCAAACCAGGAGGTGATGTTGCCGGTCAGGATGCTCTCTATTGTACATGAGTAGAAGTTCCTAAGGATCTTCTGACTGACTTGGAACTTCCTTAGGCGCCTGAGGAAGTAGAGGCGTTGTCGTGCCTTCTTCACAACACTGTCAATGTGTGTGGTCCATGTCAAGTCCTCGGATATGTGGGCTCCGAGGTACTTGAAACTGTTCACTCTCTCAACCGGTGCCCCGTCGATGCTGAGGGGGCTGTAGTCCTTGACCCCCGACCTCCTGAAGTCCACAATCATCTCTTTTGTTTTGCTGACGTTCAGGGAGAGGCAGTTCTCCTGACACCACTGTGACAGGTTCTCTACCTCTTCCAGGTAGGCCCTTTCGTCGTTGGCAGAGATCAGGCCCACCACTACTGTGTCATCAGCAAATTTGATGATGGTGTTGTTGTTACAGGTAGTTACAGGTTTAAGAACCATGTTAATACTAGGTGCAGATTTAAGAGCCATGTTAATAAATAATAATAATAATTCATTTATTTTGTATAGCGCTTTTCAATGACCCAAAGTTGCTGACAATAGGCAACAAAAAAAAAGGAAACATAGAACCACAGGGAAATGGAGAACAGTATGAATACACAAGAACATAAAACCACGAGTAACGGATAACAAATACAGGAGTCAGTAGGGGAGAGAGTCGGGAAGTGAGTAAGGGAAACCGAGGGGGGGTGGGGGGGGGGGCAGGAGAGGAGAGGAGAGAACGTAGGGCAGGGGAAAAGGGGGTGGTAAATTGGAGGAGGGTGGTTATGGGTAAGGAAGGTTGAATGCTAGGGAGAACAGGTAGGTTTTGAGTCTGGATTTGAAAGTGGAGAGTGAGGGAGAGTCTCTGATGGTCTGAGGGAGTTCCAGAGTCGGGGTGTAGCTTGTGAGAATGCCCGGTCAACAAAACGTTTAAGTTTGAATGACGGGACAGTGAGGGAAAGAGTGGAAGAGGACCGGAGGGAACGGGTGGGTCGGTAGGGGACAAGGTTGTCAGTCAGGTAGGGGGGGCCAGGCTATGGAGGCCTTTGAAGGTCAGGAGTAGTGTTTTGAAGTTGATGCGTTCCTTGATCGGGAGCCAGTGGAGGGAGTGCATGGAGGACAGGAGTGATGTGTTCACGGGACTAGGTGCAGATTTAAGAGCCTTGTTAAAGGGCACTTCAATGGCTTCTCTAATCTTTAGGCCAAGGCAATGAAGGGAGTGAGCATACAGACGTTCCATATCTGTTGACACTAATGTTGCAAATCCAAAAATATGGCCTTGTGTAGAGCTGAACTAACTAAGATAGATAACTACTACTACTACTACTAGATACGTATTGAGTTGTTTTGTGACCTGTATTGCGTTGTTAATGTTAGCGTTCTTATTGTATCATGTGTCTCATAACTAAAAATGTCAGTGTATCATTTTGTCACAAACAAGCGCAGGAAAGAATTGTAGTATATGTTAATATAGTATATGGTAATATGGTAGAGTTTTCAAAGCTCGAGTAAATTATTGAACACTTCATCTCATCGTGGCAGCGAAGAACCCAAAACAAACTATGGAGTTGTTCATGCAAACCCATTATTCTAACCCTAATTATGAATATATTTACATACCGCAGGTCATTTACATTACTTGCTTATATTACATATAATTATTATTCATATTTGAATTATTCATACTGTTTATATTACAAACACTTGCATTCCTTGTTTGACTGTACAAGGTGAATGATAAACATCCAGGAGAACACGTTCGGTCAGCCTTTTCTCAGCCATCATTCATATATTTGAGATTCCCTTGACGTGTTCACTAGAAGCACGTTTCCCCACGCTAACAGCCTCCATGTCCAGTTCTACCTCCGGTATGTACCGTGACTGTGTTCTAAACTAAATGGATAGATAAACATACATTATTCATCATTCCACCGGTTGCAGAGCACCACATCGTCTAAGATTACGGTGGCGCTGTTATGTATGAACCGATATGATGGTGCACAAGCAGGAGCGACCTTGTTTGCGACAAAAGGTTTGCTAGTGACGCCCCCTTTTCAACACATCACTGTGACTTATACACATCTGTAAATTGCCCATTGTTACTCTCAACGAGAGATTCATTGGCTTACACTCATTTACAAAACCCTCCTTGGTCTGACCCCTCCTTATTTGATACACCTGTTAAGATTGTCATCTACTCCCTATAACACCAGAGCTGCTCACCATATCTCGCTAGATGTTCCCCGTGTTAACACTTCCTTTGGTCAATCCTCCTTCCAATGTGCTGCTCCCAGCAGTTGGAATGAGATGCAAAAGACTCTATTGCAAAGATGTTACAGTAATTGTTGATATTGATATTTTGATATTGTAAGAAAGGGGCAGGACTAGATAAGCTGTGCTTCCTTCTCCAACTCATTCTTGTTTGCCTTTCTACAAATCTACATAGTACCTTTAACCCTTCTCTTGCGTTAGGTCATACACCCCGTCCCATACTATTTTCAGTCAAAATTGATGGTGTGTCTTGCCCAGTGATATCTCTGGAACCCCATATTAAATTTGTATGGTTGACATCTCATTTGCACAGTCAAAGAAGTAGAATCAAGGGGTGGCAGACAGAATGACACCAGGGGTGAATTTCATGATATCCTTTTGCAGTAAGTTCAAAGATAGTGTGTTTACTGTACATTACTGTATATTATAAGAATGCTTGCCATGTATGCTGTGTTTACACAGAGATGGAAATGCTTTAGTTGGTGTAGCTGAGATTATACCCCTTCCAATGATGTATGGGATATATTGATTTGATACAGGCAAGCCAGTGAGATCAGCCGTCATGTCGAGCACTACATGGGCCGGACTGGGGAAATAATTCAGGCCGGAAAATATAGTGCGAAATATAGTCCAATCAGGCCACTTTTTAAGCGGGGGTCTGGGGGTCCCCCACGGTGCCCCACCAGGATTTCTTTTTATTACAAAGACTTAATTTCCTGCATTCTGGTGCAGGAACTTTAGATTGTTTACCCTTTAAATGCCAGTGTGTGTGATGGCATCACAAATTATTGTTAAAAAAAACACAAAACATTTAATATCTTCAATATATCAAATGCAAAGTGGATTTTTCTGGGGGGGATTATTACAGGCTAGCATGTGTCAATGATTAGCAACAACACTGATTTTGATGGATTTTTATAATGTGTTACTTGTGTTTTTGTAATGTCAGATGTAATGTGTAATGTCAACAACTCTTTTCAGAAAAGTGGGAGTATTTCATTTGTAATCTGACATTACAAAAAAACAAAACATCTAAAAAAATATATTTATGATTAGGGCTGAAGTTGAATAAAAGAGTTATGACTGTTTAGACTGCGTTACTCTCTGTCTGTTTACTCTCTGTATTCTCTGTCTGTTTCTTATACTTTATGAGCACTTTCTTTTATTAAATTTTTTTTAGCTATGCGATTTACTGTGAAGCACTTTGGTTGACAAGTGTCATGTCTAAATGTGCTATACAAATAAATTTGATTGATTGATTGATTGTCACAGTGATCTCCTGGTTGTTCCCCACTTAGGTTATCTAACTATCGCGTCACTGCAACTAGAAACACTGCCCTGGCCTGCTTCTAAGTTATGTGGCCTGACTGCAAAAAAATAAAAAATATACAGTATAGGCCTATTATATAATAATAATTTTTTTTATCAGCACAGGCGAGGCCACTTGGAAAACTCCTGGTGCTCCCGATGGCCAGTCCGGGCCTGACCACACACATTCCCTGGTTCTTTTCTGGCCTTCCATCAGTGGGTGTTTCCCTGTGTAAATGAGCATTTTCCATGCTTAGCTGCTTTTGGAGTCACAAGCTGCCCAGATCTTGATCCCCAACTTGTCAGGTTTGCTGGGTATGTATTGTTGGAAGGGGCAACGACCCCTGAAGGGGACCAAACGCTCGTCCACTGTCACCTCAGGGCCTGGATTGAACATCAGTCGCTCCACCCACCTGTCCCAAACATCCCTGATGGCAGCCAGCTTGTCATTTCTCCAGCAGGCAGGGCGTGTATCCCTGTCAAAACGGATGACTCTTGAGATTACATGAAACTGCTCTAAACTCATAGTTGTCTGGAATATAGGCCTCCCGGTCTCTGCATCCCACAGACTCATTGTAGGTTCATTGTTTGACCAATATTCTCCTGCCAGAATCAACAGACCCATGTAGGCTTGCATGAGGGCTGCCTGGTCCAATTCTTCCCACTTGTCTCCAAACCCTCCAAGTTTGTCATGTCAAGTATAATTTTTTCAACTGGTAGAAACAGTTGAAAGCTGGATTTAATTTCATCCACACGAGATACTGCATACCGAGTTGGCCCTGGTGTCATCATCACTATGTTTTCCCCTCTTATTCTGCCTCCTCTCTCCTGGGGGGATGGATGCCAGAGCAAGTTGCCATTCTTGGACTGGAATGTCACCTCAGTTGGATGAAAAACACAATATTTATGATTACAAACGAAGTCACTCTGTCAGATTTGACTGGAAATGGAAGAAAAGGGTTAAAATGATTACTCTACATACAATTTATGATGATGACTTTATTTCAGACTCAAGGTACATATTACACATATACAAAACAACAACAAGAATACAATAACAAAATAAACAAGGCCAACAACATAGATTAAAATACATTAAAATACATAAAGGCATCGGTTCCAATGTTTCACAAATCAGAGGAGTACCTTGTATCACTTTGTTTTACATCACTAATGGCACCTATTATCTTGTTTTTTTTACTCTAATAAACGACACATAAATTTAAACATCAGGTTCCTCAGCAGAGCATGGAAGGTGGGTACATTTATATAGTTGGACTAGTCCGTCTTGGGAGCTTAAGGAGGATCCTAAATGCATCATTATATGCTACCTGCTGTTTTAAAATGTTTGCTGTGCTATAATTACACCATAGGTGCAGTATAAAATGGAGTACAATAGGCTCTGAACAGGCTTATTTTTACATTGTCTGTACACATATACAATTTTCGTGCCAGCATATTGGCCTGTGCATACAGTTTGCAGCACTGGCGCTGCACATCAACATCATCACACATGTCATCAGTGATATTGTGACCCAAATATCGCATACCACATCTAGAGCGCAGTCAGACAGCAAGAAGGAGGGAAACTTTTGCTTCTGGTCCTCCTTAGTTTTCACTATCATAACAACACTATTTTTAGGGTTGAATTTGATATCATGTTGTATACCATACACAGAGCAGACTTTAAGCAGTTGCTGTAAACCAGCACTATAGGGGGACAGTATGACTAAGTCATCAGCATAGATCAGATGGTTGATAAGGCTCTTCCCCACCATACATCCAGTCTTACATTCCCTTAGTTTTGTGGAGAGATCATCCATATATACATTGAACATTATATCTATAGCACCTTTAAAATGATTACTCTACATGAAAATGTTATCTATAGCACCTTTACAATTAATACTCTACATACAAATTGTATCTATAGCACCTTTCAAAGTATTACTCTACATAAATATGTTATCTATTTATTAGTTATACTTACTATGTACCACTGCTGCTAAAAAATATCTAAGTTATCTTTTACCTCCTATATTTATTTCAATCATACATACATTTTTTAGCCACTGTTTATACTGTATATCCTGTATAGTGTATGTACATTGTGTCCCATATGTTTCGTAATATGTTTATAGTGTTCTATATGTTACTTTATGTTCATATTAGATATTTTTTTATATACACCGTGGGAAGGGGGAAACGCAATTTAATTTCTCTGTATGTCTTGCACATTATGAGAAGCGACAATAAAGCTGACTTTGACTTTGACTATAGCACCTTTAAAATACAAGGATATGTTGCTTAAAAGAGCTGGAGCACTACTCAGCAGACACACTGATGTTCAGAGGGTTCCCTCCCCTGTGGCGAGATACCAGGAAATACCAGTAGTCCAGGGACTGGATAGATAGGAGAGCTATAAGGGGAGATACATACTGTGACATGGGGATGACATTATAAGGTATATAGTTAAGAAATAAATGTAGTGGTTGTAAGACCTGAGAAGAGATACCAGACTGTATATTACCTGAGAGGAGATATCAGACTGTATTATCTGAGAGGCGATACCAGACTGTATTATCTGAGAGGAGATACCAGACTGTATTATCTGAGAGGAGATATCAGACTGTATTATCTGAGAGGAGATATCAGACTGTATTATCTGAGAGGAGATATCAGACTGTGTTATCTGAGAGGAGATATCAGACTGTATTATCTGAGAAGAGATACCAGACTGTATATTACCTGAAAGGAGATATCAGACTGTATTATCTGAGAGGAGATACCAGACTGTATTATCTGAGAGGAGATATCAGACTGTATTATCTGAGAGGAGATACCAGACAGTATTATCTGAGAGGAGATATCAGACTGTGTTATCTGAGAGGAGATATCAGACTGTATTATCTGAGAGGAGATACCAGACTGTATTATCTGAGAGGAGATACCAGACTGTATTATCTGAGAGGAGATATCAGACTGTATTATCTGAGAGGAGATATCAGACTGTATTATCTGAGAGGAGATACCAGACAGTATTATCTGAGAGGAGATACCAGACTGTCTTATCTGAGAGGAGATATCAGACTGTATTATCTGAGAGGAGATACCAGACTGTATTATCTGAGAGGAGATACCAGACTGTATTATCTGAGAGGAGATACCAGACTGTATTATCTGAGAGAAGATACATGGGTGCTGAGGAGAGGTGATACCAGACTGGCGACCCTGTGGCTGATTCAAGGACATGGAGCTCAGCTGGCAGCCGTGCCCAGCAGCAACTACACAGGCCTTTACTCAATTTAGACAGCGCTTCACAGGCATCGATTCTCCAGGAATTTAAGTTCACGCTTTTCAATTGTGTGTGTGTGCGTGTGTGTGTGTGTTTGTGCGTGCAGGAAAGAGAGATAGAGCGAGAGAGAGAGAGAGAGAGAATGAATGTTCTCATTTGTTGTGTACTATGTGAAATGTTAACCACAGTAAAATTACCAGACAGCATTTATACTGTATTCAATGTTGTATTCATGATGAGTATATTCACAGTACTGTATTGATGTTGTATTCATGAGTATATTCACAGTACTGTATTGATGTGGTATTCGTTATGAGTACAGTATATGCACAGTACTATATTGACATGGTATTCATGATGATGAGTACAGTATATTCACACTACTGTATTGATGTGGTATTCATGATGAGTACATTCACAGTACTGTATTGATGTAGTATTCATGATGAGTATCTTCACAGTACTGTATTGGTGTGGTATTCATGATGAGTACAGTATATTCACAGTACTATATTGACATGGTGTTTATGATGGGTACAGTATATTCACAGTAGTATATTGACATGGTGTTTATGATGGGTACAGTATATTCACAGTAGTATATTGACATGGTGTTTATGATGAGTACAGTATATTCACAGTAGAATATTGATGTGGTCTTCATGATGAGTACATTATATACACAGTACTATATTGACATGGTATTCATGATGAGTACAGTATATTCACAGTACTGTATTGATGTTGTATTCATGATGATTACAGTATATTCACAGTACTGTATTGACGTGGTCTTCATGATGAGTATTCACAGTACTGTATTGATGTAGTAATCATGATGAGTATATTCACAGTACTGTATTGATGTAGTAATCATGATGAGTATATTCACAGTACTGCATTGACGTGGTAATCATGATGAGTATACTGTATTGACGTGGTCTTCATGATGAGTACGTTCCCAAGTGGATAAGGCGATGATGCAGAGCTGCACGTCCCAGTCTGCTTGTGTTCCACGGGGGCAGATATTTCTGTTTTCCAAATGAGTCACAATTTGGTGGAATCTACAGATGCCCAGAGGTACCAGATAAATGTTAGAGGAACAAACATACAAACCAAAAATTCCAATATGTTATTTCCATGGCCCGGGAAAGTTCAGAATCAATATCTGTGAACATGAGCTACTCTCTCCTAAAGCCAGAAACCTAAAGAGAATCCATACTCACACTTGTGATGTCATCAGGTCTAGAGCCGCTCCACTGACCAAAAGAAAGTTGGTTTTCTTTTTTTTATACCCAAACGATCTTCATTATATAGTACTGTTCACAATTCTGAAACAGAACATGTACCTGGATACTCAGAACATTCTCTTGGGTGTCTCTCAGTGTCATCTATAACATCATACTCAGAACATTCTCCTGGGTGTCTCTCAATGTCATCTATAACATCATATACTCAGAACATTCTCCTGTGTGTCTCTCAGTGTCATCTATAACATCACATACTCAGAACATTCTCCTGGGTGTCTCTCAGTGTCATCTATTCTATAACATCATATACTCACAACATTCTCCTGGGTGTCTCTCAGTGTCATCTATATACCATCCTAATTATATTGTTCACACCGTTTATTTTTCTCATATTTTCTTATTCATATCTAATTTATAATTCTATATTACCAAGGGTAATTTTATATGACCCTGCCCATACCTGTACCATCCCCTCCCCCATGCTGCTATGCCGGCCGAATTTTTCCAAGGGGATCAATAAAGGAATATCTTATCTTGTCTTATATTTCCCAATTCAATGTCTATGGAGCAGCTCCAGACTTTGTACCCAATGACATCACAAGTTTGATTTTAAGCATTCTAGTTTTCAGATTCGGGAGAGAGTCGACTGCAGTCACTAATATTTTTGGACCGTCTCTGGAGGAATAACACAAATGCAAATTCCTTAACGGGTTGTTCCCCTTTAACTAAATAGAGAGAGAGAGAGAGAGAGAGAGAGAGAGAGAGAGAGAGAGAGAGAGAGAGAGAGAGAGAGAGAGAGAGAGAGAGAGAGAGAGAGAGAGAGAGAGAGAGAGAGAGAGAGAGAGAGAGAGAGAGAGAGAGAGAGAGAGAGAGAAGAGAGAGAGAGAGAGAGAGAGAGAGAGAGAGAGAGAGAGAGAGAGAGAGAGAGAGAGAGAGAGAGAGAGAGAGAGAGAGCCATGAAGCTCAATATAAAGCTTCCAGGGAAGCGAGCGGGCTCTTTATCAGCGTGTGATCTGCATCGTTATTGCTGTAAGCATGCAGTGTAATAACACCTCATTACTACAGTTAATATTAATGGCGACCAACACAAATAAATCCCCCACGTGCTTGAAATGGCTGAGGCACAAAACACATAGCCCCTTGTCTCACTGCTAATGCCGTGCTGGTAACTGATGGGAGCGGTCGGCAGCCTGAGCCTGGGAGAGAGAATATACACAAGCACTCTTTATTGATCCTCAGAGTGGTGTTTTGAAGGGGCCCTCTGTAAGACTGGCTGGTGATAATGGCTGTAATGTTAGTCTAACCCTGAAAGACTCAATCTCTCTCCCGTGGAAAGAAAATCGTGACCAATCTTCGGTTATTTTTCTCAAATGCCGCAGAAATGTTTTATTGATGAACCGGTTTTGGTGTGTGTGTGTGCCTGTTTGTGTGTGTTTATATATGTGTGTGTGTGTTTATAAAGACGGACAACACGCTCATCACAGACAAGCTGGATGTAGCCAATTACTTAAACATTTTCTTCACAAACATAGCCACAACACTGGTAAACAAACTACCCTCCCACTCAGGGCATTATGGGGTAGAACACATAGTAGCTTACTACAAAAACCTAGGGGTCCGCAAAGACGACTTCAAACTGGAAATGGTAACAACAGATGAGGTACTCAAAAAACTGAGCGCTCTCAGGCCACTGGCCATGACAACATCCCCTCCAAATTCCTCAGAGACTCAGCAGCCGCCATCACCCCAGTCATCACACACATAATAAACCTCTCCATAAAACAGGGACACGTCCCCAAGGACTTCAAAATTGCGAGAGTGACCCCTCTGCACAAAAAGGGCAGTAAATTAGACCCAGGCAACTACTGCTCTGTTTCTATTCTTACCTCCATCTCGAAAGTCATGGAAAAAATGGTCTACGAACAGGTTGAAAAGTACCTAGCGGATTCCAATCTGGCTTCAGAACATCCCACTCCACTGACACATGCCTTCTCTATTTGAACGACCACATCAAACAAGAGGTGGACGCAGGCAAATACTGCGGCATGGTCATGCTGGACCTACAAAAAACCTGATTGACAAGCTAAAAGCAATTGGTTTTGATAGTCTATCAGTGAGCTGGATGCAATCCTACCTTGAGGGGAGGGAACAGATGGTGGAGGTAAACGGTACCCTATCCCCTCCCCTCACAGTGAGCTGTGGTGTTCCACAAGGAAGCATACTAGGACCGCTACTGTTCCTAATTTATGCAAATGACATGTCGTCAGCTTGTGACTGCAACTTGTTCTTGTTCGCAGACGACTCAGCCCTGCTGGTCTCTGACAAGTAAGTAAGTAAGTAAGTAAGTAAGTAAGTAAGTAAGTAAGTAAGTAAGTAAGTAAGTAAGTAAGTAAGTAAGTAAGTAAGTAAGTAAGTAAGTAAGTAAGTAAGTAAGTAAGTAAGTAAGTAAGTAAGTAAGTAAGTAAGTATTTATAAAGCACCTTTCATACATGTCATGTAGCTCAAAGTGCTGTACACAAATATAGGCATATATAACGATAAAAGCAATAAAGTCACAGTGATCAGTTAAGATCAACGTTTAAAAAATAAAATAAAAATAAAAATAATAATAATAATAATAATAATAATAATAATAATAATAATAATAATAATAATAATAATAATAATAATAATAATAATAATAATAATAATAATAATAATAATAATAATAATAATAATAATAATAATAATAATAATAATAATAATAATAATAATAATAATAATAATAATAATAATAATAATAATAATAATAATAATAATAATAATAATAATAATAATAATAATAATAATAATAATAATAATAATAATAATAATAATAATAATAATAATAATAATAATAATAATAGTAACGTAAAAATGAAAATAACGTAAAAACAGTCATTTGCTTACCAGTTTGGGAGAACAGGTCCGCACAAACATGTCCGCTCAGTAGCAACCGGAAGTGCACTAAACCAATGCACTTGTATGGTAGGTAGCAATGTTTAGCTCTTATAACGCTAGTGTAGTTACGTTTTTATCAGTGGTCATAGTTGGGTCCACAGTGCTTTTCCAAGTCCCATGGATCCATCAGTGGCCGTGTATTGTGTGCGTATGTACCCGTTCCCTCATGTGGTCAGTGGCCAGAGTTGGGTCCACAGGACTTATCCAAGCCCCATGGACCCATCAGTGGCCGCGTATTGTGTGCGTATGTACCCGTTCCCTCATCTAAAGAGTTGGGTCCACAAGACTTTTCCAAGCCTTACGGATCCATCAGTGGTCGTGTATTGTGTGCGTATGTACCCGTTCCTTCATCTAAAAAGTTGGGTCCACAAGGCTTATCCTAGCCTCATGGATCCATCAGGTTTTTCCAAGCCATAACTATTTGTAAGCTAGACTGTATAGGTACGTTTTTAATTTTCCTTTAAAAATGTGTATGGAGCTGGCGTTTCTGATGTGTGTTGGTAGTGTGTTCCATAGTTTTGGGGCATAGTTGGCAAATGCCATACTTCCTATCCTCTTTTGGTTTCTGGGTGTGTCTAGTAAACCTGTAGTGGATGACCGTAGCGTTCTTGAGGGCAGATAACTAACTAGGGAATTTGCTATGTATTTTGGGCCTTGCTCATTAAGAGCTTTATATGTTAGGAAAAGGACCTTAAAATCAATTCTATGAGTTATTGGAAGCCAGTGCAGAGTGGCCAGGACTGGAGTGATATGTTCTCTTCTCCTTGTATGAGTTAGTAATCGAGCTGCAGAGTTTTGGATAAGCTGAAGCTTCCCAATGGTTGCTTTGGGAAGACCAGTGAACAGTGCATTACAATAGTCAAGCCGACTTGATACAAAAGCATGAATAAGTTTCTCTGCATCCTTTTTATTTACGAAAGGTCTTACTTTCGCTATGTTTCTTAGGTGGAAGAATGACGTTTTCATGGCCTTATTTATATGAGACTTAAAGGTCAGGTCTGAGTCCAAGATGACACCTAGGCTTGTAACCTCAGTCTTTACATAGGATGACAGACTCCCCAGGTTTTCACACAGCACTTCCCTTTTCGCTTTTGGGCCGATCAATAGGATTTCGGTCTTGCTTTCGTTTAATTTTAGGAAGTTATTGTTCATCCACTTGTTTATTGCTAACAGACAATGTGTAATGGACTGTATGGCTGTAGTGTTATTTGGTTCTGCGGAGATATATAGTTGTGTATCATCAGCATAACTATGGAAGCATACATTGTGTCTCGAATGATGTCCCCGAGGGGCAGCATATATAGTGAGAAAAGTAATGGACCAAGGCAGCTTCCTTGTGCAACTCCAAAGCTGCTGTCATGTTCCTCGGATACATTGTCTCCAAGCTTAACATAGAACCTTCTCCCCTTAATGTATGTTATGAGCCAATTTAGTACATGATCGGAAAAGCCAACCAGTCTTTCAAGACGACTGATCAAGATATTACGGTCAATCGTATCGAACGCTGCACTAAGGTCCAATAGGACAAGAATTGAGACTTTGCCAGCATCGGAGTTTAGCCTGAGGTCGCTAACTATTTTGGTAAGGGCAGTTTCAGTGCTGTGATTTGTTCTGAAACCTGATTGTAATTCCTCCATGATGTTATTATCTTTGAGAAAGGAGTTTATTTGTCACCAGGAGGAGGCACATGACCATTGCTGGGACCAAACACCATGACCTCTGTTTTACTGTCATTGAGACAAAGACAGTTTGATGCCAGCCATGCCTTAACATCGTCAAGGCATGCTAATAGTGGTTTTACCGGGTTGATAGTGTTTCTTTTTAATGGCATGTAAATCTGGCTGTCATCTGCGTAGCAGTGAAAGGAGACGCCATGCTTTCGAAGTATAGGCCCTAAGGGGAGCAGGTACAACACAAATAGAATTGGCCCGAGAATTGAGCCTTGGGGAACCCTGCAGGGGAGAGGTGCTGTGGAGGATACAGCGTCGCCCAGGCTAACACAAAAACGTCTAAAAACAAATATGATCTAAAAAACTCCAGGGCTTGGCCTTTAATGCCAACCAAGTGCTCCAAACGGGAGAGCAGAATACTGTGATCCACTGTGTCGAAGGCAGCAGTGAGATCTAAAAGTACGAGGATAAGGGAGTCACCAGAGTCAGTGGCGAGAAGGATATCATTAAAAACTCTTAAAAGTGCAGTCTCTGTACTGTGCAGTGCTCTAAAACCAGATTGGAAGACCTCCAGAATGCCATGTGTGTCAAGGAAAGACATTAATTGTAAAGTACAATTTTTTCCAGAATTTTGGATAAAAACGGGAGCTTGGAGATATGCCTGAAATTAGAGAGGACAGAGGCGTCCAGGCTAGGCTTTTTAATAAGCGGTTGCACCACAGCATGTTTAAAATGTACAGGTATATCACCTGCAAGGCTGTTGTTCATAATTGTTAGGACATTTGGTCCTATGACCCTGCTGACCTCTTTGATAAGGTATGGGGGGAGGACGTCTAGGGGGGAGCCTGAGGGCTTCATATGGGTAATAATTTCCTCTAGCTGAGCAAGGGACACAGGCTCAAACTGGCTAAAGGTGGCAGGGCAGGTGACAGTAGTAGTAGAATGGTCACATGTAGGGGTGGACGTGCTAGCTCTAATGTTGGCAACTTTGTCAATAAAAAACTGAATAAAAAGCTCACATGTTTCAGTGGAAGCTTCAAGACAAACAGGCTGGGGGACATCAAGAATATGATTAATCGTTTTAAAAAGAACACACGGCTTGTGGCAGTTGTTTAAAATGATATCAGAAAAATGCTTTGTTTTTTCAGCCTTAACAGTTTGCTGATATCTACACCAGCTGTCCCTCAGAATGTCGAAAGACACCTGCAGCTTGTCCTTTTTCCACTGTCGTTCAGCCCTCCTGCACTCTCGTCTGGCTTCACGAGTGCTGTCGTTCAACCAGGGCTCAGGTTTAGGTTTGGAGCGCCTGGTTTTTAATGGAGCGACGGTATCAAGGATCTCCAGACAGGTGGAGTCAAACCTGGTTAATACCTCCGTGTTAACACACACGGGGATAGCTGAGCTAGTTACAGTAGCGCTAGTAAAAGCGGACGAGAAAAGTACAGCAGTGGAAGGGTTAAACATACGGCATCGGCGGGCCGGTGCAGATGGTTTGTCAATACAGCATGGGAGAGCTACATCAAATAAAACAGGCATGTGGTCAGAGAAAAAAGCATCACAGACTTCAATATTAGAAACGGGTAGACCATATGATAGGACAAGATCAAGTGTGTGCCCGTGTTCTTGTATGGGACCAGACACAGACTGCACAAGATCGAATGAGTCAATAAGATTTAAAAAGTCTCTATCCAACGGCTTAGAAGGACAGCACACGTGTATGTTCATGTCACCCAGGATTAAGACGCAGTCATATTTAGGCATCATTTCTGCCAAGAAATCAGAGTTATAATGTTATAAAGAAATCAGAGAAATAATGTTACGTTAGCTCGAAAAGCACAGAACCGGCCGACACAAGTTAAGCTGCTAGCAACAGACACTATAACACTTCCGGTCGGGTTTATTTCAAAATAAAAGCGACGTCTAAAAACAGGAAAGACATTTATTTTGTAAATTTGTGGCACACACTTATTATCTTGAGACTGTTTCGTTTTTACGGAAACCTTTTTTTAAATGAAAACGAAACGAAAAACATCAAAATCGTTTTAGTCTGGACAAGGCCTGAGTGTTACTAACATACTGCTGCTCACAGTTAGCTGAAAGAGTGGCAGAGCTCAATTGCATGAATGTGAAAATCGCCAAATAACATTATTATTTATGGTTTGATATGTAAGAAATTACATCAGTGATGATTAGCTTGTGATTTGTGTTTCCTCTCAGGAGGTGATGACTAGCTTGTGATGTGTGTTTTTCAGGAGGTGATGATTAGCTTGTGATGTGGCAAAATACTTCCCAAAGGTCAGTGAATACCACGATCACAACACCAGAGGGAGCTCCACAAATCATGTTAAACCCAGATTCGGCTCAAATAAGGGACTAAACACGTTTCGCAATTATGCCACATCAATGTGGAACGCCCTACCCAAAGCTGTAAAGGAATGTGGATCACTACCCACTTTTAAAACCTCTCTCAAGAGACACCTACGGAAGACTGCAATTCAACACTGGCCCCTGTAAATATCCTAACCCAACCCCCTCCAATGTACAGTCATTTACCTAGTATGGTTTTGTCAATAGTCCAATGTACAATTTTGTTTGTTTGTACAGAGTCTCCCCCCCCTCAATGTACAGTTTTGCTTGCTTATACAGTGTGCCCCCCCCCCCCCCCCCAACCACCTCCAATGTAAATTACCCAGTATGGTTGTCAATATCCCAGTGTACCCAACCCCCCCCACCCAACCTCCTCCAATGTACAGTTTCTACGTCAAATGTATATACTCCCTTTTCTTGACTCCTTCTGTATCACAAACAGTACTGTATTTGCAAATCTGGTATGTCATAAATGTATAGATGTAGCAGTACTGACTATCTGTATGTCATGTATGTCATATATGTCCTGATGAATTGAAAATGGGGGACCCTGGTGGAAACAAGACGAAAGTCTTTCTCTGGTCTGCATCCCCTTAACAATTGTGTGTATTGAGCTGTACTGTATTGTACCCATTCTGCAATCTGTTAATAAAGTTTTCAATCAATTCAATCAATCAATCCTCCAATGTACAGTTTCTTCCCACTCAAATGTATATACTCTCTTTTTAGACTATTTTTGTATCACAAACAGTGCTATATATTTGTAAATCTGGTATGTCATAAATGTCTAGATGTAACAGTACTGTCTATCTGTATGTCATGTAGTATGTCATATGTTATGATGAATTGAAAATGGGGGACCCTGATGTAAACAAGACGAAAGTCTTTCTCTGGTCTGCATCCCCTTAACAATTGTGTGTATTGAGCCGTACTGTATTGTACCCATTCTGCAATCTGTTAATAAAGTTTTCAATCAATTCAATCAATCAATCAATGTGTGTTTTTCAGGAGGTGATGATTAGCTTGTGATGTTTATCAGGAGGTGATGATTAGCTTGTGATGTGTGTTTCCTCTCAGGAGGTGATGATTAGCTTGTTGATGTGTTAGGGCTGGGCGATATGGAAAAAAATTATATCGCGATAACGATATGATAATGTTATCATATTTCTCGATATCGATAATTATCTAAATTGTTATAAGTATTAAAAAAAAATGTGTGTTTTTTTTTTTTTTTATAACAACAGATGTATGTTTATTTTGCAGCAATTCTTTGTCATTGCCGCCATCTTTAGTGTTACATCCCCTCACACTCCAGTTCTCAGGCTGCAGCTGGTTTAAAAGCGAAAGTAAACCGGCTTCTCTGCTGGCTGTGGCTCCAGGGGAGTTGAACAGTTCTGGATCTGCTAGTTTATTTTCGATCTTTTGGCGCTTTTTTGGTAGACAAACCACCGCACATGTGCACCGTGACTCGTGACTGGAGTCTAGTTCTGCTAGCACACATAGCCTACTGTGTACAGACGGTTTCAAATAGGGCTGGGCGATATGGCCTAAATATGATATCACGATATTTTCTGACCTTTCGGCGATACACGATACGCATCACGATGTTTTTCTTTTTTCCCCCAAACAATTCATTATGAGGCTTACCAAGACAGTATTTGAGTTTGCAAGCTAACATTAAAGACAAAATAAAATACCCATGCATTTAGCATTTTTATATTATATATTAGATTTAGATTATTGGATTATTAGATTATATATTGCATATTATATTTAGCAATGAGATATTATATGATTTAGATATGAAATATGATGAATTGAAAATGGGGGACCCTGATGTAAACAAGACGAAAGTCTTTCTCTGGTCTGCATCCTCCAGTCCACTGTTGACTGTTGTTGTATTGAGCTGTACTGTATTGTACCCATGCTGCAATCTGTTAATAACGTTTTCATTCAGACTGCAAACAGAATCATTTTGATTGACAGTCGCGTCTGCCAATTACGTCACACCGCTTGCACCCGCCCTGCTGTTCTTGGCACCAATCGGCAAGCGCGTATTCATTTTTTACTTCCGCCATTGGAGAGCTCAATGACAACAACCATGGCAGCGGTAGCTCGCCGCGGCCGACGTTTAGCTTTTAGCTCCGCAGAATGACTAAACGACTGGAGGCATAATGATTTTACTGCAACGGATGTTATAATAAAAGCCTTTCCATACATCTGTCTGATTGAAAACTTTATTAACAGACCGCAGAATGGGCACAACTGAGTCAGCATGGGCTGAGATATGAACGACTAATGCTTGCTATATCTAGGTCGACCTCGGACGTTGCTATGTAAATACGCTGATGTTATTGAAAGTCTAACTATATAACGTTAATGCCACAAAACGAATGCCTTTGTTATCATAAGTAGTAACTTTTGATGCAGTAGTGTGTGTGTGGGGCGGCGCTGTTCAAAAGTGTCAACGTGTGGACCAGATTGACGCGACACAAGCCTCTTGGGCAAAACATCACGATATCCACGATACGTTTAAAAAGTGAATTGAATTAATGAACTGTACCCGATATTTATATAATATCGTCATATCGCCCAGCCCTAGTTTCAAACTGTATTTTAAATTAGAAAGCAAACAAAATAAATGGACAAGAGAAAAATAAATCTCAATTTGGTCAGTATTGTCATTTGGACAAGCAAAGCCATTACTTTAAGTTGCAGGCAAGAAAGAAAAGTCTGTCCACTGTCTCTGGTTTTAAAACTGCCCTGTTGCAGGTAAAAAAAAATAAAAAAATAATTAAATTAAATTTCGATTTTCGATATCGATTATTAAAATATATCGCGATATTTATCGTTATCGTTATATCGCCCAGCCCTATGATGTGTGTTTCCTCTCAGGAGGTGATGATTAGCTTGTGATGTGTGTTTCCTCTCAGGAGGTGATGATTAGCTTGTTGATGTGTGTTTCCTCTCAGGATGATTAGCTTGTGATGTGTGTTTCCTCTCAGGAGGTGATGATTAGCTTGTGATTTGTGTTCTCACGAGGTGATGATTAGCTTGTTGATGTTTGTTCTCAGGAGGTGATGATTAGCTTGTTGTTGTTTGTTCTCAGGAGGTGATGATTAGCTTGTTGTTTGTTCTCAGGAGGTGATGATTAGCTTGTTGATGTTTGTTCTCAGGAGGTGATGATTAGCTTGTTGATGTTTGTTCTCAGGAGGTGATGATTAGCTTGTTGATGTTTGTTCTCAGGAGGTGATGATTAGCTTGTTGATGTTTGTTCTCAGGAGGTGATGATTAGCTTGTGATGTGTGTTTCCTCTCAGGAGGTGATGCTTAGCTTGTGATTTGTGTTTCCTCTCAGGAGGTGATGATTAGCTTGTTGATGTTTGTTCTCAGGAGGTGATGATTAGCTTGTGATGTGTGTTTCCTCTCAGGAGGTGATGCTTAGCTTGTGATTTGTGTTTCCTCTCAGGAGGTGATGATTAGTTTGTGATGTGCGTTTCCTCTCAGGAGGTGATGATTAGCTTGTGGTGTGTGTTTCCTCTCAGGAGGTGATGATTAGCTTGTGATGTGAGTTTCCTCTCAGGAGGTGATGATTAGCTTGTGATTTGTGTTTCCTCTCAGGAGGTGATGATTAGCTTGTGATGTGTGTTTCCTCTCAGGAGGTGATGATTAGCTTGTGATGTGTGTTTCCTCTCAGGAGGTGATGATTAGCTTGTGATGTGTGTTTCCTCTCAGGAGGTGATGATTAGCTTGTGATGTGCGTTTCCTCTCAGGAGGTGATGATTAGCTTGTGGTGTGTGTTTCCTCTCAGGAGGTGATGATTAGCTTGTGATGTGTGTTTCCTCTCAGGAGGTGATGATTAGCTTGTGATGTGTGTTTCCTCTCAGGAGGTGATGATTAGCTTGTGATTTGTGTTTCCTCTCAGGAGGTGATGATTCGCTTGTGATGTGTGTTTCCTCTCAGGAGGTGATGATTAGCTTGTTGATGTTTGTTCTCAGGAGGTGATGATTAGCTTGTTGATGTGTGTTTCCTCTCAGGAGGTGATGATTAGCTTGTGATTTGTGTTTCCTCTCAGGAGGTGACCACTCAGCCAGTGATGGGCTTTGACCCTCTTCCACCGCTGGACTCGGTGACCTCTTATGTTCGACCTGAAAGGTAAAGAATAACCTGCAGATCTGGACGCATAACAATGTACTGTATGAAAACAGGATGTGCTCGGAAAATGATAGATTTATTTATTTAGTTTATACTCAACAATATTACTGTTTTTGCCATGTGACACCTAAATCTGTCTTACTGTGTGTGTGTGTGTGTGTGTGTGTGTGTGTGTGTGTGTGTGTGTGTGTGTGTGTGTGTGTGTGTGTGTGTGTGTGTGTGTGTGTGTGTGTGTGTGTGTGTGTGTGTGTGTGTGTGTGTGTGTGTGTGTGTGTGTGTGTGTGTGTGTGTGTGTGTGTGTGTGTGTGTGTGTGTGTGTGTGTTGGGTCAACAGGCCAAGTGTCGGAGCCTCCAATGAGAGCACTTTATCGCTGTTCTTCCGTTCTCTGTTGCCAAACTTCAACCTTCAGGTGAGTGGGAGGAGTTTTTACTCTGAGGGCCGTGAGGCTCTAGGTTTGATGTGTGGATCCAACCAACTAACACACAGGAATGCAGGAGGACAAGTTACAGGTTGAAACACCCCTCAGCTCGGAACTAGGCAAAATCTGCATATGGCTCGCTGATAACAAACTATCATTACACATGGGCAAAACAGAGTCCATTCTCTTCGGTTCAAATAACAAACTCAGCAAGACCGACGGCTTCTCAGTTACAGTGGGTGACAATATTGTCACAAGGAAAGATGAAATTACCTACCTGGGTTCCATCCTAGAGGCTAATCTTTCCTGTGACAAAATGGCATCCAATGTAATAAAAAAAAGTCAACCAACAAACTCTATTCTTGTACCGGATCTCCTCTCTGGTAAACAAGAATACCCTGAAAACTCTGGCAGGAGCACTCATTCAAGGGTACTACGACTATGCTTGCACCTCATGGTACCAAAGCACCTCAAATGCGCTAAAAACAAAATTACAAACATCTCAAAACAAACTGGTCAGACTACTGCTTGACCTTAATCCTAGAACCCACCTCACCCCTGCCCACTTTGACAACCTAGGGTGGCTTAGAGTAGACGACAGAGTACAGCAACTTGCAATGGGCCTGGTCTACAAGATACACTACGCGACCAAGGTACCCATGTACATGTCAAAATACTTCCCAAAGGTCAGTGAATACCACGATCACAACACCAGAGGGAGCTCCACAAATCATGTTAAACCCAGATTCGCAATTATGCCACATCAATGTGGAACACCCTACCCAAAGCTGTAAAGGAATGTGAATCACTACCCACTTTCAAAACCACTCTCAAAGAACACCTAAGGGAGACTGCAATTCGAAACTGGACCCTGTAAATGTCCTAACCCAACCCCCTCCAATGTACAGTAAATTACCAAGTATGGTTTTGTGATTATACCAATGTACAGTTTTGATTGTACAGATGTACAGTGTCCCCCCCCCCCACCCCTCCTACCCAACCCCCCCCCAACCACCCAACCACCTCCAATGTCCAATGTTTTTTTTACGTGTGGTCTAAATCAAGCCGTATGTACTGTACAATCAAGTATTCTGAGCAGTGTACAAGCATGCCTGCCTGCCTGCGTAAAAATGCCTCGTACGCACGCGTGTTTGAACGTTGCCGAGTCTGTAGTTGAGAGGAGGAAAAAGAAGGTCATAGCCTTGAATATCCACGTAGGCTAATGGAATACTATTCCTCGTGTGATGCTGAAGTCTGTCAGATCTCGTCCCCCACCCCGCGTGTCCTGCTTCAAATTTCCGTTTGATTCCTCGCCGAGGAGAGGAGTCAGTCATTAATCCGCCGCAACACTTTCCCGTGTCCTTTGGTGCTGAGGGATTCCTTCGCCGCGGCCCTCCTCCCAAGTTATGTAAATCAAACTGTGCATCAAAAGCCATTTGCCACGTTAACCGCAGCCGGTGCGAATATATGTGTGTGTGCAAGCAACCATGACAAGCTCCGGCTCCCCGTTGTACTTCAAATTCCCTCCTCTCATTTAAAAGTCAACCATGCTTAAAAAATGAAGACATAATCAAGCAGCTTGCTTTGGAAAACCAATGTATTCGGTGTGTTTTTTTGTGATTAAGTGTGCCGTTTTGCTTCCTTTTTCAGTAGACCTCAGAGCTTCCGTGTGTGTGAAGTGTTTGAGGCGCAGGAGGAGGATTCACCGGTTGGCACTTCGCATTATCGACTGACAGCATGAGAGATTGATAATGGCTTTGTGAGATAAGATTATCAACGCTAATTTTGCTTGTATACGGCAGGGTGGCATCAACCAGAGGCTGATACACCCAGAGGGTGGTGTCAACCTGTGGTCGTGGACCAAGACAAGTGACACACCGCGAGGATGGTGTCAACCCTAGGTTGTTAAGACCCAGTTGTGCTGACCCCCCCCCCCCCCCCCCCATTCTATTTAAAATAGTAGGTGTTAGTAGGTGAATTCTACAGGTGACAAATATCATAATTATATGTGTTCTATATTATATCCGTAATCATTCATATAGTGTTTCATGCCTTTTTCATGCATCTAGTTTATTTCTCTATACTTTGTATGTGATGTTAAATAGTGAACAGCTTTCTCTCACAGAAAGGTTAAACGGTCTGCAAGTTCCCAACTAATGGACAGACCAGGTTAAGTGACCCAGGGATTTAAGTACTCCATTAGGATTGTTATCTGGGGAACACTTGGTACCCTGCTTGTTACAGCCAGAAAACTAGAAAAGCTAGAAAAACACCTCACCCTAACACTGCTCATCTGAAATGGAAAGGAAAGTTAAACATCTAGCTGACATATGCTTCCTTAGTTTACATTTACATTTAGTCATTTAGCTGACACTTTTATCCAAAGCGACTTACACGTTCTGTACGACAAGTCATCAGGAAGGGCACAACTCTATCAGCTGAGTAACAATGTTCATCAAAGTGCATGACAGTAAGGTTAGTTAGGGTTAGATATTTTTTTCTTTTTTCTTTTTAATTCAGATAATGGTTGAAGAAGTGCGTCTTTAGTCGACGGCGACATATTGGACGGGTTTCGGCTGTCCTAACTGGGGTGGGTAGTTCATTCCACCATTGTGGGGCAAGGACTGAGAATAGGCGACTTCTCTTTGATGACCCTCCCGGAGCTTGGATAGGAGTAGGTCTGAGGCGGCCAGAAGATGCAGAGCGTAACATGAGCTCCTTATAATATCTTGTTCAAAAGTTCTAACACCTGAATTTGCAGACACGCCCCGCCAGCTCCTTATAAAGTGAGGGCCGTGTGCAAAATGGCGAGGGCCGTGCAGCAAAGCAGGGAGAGGCTCAGCATTGCATCTGCTCCATGCTGACCCCTGTATTCAACAGGTAGCGCTGAAGCGGTTTGCGACTGATCTCAAAATAAGATTAGATTCAAATGTATTGTCATCATACAGCACAAGTACAATACACCATTAATATATTATACACATATTATATTTATATATATTATATTTTTATATTTATATACACACACTCATATCCACCTGACCTCCATATAATCCTTCTATATACCGATTTATACACCTGCATATAACCCATACAACTATGCTCTATACCTCCCGAGCCACTGTCGCCCCCGGTTAACAGGAAGCAATTAGTTACTTGTGGATATGTTAGCCTTACAATATCAAGGAGGCCAGTGAAGTTTTGAGCCATATTGCCCAACTAAAAGCATCACTCAACAGCTGGGATTAGGGGGTGTGGTCAAGAGGTGGACTGAGAATCCGGGCCATTTGGGGGATAAACCCGCTGTCAGTCACCGACAGCACGCGTCTAGTTGTTATTTGGAGGTGGAGGTGCTTTGACCAGGAGAATTAATACGTACAGAAGGGGCTAAATATGAGAATACATTTGTGTCACAGCGGGTAATTCCGTGACTTGATTGATCGCTGGCATGTGGCACCGTTAATTCAGCCGTGATTAATCTGCCTGAGCGTCGTTCAAAACCTCCATAACTCAGATGTGTTTGCCTTGGCAGCAACACTGTTCCACATAATTATACGTCACTTTCCTTTTGATTCCATTACTCTTTTCTTTATTCCTCTCGCTCATGTTCGATGAATACGTCCGTGCTTGTTTGAGTGAGTGAGTGAGTGAGTGAGTGCTGTTAGCCTTGCATTTATTCCATCCTACACTTCTGCATCTGACGCACTTGACACCTGATTAAAAAAAAGAAAAAAAAAGTCAGCAGGGAAAATGGAAACTGTCAGAAATGTACACAATTGAAATTTGTTAAATTAATGGGATAAAAAACCACAAAAGCTTCTGCAGCAGGCCAGCCAGACGACAGGGTCAACGGGAGACACTATTAAACTGATTATGATCGATGATGACAGATAGGGACGTTTCTGTGCAGGCAAGGGAGGATTAATTGAAAAAGTGGAAATAATTTGTGGCCCGCCAAACATCCATCATGAGATGTTCCTGAGCAGGTGTGAAGCAGCTGGGGGGGGGGGGGGCAAACGTAAAATAATTTATACAAAAAGGACTTATAGACAAATACAGAATTGAGGAACTATAGATAGTTGCTCTCAGGGAATGTTTTGATTTCTTCAAAAGAAGAAATAATGGTTGTCCTGTGGTTTTTTAACCGTATGTATAATTATTTGTGTATCTCTCTCTTTAAATGTTATGATATTGTATGAAAAGAGCAGAACTAGATGCTGTACTTTCTTCTGCCCCTCCTCCAACTCATCCTGGTTTGTTTTTCTATGGATGAAGACAGACTCATGTCAGACATTTTGTCTTGACTTTGATTTGTATGTTTGTTGTGTTCAGGATGAATACAGATCAATCACTCAATACGGAGGCGAAATCAGCATCATGTTTTCAACATCTTTAAAAGCACAATACATTTTTCTTTACTGTGAATCTACATAGGCAGTGTTTTTTTCCGTTATTTTAATATGCATGAGTCATGCATCATGTGTCCTGACCAGTGTTGTGCTAGTTACTGAAAAATAGTAACTCAGTTACTTTACTAGTTACTTCATTTCAAAGTAACTTCGTTACTGTACTAGTTACTTACACCCAAAAGTAATGAGTTACTGTGAAAAGTAACTATTTAGTTATTTAAAAAAAAATAAAAAAAATAAATTGCTCAAGTCCCATGCCCCTGCCCCATATACTCAAAATCGGTTGATCAACTTGACAGTTTCCATTCACATCACCGAACTCTGCTAAGCAATGTGGTCTAGAGCGTTTCATTATATATTCCCTCCCCGCTGTATGTATATTTCTCTCCCACCCACCCACCCCCTCCTAATTTACAGTCCCCTCCCCATCATATGTATATACTCTGTCAGGATCTAGGGGTAACAGTACTGTATATTTGAATACCGCTTATGTCACAAATGTATCAGTACTAAATACCTATATGTCCCTATGCCATAAATGTCATGTATGTTGTGTATGTCATAAATGTCTATATGAATTGAAAATGGGGGACCCTGATGGAAACAAGACAAACGTCTTTCTCTGGTCTGCATCCCCTTAACAATTGTATGTATTGAGCCGTACTGTATTGTACCCATTCTGCAATCTGTTAAATAAAGTTTTCATTAATTCATTCATTCATCCATTCATTAATTCATTCATAACCATCTTGCAGCGTTGTTTAAGATATCAATCAAAGCATTGCAACGTTAGAATAGTTAGGATATCAATTGTGCATGAAAGGACTATATTTATATTGTTTGATTAGTATTATGAGATTCCCTGGCAGATTTCGTACAGTCAAAATCCGTTGATCTTGAGTTTCAGTAAACACATTGCACTCACCGTCACCAGTCTGCGGTGGTCGAGATGTAACGTTAGTCCAGTTGACTCCAGCAGCCCTTCAAACATGTTCTTTATCTCGTTTCCATGTTGTATATTAATTATCTCTCCAAGTAGTTGCTAAATGGTTTGTTAGTTCGTTATTATTACTGCGTTCTTATTATGTAGATTCATAGCGAGCGTCCTCTTGTTGTTTACTGTAGAGAGCGTATATTTCTTTCAGAACGTCAGTGGCCAATCAGAAGTGCGAAAACCAGAATGAGGCTACGGAAAGAAATAATAATAACTAGACAATTCCGCGCGGGGGAAATTGTGAAAGTGTGGGTGACGCCTGTGCACCGCCGGCCAGCGGGGGAGAGGGTCTCTCGCGAGTCTCTATGACAAACGGTTCAAAGGATAAAAAAAAGGGGCGCGGCCTAAGGATCGGGGGAGTGGTCAACATAGACCATTTGAAGATGACTACAGATGTGATTTTATTAACTATAACACAAACTCCCTTTCGTGTTGTATTATTTAATACTCACCCTTTCTCATGGCACCATGTGTCCAAGAAGTGGCAGATCAAACTAAATGATCTATTACACACTATTACACTATTACACACTATTACACTATTACACTATTACACACTATTACACACTAGTACACACTATTACACTATTACACACTATTACACACTATTACACTATTACACACTATTACACTATTACACACTATTACACTATTACACTATTACACACTATTACACTATTACACTATTACACACTATTACACTATTACACTATTACACACTATTACACTATTACACTATTACACACTATTACACACTATTACACTATTACACTATTACACACTATTACACTATTACACACTATTACACTATTACACACTATTACACTATTACACACTATTACACTATTACACTATTACACACTATTACACTATTACACACTATTACACTATTACACTATTACACACTATTACACTATTACACTATTACACACTATTACACTATTACACACTATTACACTATTACACACTATTACACTATTACACACTATTACACTATTACACACTATTACACTATTACACTATTACACACTATTACACTATTACACACTATTACACTATTAGACACTATTACACTATTACACACTATTACACACTATTACACTATTACACACTATTACACTATTACACTATTACACACTATTACACTATTACACACTATTACACTATTACACACTATTACACTATTACACTATTACACACTATTACACTATTACACACTATTACACTATTACACACTATTACACTATTACACTATTACACTATTACACACTATTACACTATTACACACTATTACACTATTACACTATTACACACTATTACACACTATTACACTATTACACTATTACACTATTACACACTATTACACTATTACACTATTACACACTATTACACTATTACACACTATTACACTATTACACACTATTACACTATTACACACTATTACACTATTACACACTATTACACTATTACACTATTACACACTATTACACTATTACACACTATTACACTATTACACTATTACACACTATTACACTATTACACTATTACACACTATTACACTATTACACACTATTACACTATTACACTATTACACTATTACACACTATTACACACTATTACACACTATTACACTATTACACTATTACACACTATTACACTATTACACTATTACACTATTACACACTATTACACTATTACACACTATTACACTATTACACACTATTACACTATTACACACTATTACACTATTACACTATTACACACTATTACACTATTACACTATTACACTATTACACACTATTACACTATTACACACTATTACACTATTACACACTATTACACTATTACACACTATTACACTATTACACACTATTACACTATTACACTATTACACACTATTACACTATTACACACTATTACACTATTACACTATTACACACTATTACACTATTACACACTATTACACTATTACACTATTACACACTATTACACTATTAGACACTATTACGACTATTAGACACTATTACACTATTACACACTATTACACTATTACACTATTACACACTATTACACACTATTACACTATTACACACTATTACACTATTACACTATTACACACTATTACACTATTACACACTATTACACTATTACACAATATTACACTATTACACACTATTACACTATTACACTATTACACACTATTACACACTATTACACTATTACACTATTACACACTATTACACTATTACACACTATTACACTATTACACACTATTACACTATTACACCGAGTACAATGGCACAATCCGCAAGTCTCTACGACAAACGGTTCAAGAGATACACTGAGGGGGTGTGGCCTAAGGGGGGCGTGGTCTAAGGATCGGGGGAGTGGTCAACATCGACCAATGAAAGGTGGTCAACATCGACCAATGGCACAATCCCCAAGTCTCTACGACAAACGGTTCAAGAGTTACACTGAGGGGGTGTGGCCTAAGGGGGCGTGGTCTAATGATCGGGGGAGTGGTCAACATCGACCAATGAAAGGTGGTCAACAGGGGGAGTGGTCAACATCGACCAATGAAAGGTGGTCAACATCGACTAATGGCACAATCCGCAAGTCTCTACGACAAACGGTTCAAGAGATACACTGAGGGGGTGTGGCCTAAGGGGGCGTGGTCTAAGGATCGGGGGAGTGGTCAACATCGACCAATGAAAGGGGGTCAACATGGACCAATGAAAAATGAAAGAGGATATCCCTACTGAGTACAATGACACAACCCACAAGACAGAGGGCGCTGTCAGCAATTCAGTAGTGCAACACAGTGATGGCCAATGATGGGTTAAGTGGATGATGTCATTGGCAGCTCAGCCACGAGCCACACAGCTGAACCAATCATGAGTGAGCCATGAGCCACACAGGTGAAGCAATCACTATGACTTGCATATTTTCTATCTAATGCATTTCTATGGAGGCAGATGCATGACTGCATTGTCACATTGATTAAAAGAAAACTATAAGAGATGAAGCGTTGTGACGCGCACATGAGCACTACAACGAGTAGGCGAAGGGTTGTGCGCGATATTGTGACATTCGTGCGATATTGTGGCACTCCTTCGGCGATCGGAACAGAAGGCTAAAAAATAGTGTGAAAAATGTGATTTCTAGAGTGCAATTGCATGGCGGTCAATGGGGAGGAGAACCTTCAAACAAATGGTCGTCAGTTGAGATAGAAATGTCCAATTCCATTTATTTTTCTTTTGTGAGCGGGTTGACAGCCGTGTCATCGTTTTGATGTGTTTGTTTTATTTCTACGTCCAAAATTGAGATCACACTCGCAATTCACCCAAGGTAGGGGGAAAAAGATTATTTCAGCTGCTACACTCTAAAATGCAATGCATTCCCAATGGGACCGAAATTTTACCGTTTAAAGTCGATTCGTAGCCAGACGGTGCGGTGAAACTTTTACGGGTTCGAGACCGGTGTTGCCATAGGCAAGCCGCTCGTTTTGATACCTTTCACGTGTATGGGGCGCGAACGCTTACGTGTTGCAAAGTGTTTGCAAAATCGGTGGAATAAAGAATAAAGAATAAACTAGACAATTCCGCGCGGGGGAAATTGTGAAAGTGTGGGTGACGCCTGTGCACCGCCGGCCAACGGGGGAGAGGGTCTCTCGCGAGTCTCTATGACAAACGGTTCAAAGGATACAAAAAGGGGGCGCGGCCTAAGGATCGGGGGAGTGGTCAACATAGACCAATCAAAGAGGATATCCCTAATGAGTGCAATGACACAACCCGCAACACTATTACACTATTACACACTATTACACTATTACACTATTACACACTATTACACTATTACACACTATTACACTATTACACACTATTACACTATTACACTATTACACTATTACACAATATTACACTATTACACACTATTACACTATTACACTATTACACACTATTACACTATTACACACTATTACACACTATTACACTATTACACACTATTACACTATTACACTATTACACACTATTACACTATTACACACTATTACACACTATTACACACTATTACACTATTACACTATTACACACTATTACACACTATTACACTATTACACACTATTACACTATTACACTATTACACACTATTAAACTATTACACTATTACACACTATTACACTATTACACACTATTACACTATTACACTATTACACACTATTACACTATTACACTATTACACACTATTACACACTATTACACTATTACACTATTACACACTATTACACACTATTACACTATTACACTATTACACACTATTACACACTATTACACTATTACACTATTACACACTATTACACTATTACACTATTACACACTATTACACTATTACACACTATTACACTATTACACTATTACACACTATTACACTATTACACACTATTACACTATTACACTATTACACACTATTACACTATTACACTATTACACACTATTACACTATTACACTATTACACACTATTACACTATTACACACTATTACACTATTACACTATTACACACTATTACACTATTACACACTATTACACTATTACACACTATTACACTATTACACTATTACACACTATTACACTATTACACACTATTACACTATTACACACTATTACACTATTACACACTATTACACTATTACACTATTACACTATTACACACTATTACACTATTACACTATTACACACTATTACACTATTACACACTATTACACTATTACACACTATTACACTATTACACTATTACACACTATTACACTATTACACACTATTACACTATTACACTATTACACACTATTACACTATTACACACTATTACACTATTACACTATTACACACTATTACACTATTACACTATTACACACTATTACACTATTACACTATTACACACTATTACACTATTACACTATTACACACTATTACACACTATTACACTATTACACACTATTACACTATTACACTATTACACACTATTACACTATTACACACTATTACACTATTACACTATTACACACTATTACACTATTACACACTATTACACTATTACACTATTACACACTATTACACACTATTACACTATTACACTATTACACACTATTACACTATTACACACTATTACACTATTACACTATTACACACTATTACACTATTACACACTATTACACTATTACACACTATTACACTATTACACTATTACACTATTACACACTATTACACTATTACACACTATTACACTATTACACTATTACACACTATTACACTATTACACTATTACACACTATTACACTATTAGACACTATTACACTATTACACACTATTACACTATTACACTATTACACACTATTACACACTATTACACTATTACACACTATTACACTATTACACACTATTACACTATTACACACTATTACACTATTACACACTATTACACACTATTACACTATTACACACTATTACACTATTACACTATTACACACTATTACACTATTACACTATTACACACTATTACACTATTACACTATTACACACTATTACACTATTACACACTATTACACTATTACACTATTACACTATTACACACTATTACACTATTAGACACTATTACACTATTACACACTATTACACTATTACACACTATTACACTATTACACTATTACACACTATTACACACTATTACACTATTGCACACTATTACACTATTACACACTATTACACTATTACACACTATTACACTATTAGACACTATTACACTATTACACACTATTACACTATTACACTATTACACACTATTACACACTATTACACTATTACACACTATTACACTATTACACACTATTACACTATTACACACTATTACACTATTACACTATTACACACTATTACACTATTACACTATTACACACTATTACACTATTACACTATTACACACTATTACACTATTACACACTATTACACTATTACACACTATTACACTATTACACTATTACACACTATTACACTATTACACACTATTACACTATTACACACTATTACACTATTACACACTATTACACTATTACACTATTACACACTATTACACTATTACACTATTACACACTATTACACTATTACACCATTACACACTATTACACTATTACACTATTACACACTATTACACACTATTACACTATTACACACTATTACACTATTACACTATTACACACTATTACACACTATTACACTATTACACACTATTACACTATTACACTATTACACACTATTACACTATTACACACTATTACACTATTACACTATTACACACTATTACACACTATTACACTATTACACTATTACACACTATTACACTATTACACACTATTACACTATTACACTATTACACACTATTACACTATTACACACTATTACACTATTACACACTATTACACTATTACACTATTACACTATTACACACTATTACACTATTACACACTATTACACTATTACACTATTACACACTATTACACTATTACACTATTACACACTATTACACTATTAGACACTATTACACTATTACACACTATTACACTATTACACTATTACACACTATTACACACTATTACACTATTACACACTATTACACTATTACACACTATTACACTATTACACTATTACACACTATTACACTATTACACACTATTACACACTATTACACTATTACACACTATTACACTATTACACTATTACACACTATTACACTATTACACTATTACACACTATTACACACTATTACACTATTACACTATTACACACTATTACACTATTACACACTATTACACTATTACACTATTACACTATTACACACTATTACACTATTAGACACTATTACACTATTACACACTATTACACTATTACACACTATTACACTATTACACTATTACACACTATTACACACTATTACACTATTACACACTATTACACTATTACACTATTACACACTATTACACTATTACACACTATTACACTATTAGACACTATTACACTATTACACACTATTACACTATTACACTATTACACACTATTACACACTATTACACTATTACACACTATTACACTATTACACACTATTACACTATTACACACTATTACACTATTACACAATATTACACTATTACACACTATTACACTATTACACACTATTACACACTATTACACTATTACACTATTACACACTATTACACTATTACACACTATTACACTATTACACTATTACACACTATTACACTATTACACACTATTACACTATTACACTATTACACACTATTACACTATTACACACTATTACACTATTACACACTATTACACTATTACACTATTACACTATTACACACTATTACACTATTACACTATTACACACTATTACACTATTACACACTATTACACTATTACACTATTACACACTATTACACTATTACACACTATTACACTATTACACTATTACACACTATTACACACTATTACACTATTACACTATTACACACTATTACACTATTACACTATTACACACTATTACACTATTACACACTATTACACTATTACACTATTACACACTATTACACTATTACACACTATTACACTATTACACTATTACACACTATTACACACTATTACACTATTACACACTATTACACTATTACACTATTACACACTATTACACTATTACACACTATTACACTATTACACTATTACACACTATTACACTATTACACACTATTACACTATTACACTATTACACACTATTACACTATTACACACTATTACACTATTACACACTATTACACTATTACACTATTACACACTATTACACACTATTACACACTATTACACTATTACACACTATTACACTATTACACACTATTACACTATTACACACTATTACACTATTACACTATTACACAATATTACACTATTACACACTATTACACTATTACACTATTACACACTATTACACACTATTACACTATTACACTATTACACACTATTACACACTATTACACTATTACACTATTACACACTATTACACTATTACACCGAGTACAATGGCACAATCCGCAAGTCTCTACGACAAACGGTTCAAGAGATACACTGAGGGGGTGTGGCCTAAGGGGGCGTGGTCTAAGGATCGGGGGAGTGGTCAACATCGACCAATGAAAGGTGGTCAACATCGACCAATGGCACAATCCCCAAGTCTCTACGACAAACGGTTCAAGAGTTACACTGAGGGGGTGTGGCCTAAGGGGGCGTGGTCTAAGGATCGGGGGAGTGGTCAACATCGACCAATGAAAGGTGGTCAACAGGGGGAGTGGTCAACATCGACCAATGAAAGGTGGTCAACATCGACCAATGGCACAATCCGCAAGTCTCTACGACAAACGGTTCAAGAGATACACTGAGGGGGTGTGGCCTAAGGGGGCGTGGTCTAAGGATCGGGGGAGTGGTCAACATCGACCAATGAAAGGTGGTCAACATGGACCAATGAAAAATGAAAGAGGATATCCCTACTGAGTACAATGACACAACCCACAAGACAGAGGGCGCTGTCAGCAATTCAGTACTGCAACACAGTGATGGCCAATGATGGGTTAAGTGGATGATGTCATTGGCAGCTCAGCCACGAGCCACACAGCTGAACCAATCATGAGTGAGCCATGAGCCACACAGGTGAAGCAATCACTATGACTTGCATATTTTCTATCGAATGCATTTCTATGGAGGCAGATGCATGACTGCATTGTCACATTGATTAAAAGAAAACTATAAGAGATGAAGCGTTGTGACGCGCACATGAGCACTACAACGAGTAGGCGAAGGGTTGTGCGCGATATTGTGACATTCGTGCGATATTGTGGCACTCCTTCGGCGATCGGAACAGAAGGCTAAAAAATAGTGTGAAAAATGTGATTTCTAGAGTGCGATTGCATGGCGGTCAATGGGGAGGAGAACCTTCAAACAAATGGTCGTCAGTTGAGATAGAAATGTCCAATTCCATTTATTTTTCTTTTGTGAGCGGGTTGACAGCCGTGTCATCGTTTTGATGTGTTTGTTTTATTTCTACGTCCAAAATTGAGATCACACTCGCAATTCACCCAAGGTAGGGGGAAAAAGATTATTTCAGCTGCTACACTCTAAAATGCAATGCATTCCCAATGGGACCGATATTTTACCGTTTAAAGTCGATTCGTAGCCAGACGGTGCGGTGAAACTTTACGAGTTCGGAGACCGGTGTTGCCATAGGCAAGCCGCTCGTTTTGATACCTTTCACGTGTATGGGGCACGAACGCTTACGTGTTGCAAAGTGTTTGCAAAATCGGTGGAATAAATAAATAAATAAACTAGACAATTCCGCGCGGGGGAAATTGTGAAAGTGTGGGTGACGCCTGTGCACCGCCGGCCAACGGGGGAGAGGGTCTCTCGCGAGTCTCTATGACAAACGGTTCAAAGGATACAAAAAGGGGGCGCGGCCTAAGGATCGGGGGAGTGGTCAACATAGACCAATCAAAGAGGATATCCCTACTGAGTGCAATGACACAACCCGCAACACACTATTACACACTATTACACTATTACACACTATTACACTATTACACACTATTACACACTATTACACTATTACACACTATTACACACTATTACACACGATTACACTATTACACACTATTACACTATTACACACTATTACACTATTACACACTATTACACACTATTACACTATTACACACTATTACACTATTACACACTATTACACTATTACACACTATTACACATTATTACACTATTACACTATTACACACTATTACACACTATTACACTATTACACACTATTACACTATTACACACTATTACACACTATTACACACTATTACACTATTACACACTATTACACTATTACACTATTACACACTATTACACACTATTACACTATTACACACTATTACACTATTACACTATTACACACTATTACACTATTACACTATTACACACTATTACACACTATTACACTATTACACACTATTACACTATTACACTATTACACTATTACACACTATTACACTATTACACACTATTACACTATTACACACTATTACACACTATTACACTATTACACACTATTACACTATTACACACTATTACACTATTACACACTATTACACACTATTACACTATTACACACTATTACACTATTACACTATTACACACTATTACACTATTACACTATTACACTATTACACAATATTACACTATTACACACTATTACACTATTACACACTATTACACTATTACACACTATTACACACTATTACACACTATTACACTATTACACACTATTACACACTATTACACTATTACACTATTACACACTATTACACACTATTACACACTATTACACTATTACACTATTACACAATATTACACTATTACACACTATTACACTATTACACACTATTACACTATTACACACTATTACACTATTACACACTATTACACTATTACACACTTACACTATTACACACTATTACACTATTACACTATTACAGTATTACACACTATTACACTATTACACACTATAACACTATTACACTATTACACACTATTACACTATTACACACTATTGCACTATTACACTATTACACTATTACACTATTACACACTATTACACTATTACACACTATTACACTATTACACACTATTACACTATTACACTATTACACACTATTACACTATTACACACTATTACACTATTACACACTATTACACTATTACACACTATTACACTATTACACTATTACACTATTACACACGATTACACTATTACACACTATTACACTATTACACACTTACACTATTACACACTATTACACTATTACACTATTACACACTATTACACTATTACACTATTACACACTATTACACTATTACACTATTACACACTATTACACTATTACACACTATTACACTATTACACTATTACACACTATTACACTATTACACTATTACACTATTACACAATATTACACTATTACACACTATTACACTATTACACACTATTACACTATTACACTATTACACACTATTACACACTATTACACTATTACACACTATTACACTATTACACTATTACACACTATTACACTATTACACACTATTACACTATTACACACTATTACAATATTACACACTATTACACTATTACACTATTACACACTATTACACTATTACACACTATTACACTATTACACACTATTACACACTATTACACTATTACACACTATTACACTATTACACACTATTACACTATTACACTATTACACTATTACACACTATTACACTATTACACACTATTACACTATTACACACTATTACACTATTACACACTATTACACTATTACACTATTACACTACTACACACTATTACACTATTACACACTATTACACTATTACACACTAGTACACACTATTACACTATTACACACTATTACACTATTACACACTATTACACACTATTACACACTATTACACACTATTACACTATTACACACTATTACACTATTACACTATTACACTATTACACACTATTACACTATTACACACTATTACACTATTACACACTATTACACTATTACACACTATTACACTATTACACTATTACACACTATTACACTATTACACTATTACACACTATTACACACTATTACACACTATTACACTATTACACAATATTACACTATTACACACTATTACACTATTACACACTATTACACACTATTACACTATTACACACTATTACACTATTACACTATTACACACTATTACACTATTACACACTATTACACTATTACACTATTACAGTATTACACACTATTACACTATTACACACTATTACACACTATTACACTATTACACTATTACACACTATTACACACTATTACACACTATTACACTATTACACTATTACACACTATTACACTATTACACACTATTACACTATTACACTATTACACACTTACACTATTACACACTATTACACTATTACACTATTACACACTATTACACTATTACACTATTACACACTATTACACTATTACACTATTACACACTATTACACTATTACACACTATTACACTATTACACTATTACACACTATTACACTATTACACTATTACACTATTACACAATATTACACTATTACACACTATTACACTATTACACACTATTACACTATTACACTATTACACACTATTACACACTATTACACTATTACACACTATTACACTATTACACTATTACACACTATTACACTATTACACACTATTACACTATTACACACTATTACAATATTACACACTATTACACTATTACACTATTACACACTATTACACTATTACACACTATTACACTATTACACACTATTACACACTATTACACTATTACACACTATTACACTATTACACACTATTACACTATTACACTATTACACTATTACACACTATTACACTATTACACACTATTACACTATTACACACTATTACACTATTACACACTATTACACTATTACACTATTACACTACTACACACTATTACACTATTACACACTATTACACTATTACACACTATTACACACTATTACACTATTACACACTATTACACTATTACACACTATTACACACTATTACACACTATTACACACTATTACACTATTACACACTATTACACTATTACACTATTACACTATTACACACTATTACACTATTACACACTATTACACTATTACACACTATTACACTATTACACACTATTACACTATTACACTATTACACACTATTACACTATTACACTATTACACACTATTACACACTATTACACACTATTACACTATTACACAATATTACACTATTACACACTATTACACTATTACACACTATTACACACTATTACACTATTACACACTATTACACTATTACACTATTACACACTATTACACTATTACACACTATTACACTATTACACTATTACAGTATTACACACTATTACACTATTACACACTATTACACACTATTACACTATTACACACTATTACACACTATTACACACTATTACACTATTACACTATTACACACTATTACACTATTACACACTATTACACTGAGTACAATGGCACAATCCGCAAGTCTCTACGACAAACGGTTCAAGAGATACACTGAGGGGGTGTGGTCTAAGGGGGCGTGGTCTAAGGATCGGGGGAGTGGTCAACATCGAACAATGAAAGGTGGTCAACATCGACCAATGGCACAATCCGCAAGTCTCTACGACAAACGGTTCAAGAGATACACTGAGGGGGTGTGGCCTAAGGGGGCGTGGTCTACGGATCGGGGGAGTGGTCAACATCGACCAATGAAAGGTGGTCAACATCGACCAATGGCACAATCCGCAAGTCTCTACGACAAACGGTTCAAGAGATACACTGAGGGGGTGTGGCCTAAGGGGGCGTGGTCTAAGGATCGGGGGAGTGGTCAACATCGACCACTATTACACTATTACACACTATTACACTATTACACTATTACACTACTACACACTATTACACTATTACACACTATTACACTATTACACACTATTACACACTATTACACTATTACACACTATTACACTATTACACACTATTACACACTATTACACACTATTACACACTATTACACTATTACACACTATTACACTATTACACTATTACACTATTACACACTATTACACTATTACACACTATTACACTATTACACTATTACACACTATTACACTATTACACACTATTACACTATTACACTATTACACACTATTACACTATTACACTATTACACACTATTACACACTATTACACACTATTACACTATTACACAATATTACACTATTACACACTATTACACTATTACACACTATTACACACTATTACACTATTACACACTATTACACTATTACACTATTACACACTATTACACTATTACACACTATTACACTATTACACTATTACAGTATTACACACTATTACACTATTACACACTATTACACACTATTACACTATTACACTATTACACACTATTACACACTATTACACACTATTACACTATTACACTATTACACACTATTACACTATTACACACTATTACACTATTACACTATTACACACTTACACTATTACACACTATTACACTATTACACTATTACACACTATTACACTATTACACTATTACACACTATTACACTATTACACTATTACACACTATTACACTATTACACACTATTACACTATTACACTATTACACACTATTACACTATTACACTATTACACTATTACACAATATTACACTATTACACACTATTACACTATTACACACTATTACACTATTACACTATTACACACTATTACACACTATTACACTATTACACACTATTACACTATTACACTATTACACACTATTACACTATTACACACTATTACACTATTACACACTATTACAATATTACACACTATTACACTATTACACTATTACACACTATTACACTATTACACACTATTACACTATTACACACTATTACACACTATTACACTATTACACACTATTACACTATTACACACTATTACACTATTACACTATTACACTATTACACACTATTACACTATTACACACTATTACACTATTACACACTATTACACTATTACACACTATTACACTATTACACTATTACACTACTACACACTATTACACTATTACACACTATTACACTATTACACACTATTACACACTATTACACTATTACACACTATTACACTATTACACACTATTACACACTAGTACACACTATTACACACTATTACACTATTACACACTATTACACTATTACACTATTACACTATTACACACTATTACACTATTACACACTATTACACTATTACACTATTACACACTATTACACTATTACACACTATTACACTATTACACTATTACACACTATTACACTATTACACTATTACACACTATTACACACTATTACACACTATTACACTATTACACAATATTACACTATTACACACTATTACACTATTACACACTATTACACACTATTACACTATTACACACTATTACACTATTACACTATTACACACTATTACACTATTACACACTATTACACTATTACACTATTACAGTATTACACACTATTACACTATTACACACTATTACACACTAGTACACTATTACACACTATTACACACTATTACACACTATTACACTATTACACTATTACACACTATTACACTATTACACACTATTACACTGAGTACAATGGCACAATCCGCAAGTCTCTACGACAAACGGTTCAAGAGATACACTGAGGGGGTGTGGTCTAAGGGGGCGTGGTCTAAGGATCGGGGGAGTGGTCAACATCGAACAATGAAAGGTGGTCAACATCGACCAATGGCACAATCCGCAAGTCTCTACGACAAACGGTTCAAGAGATACACTGAGGGGGTGTGGCCTAAGGGGGCGTGGTCTACGGATCGGGGGAGTGGTCAACATCGACCAATGAAAGGTGGTCAACATCGACCAATGGCACAATCCGCAAGTCTCTACGACAAACGGTTCAAGAGATACACTGAGGGGGTGTGGCCTAAGGGGGCGTGGTCTAAGGATCGGGGGAGTGGTCAACATCGACCAATGAAAGGTGGTCAACATGGACCAATGAAAAATGAAAGAGGATATCCCTACTGAGTACAATGACACAACCCACAAGACAGAGGGCGCTGTCAGCAATTCAGTACTGCAACACAGTGATGGCCAATGATGGGTTAAGTGGATGATGTCATTGGCAGCTCAGCCACGAGCCACACAGCTGAACCAATCATGAGTGAGCCATGAGCCACACAGGTGAAGCAATCACTATGACTTGCATATTTTCTATCCATTGCATTTCTATGGAGGCAGATGCATGACTGCATTGTCACATTGATTAAAAGAAAACTATAAGAGATGAAGCGTTGTGACACGCACATGAGCACTACAACGAGTAGGCGAAGGGTTGTGCGCGATATTGTGACATTCGTGCGATATTGTGGCACTCCTTCGGCGATCGGAACAGAAGGCTAAAAAATAGTGTGAAAAATGTGATTTCTAGAGTGCGATTGCATGGCGGTCAATGGGGAGGAGAACCTTCAAACAAATGGTCGTCAGTTGAGATAGAAATGTCCAATTCCATTTATTTTTCTTTTGTGAGCGGGTTGACAGCCGTGTCATCGCTTTGATGTGTTTGTTTTATTTCTACGTCCAAAATTGAGATCACACTCGCAATTCACCCAAGGTAGGGGGAAAAAGATTATTTCAGCTGCTACACTCTAAATTGCAATGCATTCCCAATGGGACCGAAATTTTACCGTTTAAAGTTGATTCGTAGCCAGACGGTGCGGTGAAACTTTACGAGTTCGGAGACCGGTGTTGCCATAGGCAAGCCGCTCGTTTTGATACCTTTCACGTGTATGGGGCGCGAACGCTTACGTGTTGCAAAGTGTTTGCAAAATCGGTGGAATAAAGAATAAAGAATAACTAGACAATTCCGCGCGGGGGAAATTGTGAAAGTGTGGGTGACGCCTGTGCACCGCCGGCCAACGGGGGAGAGGGTCTCTCGCGAGTCTCTATGACAAACGGTTCAAAGGATACAAAAAGGGGGCGTGGCCTAAGGATCGGGGGAGTGGTCAACATAGACCAATCAAAGAGGATATCCCTACTGAGTGCAACAACACAACCCGCAACACTATTACACTATTACACACTATTACACTATTACACACTATTACACACTATTACACACTATTACACTATTACACACTATTACACTATTACACACTATAACACTATTACACTATTACACACTATTACACACTATTACACTATTACACACTATTACACTATTACACTATTACACACTATTACACTATTACACACTATTACACTATTACACACTATTACACTATTACACACTATAACACTATTACACTATTACACACTATTACACACTATTACACTATTACACACTATTACACTATTACACTATTACACACTATTACACTATTACACACTATTACACTATTACACTATTACACACTATTACACTATTACACACTATTACACTATTACACACTATTACACTATTACACTATTACACACTATTACACACTATTACACTATTACACACTATTACACTATTACACACTATTACACTATTACACTATTACACACTATTACACTATTACACACTATTACACTATTACACTATTACACACTATTACACTATTACACACTATTACACTATTACACTATTACACACTATTACACTATTACACACTATTACACTATTACACACTATTACACTATTACACACTATTACACTATTACACACTATTACACTATTACACTATTACACACTATTACACTATTACACTATTACACACTATTACACTATTACACTATTACACACTATTACACTATTACACACTATTACACTATTACACACTATTACACTATTACACACTATTACACTATTACACTATTACACACTATTACACTATTACACACTATTACACTATTACACACTATTACACTATTACACACTATTACACTATTACACTATTACACACTATTACACTATTAGACACTATTACACTATTACACACTATTACACTATTACACTATTACACACTATTACACACTATTACACTATTACACTATTACACACTATTACACTATTACACTATTACACACTATTACACACTATTACACTATTACACACTATTACACTATTACACACTATTACACTATTACACTATTACACACTATTACACTATTACACACTATTACACTATTACACTATTACACACTATTACACTATTACACACTATTACACTATTACACTATTACACACTATTACACTATTACACTATTACACACTATTACACTATTACACTATTACACAATTACACTATTACACTATTACACACTATTACACTATTACACTATTACACACTATTACACACTATTACACTATTACACACTATTACACTATTACACACTATTACACTATTACACTATTACACACTATTACACACTATTACACACTATTACACTATTACACACTATTACACTATTACACTATTACACTATTACACTATTACACACTATTACACTATTACACACTATTACACACTATTACACTATTACACACTATTACACTATTACACTATTACACACTATTACACTATTACACACTATTACACTATTACACTATTACACTATTACACACTATTACACTATTACACACTATTACACTATTACACACTATTACACTATTACACTATTACACTATTACACACTATTACACTATTACACTATTACACTATTACACACTATTACACTATTACACTATTACACAATTACACTATTACACTATTACACTATTACACACTATTACACTATTACACTATTACACTATTACACTATTACACACTATTACACTATTACACACTATTACACTATTACACTATTACACACTATTACACACTATTACACACTATTACACACTATTACACACTATTACACTATTACACACTATTACACTATTACACTATTACACACTATTACACTATTACACACTATTACACTATTACACACTATTACACTATTACACTATTACACACTATTACACTATTACACACTATTACACTATTACAATATTACACTATTACACACTATTACACTATTACACTATTACACACTATTACACACTATTACACTATTACACACTATTACACTATTACACACTATTACACTATTACACTATTACACACTATTACACTATTACACTATTACACACTATTACACTATTACACACTATTACACTATTACACTATTACACTATTACACACTATTACACTATTACACTATTACACTATTACACACTATTACACTATTACACTATTACACACTATTACACTATTACACACTATTACACACTATTACACACTATTACACTATTACACTATTACACACTATTACACTATTACACTATTACACAATTACACAATTACACTATTACACTATTACACACTATTACACTATTACACTATTACACTATTACACACTATTACACTATTACACACTATTACACTATTACACACTATTACACTATTACACTATTACACACTATTACACTATTACACACTATTACACACTATTACACTATTACACACTATTACACTATTACACACTATTACACTATTACACTATTAAACAATATTACACTATTACACACTATTACACTATTACACTATTACACACTATTACACTATTACACACTATTACACTATTACACACTATTACACTATTACACACTATTACACTATTACACTATTACACACTATTACACTATTACACTATTACACACTATTACACTATTACACTATTACACACTATTACACTATTACACACTATTACACTATTACACTATTACACACTATTACACTATTACACCGAGTACAATGGCACAATCCGCAAGTCTCTACGACAAACGGTTCAAGAGATACACTGAGGGGGTGTGGCCTAAGGGGGCGTGGTCTAAGGATCGGGGGAGTGGTCAACATCGACCAATGAAAGGTGGTCAACATCGACCAATGGCACAATCCCCAAGTCTCTACGACAAACGGTTCAAGAGATACACTGAGGGGGTGTGGCCTAAGGGGGCGTGGTCTAAGGATCGGGGGAGTGGTCAACATCGACCAATGAAAGGTGGTCAACAGGGGGAGTGGTCAACATCGACCAATGAAAGGTGGTCAACATCGACCAATGGCACAATCCGCAAGTCTCTACGACAAACGGTTCAAGAGATACACTGAGGGGGTGTGGCCTAAGGGGGCGTGGTCTAAGGATTGGGGGAGTGGTCAACATCGACCAATGAAAGGTGGTCAACATGGACCAATGAAAAATGAAAGAGGATATCCCTACTGAGTACAATGACACAACCCACAAGACAGAGGGCGCTGTCAGCAATTCAGTAGTGCAACACAGTGATGGCCAATGATGGGTTAAGTGGATGATGTCATTGGCAGCTCAGCCACGAGCCACACAGCTGAACCAATCATGAGTGAGCCATGAGCCACACAGGTGAAGCAATCACTATGACTTGCATATTTTCTATCTAATGCATTTCTATGGAGGCAGATGCATGACTGCATTGTCACATTGATTAAAAGAAAACTATAAGAGATGAAGCGTTGTGACGCGCACATGAGCACTACAACGAGTAGGCGAAGGGTTGTGCGCGATATTGTGACATTCGTGCGATATTGTGGCACTCCTTCGGCGATCGGAACAGAAGGCTAAAAAATAGTGTGAAAAATGTGATTTCTAGAGTGCGATTGCATGGCGGTCAATGGGGAGGAGAACCTTCAAACAAATGGTCGTCAGTTGAGATAGAAATGTCCAATTCCATTTATTTTTCTTTTGTGAGCGGGTTGACAGCCGTGTCATCGTTTTGATGTGTTTGTTTTATTTCTACGTCCAAAATTGAGATCACACTCGCAATTCACCCAAGGTAGGGGGAAAAAGATTATTTCAGCTGCTACACTCTAAAATGCAATGCATTCCCAATGGGACCGAAATTTTACCGTTTAAAGTCGATTCGTAGCCAGACGGTGCGGTGAAACTTTTACGGGTTCGAGACCGGTGTTGCCATAGGCAAGCCGCTCGTTTTGATACCTTTCACGTGTATGGGGCGCGAACGCTTACGTGTTGCAAAGTGTTTGCAAAATCGGTGGAATAAAGAAAGAATAAATAACTAGACAATTCCGCGCGGGGGAAATTGTGAAAGTGTGGGTGACGCCTGTGCACCGCCGGCCAACGGGGGAGAGGGTCTCTCGCGAGTCTCTATGACAAACGGTTCAAAGGATACAAAAAGGGGGCGCGGCCTAAGGATCGGGGGAGTGGTCAACATAGACCAATCAAAGAGGATATCCCTACTGAGTGCAATGACACAACCCGCAACACTATTACACTATTACACAATATTACACTATTACACACTATTACACACTATTACACTATTACACTATTACACACTATTACACTATTACACTATTACACACTATTACACTATTACACGCTATTACACTATTACACTATTACACTATTACACTATTACACACTATTACACTATTACACACTATTACACTATTACACACTATTACACACTATTACACTATTACACTATTACACGCTATTACACTATTACACTATTACACACTATTACACACTATTACACACTATTACACACTATTACACTATTACACTATTACACACTATTACACTATTACACTATTACACACTATTACACTATTACACTATTACACGCTATTACACTATTACACTATTACACTATTACACACTATTACACTATTACACACTATTACACACTATTACACTATTACACTATTACACACTATTACACTATTACACTATTACACTATTACACGCTATTACACTATTACACTATTACACACTATTACACACTATTACACTATTGCACTATTACACACTATTACACTATTACACACTATTACACTATTACACACTATTACACTATTACGCTATTACACTATTACACACTATTACACTATTACACTATTACACTATTACACACTATTACACTATTACACTATTACACACTATTACACACTATTACACTATTACACACTATTACACTATTACACACTATTACACTATTACACACTATTACACTATTACACTATTACACACTATTACACTATTACACTATTACACACTATTACACTATTACACTATTACACTATTACACACTATTACACTATTACACACTATTACACTATTACACACTATTACACACTATTACACTATTACACACTATTACACTATTACACACTATTACACTATTACACACTATTACACTATTACACTATTACACAATATTACACTATTACACACTATTACACTATTACACTATTACACACTATTACACTATTACACACTATTACACTATTACACACTATTACACTATTACACACTATTACACTATTACACACTATTACACTATTACACACTATTACACTATTACACTATTACACTATTACACACTATTACACTATTACACACTATTACACTATTACACTATTACACACTATTACACTATTACACACTATTACACTATTACACACTATTACACTATTACACACTATTACACTATTACACACTATTACACACTATTACACTATTACACACTATTACACACTATTACACTATTACACACTATTACACTATTACACTATTACACAATATTACACTATTACACACTATTACACTATTACACTATTACACACTATTACACTATTACACTATTACACACTATTACACTATTACACACTATTACACACTATTACACTATTACACACTATTACACGCTATTACACTATTACACTATTACACTATTACACACTATTACACTATTACACTATTACACACTATTACACTATTACACACTATTACACTATTACACACTATTACACTATTACACTATTACACGCTATTACACTATTACACTATTACACTATTACACACTATTACACACTATTACACTATTACACTATTACACACTATTACACTATTACACTATTACACACTATTACACTATTACACGCTATTACACTATTACACTATTACACTATTACACACTATTACACTATTACACACTATTACACTATTACACACTATTACACTATTACACACTATTACACTATTACACACTATTACACTATTACACTATTACGCTATTACACTATTACACTATTACACTATTACACACTATTACACACTATTACACTATTACACTATTACACACTATTACACTATTACACACTATTACACTATTACACTATTACACACTATTACACTATTACACTATTACGCTATTACACTATTACACACTATTACACTATTACACTATTACACACTATTACACTATTACACTATTACACACTATTACACTATTACACTATTACACACTATTACACACTATTACACTATTACACACTATTACACTATTACACACTATTACACACTATTACACTATTACACACTATTACACTATTACACACTATTACACTATTACACTATTACACACTATTACACTATTACACTATTACACTATTACACACTATTACACTATTACACACTATTACACTATTACACTATTACACACTATTACACACTATTACACTATTACACACTATTACACTATTACACACTATTACACACTATTACACTATTACACACTATTACACTATTACACTATTACACAATATTACACTATTACACACTATTACACTATTACACACTATTACACACTATTACACTATTACACACTATTACACTATTACACACTATTACACTATTACACTATTACACACTATTACACTATTACACACTATTACACTATTACACACTATTACACACTATTACACTATTACACACTATTACACACTATTACACTATTACACACTATTACACACTATTACACTATTACACACTATTACACTATTACACAATATTACACTATTACACACTATTACACTATTACACTTACACTATTACACACTATTACACTATTACACACTATTACACTATTACACACTATTACACTATTACACACTATTACACTATTACACACTATTACACACTATTACACTATTACACTATTACACACTATTACACTATTACACACTATTATACACTATTACACTATTGCACACTATTACACTATTACACTATTACACACTATTACACTATTACACTATTACACAATATTACACTATTACACACTATTACACTATTACACACTATTACACTATTACACACTATTACACTATTACACTATTACACACTATTACACTATTACACTATTACACACTATTACACTATTACACTATTACACACTATTACACTATTACACACTATTACACTATTACACTATTACACACTATTACACTATTAAACCGAGTACAATGGCACAATCCGCAAGTCTCTACGACAAACGGTTCAAGAGATACACTGAGGGGGTGTGGCCTAAGGGGGCGTGGTCTAAGGATCGGGGGAGTGGTCAACATCGACCAATGAAAGGTGGTCAACATCGACCAATGGCACAATCCGCAAGTCTCTACGACAAACGGTTCAAGAGATACACTGAGGGGGTGTGGCCTAAGGGGGCGTGGTCTAAAGATCGGGGGAGTGGTCAACATCGACCAATGAAAGGTGGTCAACATGGACCAATGAAAAATGAAAGAGGATATCCCTACTGAGTACAATGACACAACCCACAAGACAGAGGGCGCTGTCAGCAATTCAGTACTGCAACACAGTGATGGCCAATGATGGGTTAAGTGGATGATGTCATTGGCAGCTCAGCCACGAGCCACACAGCTGAACCAATCATGAGTGAGCCATGAGCCACACAGGTGAAGCAATCACTATGACTTGCATATTTTCTATCCAATGCATTTCTATGGAGGCAGATGCATGACTGCATTGTCACATTGATTAAAAGAAAACTATAAGAGATGAAGCGTTGTGACGCGCACATGAGCACTACAACGAGTAGGCGAAGGGTTGTGCGCGATATTGTGACATTCGTGCGATATTGTGGCACTCCTTCGGCGATCGGAACAGAAGGCTAAAAAATAGTGTGAAAAATGTGATTTCTAGAGTGCGATTGCATGGCGGTCAATGGGGAGGAGAACCTTCAAACAAATGGTCGTCAGTTGAGATAGAAATGTCCAATTCCATTTATTTTTCTTTTGTGAGCGGGTTGACAGCCGTGTCATCGTTTTGATGTGTTTGTTTTATTTCTACGTCCAAAATTGAGATCACACTCGCAATTCACCCAAGGTAGGGGGAAAAAGATTATTTCAGCTGCTACACTCTAAAATGCAATGCATTCCCAATGGGACCGATATTTTACCGTTTAAAGTCGATTCGTAGCCAGACGGTGCGGTGAAACTTTACGAGATCGGAGACCGGTGTTGCCATAGGCAAGCCGCTCGTTTTGATACCTTTCACGTGTATGGGGCGCAAACGCTTACGTGTTGCAAAGTGTTTGCAAAATCGGTGGAATAAAGAATAATAATAACTAGACAATTCCGCGCGGGGGAAATTGTGAAAGTGTGGGTGACGCCTGTGCACCGCCGGCCAACGGGGGAGAGGGTCTCTCGCGAGTCTCTATGACAAACGGTTCAAAGGATACAAAAAGGGGGCGCGGCCTAAGGATCGGGGGAGTGGTCAACATAGACCAATGAAAGAGGATATCCCTACTGAGTGCAACGACACAACCCGCAACACTATTACACTATTACACACTATTACACTATTACACACTATTACACACTATTACACACTATTACACTATTACACACTATTACACTATTACACACTATTACACTATTACACTATTACACACTATTACACTATTACACACTATTACACTATTACACTATTACACTATTACACACTATTACACACTATTACACTATTACACTATTACACACTATTACACTATTACACACTATTACACTATTACACACTATTACACTATTACACACTATTACACTATTACACTATTACACACTATTACACTATTACACTATTACACACTATTACACTATTACACTATTACACACTATTACACTATTACACTATTACACACTATTACACACTATTACACTATTACAGTATTACACTATTACACACTATTACACACTATTACACTATTACACACTATTACACTATTACACTATTACACACTATTACACTATTACACACTATTACACTATTACACTATTACACACTATTACACACTATTACACTATTACACACTATTACACTATTACACTATTACACACTATTACACTATTACACACTATTACACTATTACACTATTACACACTATTACACTATTACACTATTACACACTATTACACTATTACACTATTACACACTATTACACACTATTACACACTATTACACTATTACACACTATTACACTATTACACACTATTACACTATTACACACTATTACACTATTACACTATTACACACTATTACACACTATTACACTATTACACTATTACACTATTACACACTATTACACTATTACACCATTACACACTATTACACTATTACACTATTACACACTATTACACTATTACACTATTACACTATTACACACTATTACACTATTACACTATTACACACTATTACACTATTACACACTATTACACTATTACACACTATTACACTATTACACTATTACACACTATTACACACTATTACACTATTACACTATTACACACTATTACACACTATTACACTATTACACTATTACACAATATTACACTATTACACACTATTACACTATTACACACTATTACACACTATTACACTATTACACACTATTACACACTATTACACACTATTACACTATTACACACTATTACACTATTACACTATTACACTATTACACACTATTACACTATTACACTATTACACACTATTACACTATTACACTATTACACACTATTACACTATTACACACTATTACACACTATTACACACTATTACACACTTACACACTATTACACTATTACACACTATTTTTCCGGTTTTCGGACTTTTCCGAGTTTTTGAACTTTTTCGGATTTTTGATGTTTCCGAGTTTTCGGATTTTTCCGAGTTTTTGGGTTTTCGGACTTTTCAGAGTTTTTGAACTTTTTCGGATTTTTGATGTTTCCGAGTTTTCGGAATTTTCCGAGTTTTTGGATTTTTCCGAGTTTTCGGATTTTCGGACTTTTCCGAGTTTTTGAACTTTTTCGGATTTTTGATGTTTCCGAGTTTTCGGATTTTTCCGAGTTTTGGGATTTTTCGGAGTTTTGGAACTTTTTAGATTTTTCCGAGTTTTCGGATTTTTCCGAGTTTTCGGGTTTTGGGATTTTTCCGAGTTTTTGAACTTTTTCGGATTTTAGATTTTTCCGAGTTTTGGGATTTTTTCGAGTTTTCAGATTTTTCCGATCAACATCGACCAATGGCACAATCCGCAAATCTCTACGACAAACGGTTCAAGAGATACACTGAGGGGGTGTGGCCTAAGGGGGCGTGGTCTAAGGATCGGGGGAGTGGTCAACATCGACCAATGAAAGGTGGTCAACATCGACCAATGGCACAATCCCCAAGTCTCTACGACAAACGGTTCAAGAGATACACTGAGGGGGTGTGGCCTAAGGGGGCGTGGTCTAAGGATCGGGGGAGTGGTCAACATCGACCAATGAAAGGTGGTCAACAGGGGGAGTGGTCAACATCGACCAATGAAAGGTGGTCAACATCGACTAATGGCACAATCCGCAAGTCTCTACGACAAACGGTTCAAGAGATACACTGAGGGGGTGTGGCCTAAGGGGGCGTGGTCTAAGGATCGGGGGAGTGGTCAACATCGACCAATGAAAGGGGGTCAACATGGACCAATGAAAAATGAAAGAGGATATCCCTACTGAGTACAATGACACAACCCACAAGACAGAGGGCGCTGTCAGCAATTCAGTAGTGCAACACAGTGATGGCCAATGATGGGTTAAGTGGATGATGTCATTGGCAGCTCAGCCACGAGCCACACAGCTGAACCAATCATGAGTGAGCCATGAGCCACACAGGTGAAGCAATCACTATGACTTGCATATTTTCTATCTAATGCATTTCTATGGAGGCAGATGCATGACTGCATTGTCACATTGATTAAAAGAAAACTATAAGAGATGAAGCGTTGTGACGCGCACATGAGCACTACAACGAGTAGGCGAAGGGTTGTGCGCGATATTGTGACATTCGTGCGATATTGTGGCACTCCTTCGGCGATCGGAACAGAAGGCTAAAAAATAGTGTGAAAAATGTGATTTCTAGAGTGCGATTGCATGGCGGTCAATGGGGAGGAGAACCTTCAAACAAATGGTCGTCAGTTGAGATAGAAATGTCCAATTCCATTTATTTTTCTTTTGTGAGCGGGTTGACAGCCGTGTCATCGTTTTGATGTGTTTGTTTTATTTCTACGTCCAAAATTGAGATCACACTCGCAATTCACCCAAGGTAGGGGGAAAAAGATTATTTCAGCTGCTACACTCTAAAATGCAATGCATTCCCAATGGGACCGATATTTTACCGTTTAAAGTCGATTCGTAGCCAGACGGTGCGGTGAAACTTTACGAGTTCGGAGACCGGTGTTGCCATAGGCAAGCCGCTCGTTTTGATACCTTTCACGTGTATGGGGCGCGAACGCTTACGTGTTGCAAAGTGTTTGCAAAATCGGTGGAATAAATAAATAATAAATAATAAAAAGAGTATGGATATGTATAGTGTGGGTGGCAACCTGGCTTCGCCAGGTCACCCACACTAACTAGACAATTCCGCGCGGGGGAAATTGTGAAAGTGTGGGTGACGCCTGTGCACCGCCGGCCAACGGGGGAGAGGGTCTCTCGCGAGTCTCTATGACAAACGGTTCAAAGGATACAAAAAGGGGGCGTGGCTTAAGGATCGGGGGAGTGGTCAACATAGACCAATCAAAGAGGATATCCCTACTGAGTGCAATGACACAACCCGCAACACTATTACACTATTACACAATATTACACTATTACACACTATTACACACTATTACACTATTACACACTATTACACTATTACACTATTACACACTATTACACTATTACACGCTATTACGCTATTACACTATTACACTATTACACACTATTACACTATTACACACTATTACACTATTACACACTATTACACACTATTACACTATTACACTATTACACGCTATTACACTATTAGACACTATTACACTATTACACACTATTACACTATTACACATTATTACACACTATTACACTATTACACACTATTACACTATTACACACTATTGCACTATTACACTATTACACACTATTACACTATTACACACTATTACACTATTACACTATTACACACTATTACACACTATTACACTATTACACACTATTACACTATTACACACTATTACACTATTACACTATTACACACTATTACACTATTACACTATTACACTATTACACACTATTACACTATTACACACTATTACACTATTACACTATTACACACTATTACACTATTACACTATTACACACTATTACACTATTACACACTATTACACTATTACACACTATTACACTATTACACTATTACACACTATTACACTATTACACACTATTACACTATTACACACTATTACACACTATTACACTATTACACACTATTACACTATTACACTATTACACACTATTACACTATTAGACACTATTACACTATTACACACTATTACACTATTACACTATTACACACTATTACACTATTACACACTATTACACTATTACACTATTACACACTATTACACACTATTACACTATTACACACTATTACACTATTACACACTATTACACTATTACACTATTACACACTATTACACACTATTACACTATTACACTATTACACACTATTACACTATTACACACTATTACACTATTACACTATTACACACTATTACACTATTACACTATTACACACTATTACACTATTACACACTATTACACTATTACACACTATTACACTATTACACTATTACACTATTACACACTATTACACTATTACACACTATTACACTATTACACACTATTACACTATTACACACTATTACACTATTACACTATTACACACTATTACACTATTAGACACTATTACACTATTACACACTATTACACTATTACACTATTACACACTATTACACTATTACACACTATTACACTATTACACTATTACACACTATTACACTATTACACACTATTACACTATTACACACTATTACACTATTACACTATTACACACTATTACACTATTACACACTATTACACTATTACACACGATTACACTATTACACTATTACACACTATTACACTATTACACTATTACACACTATTACACTATTACACTATTACACACTATTACACTATTACACTATTACACACTACACTATTACACTATTACACTATTACACACTATTACACTATTACACACTATTACACTATTACACTATTACACACTATTACACTATTACACTATTACACACTAGTACACTATTACACACTATTACACTATTACACTATTACACACTATTACACTATTACACACTATTACACTATTACACACTATTACACTATTACACTATTACACACTATTACACTATTACACTATTACACACTATTACACTATTACACTATTACACACTATTACACTATTACACACTATTACAATATTACACTATTACACACTATTACACTATTACACACTATTACACTATTACACTATTACACACTATTACACTATTACACACTATTACACTATTACACACTATTACACTATTACACTATTACACTATTACACACTATTACACTATTAGACACTATTACACTATTACACACTATTACACTATTACACTATTACACACTATTACACAATATTACACTATTACACACTATTACACTATTACACTATTACACACTATTACACTATTACACACTATTACACTATTACACTATTACACAATATTACACTATTACACACTATTACACTATTACACTATTACACACTATTACACACTATTACACTATTACACACTATTACACACTATTACACTATTACACACTATTACACTATTACACACTATTACACTATTACACTATTACACACTATTACACACTATTACACTATTACACTATTACACACTATTACACTATTACACACTATTACACTATTACACTATTACACACTATTACACTATTACACTATTACACACTATTACACTATTACACACTATTACACTATTACACACTATTACACTATTACACTATTACACACTATTACACTATTACACACTATTACACTATTACACACTATTACACTATTACACACTATTACACTATTACACACTATTACACTATTACACTATTACACACTATTACACTATTAGACACTATTACACTATTACACACTATTACACTATTACACTATTACACACTATTACACTATTACACACTATTACACTATTACACACTATTACACTATTACACTATTACACACTATTACACTATTACACTATTACACACTATTACACTATTACACTATTACACACTATTACACTATTACACTATTACACACTACACTATTACACTATTACACTATTACACACTATTACACTATTACACACTATTACACTATTACACTATTACACACTATTACACTATTACACTATTACACACTAGTACACTATTACACACTATTACACTATTACACTATTACACACTATTACACTATTACACACTATTACACTATTACACACTATTACACACTATTACACTATTACACACTATTACACTATTACACACTATTACACTATTACACTATTACACACTATTACACTATTACACACTATTACACTATTACACACTATTACACTATTACACTATTACACACTATTACACTATTACACTATTACACACTATTACACTATTACACTATTACACACTATTACACTATTACACTATTACACACTACACTATTACACTATTACACTATTACACACTATTACACTATTACACACTATTACACTATTACACTATTACACACTATTACACTATTACACTATTACACACTAGTACACTATTACACACTATTACACTATTACACTATTACACACTATTACACTATTACACACTATTACACTATTACACACTATTACACTATTACACTATTACACACTATTACACTATTACACTATTACACACTATTACACTATTACACTATTACACACTATTACACTATTACACACTATTACAATATTACACTATTACACACTATTACACTATTACACACTATTACACTATTACACTATTACACACTATTACACTATTACACACTATTACACTATTACACACTATTACACTATTACACTATTACACTATTACACACTATTACACTATTAGACACTATTACACTATTACACACTATTACACTATTACACTATTACACACTATTACACAATATTACACTATTACACACTATTACACTATTACACTATTACACACTATTACACTATTACACACTATTACACTATTACACTATTACACAATATTACACTATTACACACTATTACACTATTACACACTATTACACACTATTACACTATTACACACTATTACACACTATTACACTATTACACACTATTACACTATTACACTATTACACACTATTACACTATTACACACTATTACACTATTACACCGAGTACAATGGCACAATCCGCAAGTCTCTACGACAAA
>NC_140166.1:98965321-99045337 GCF_963971535.1 Notolepis coatsorum
GTCGACCCATGACAATTGGGCATATATTCAGTGTTTCACAAGGTACAGCAGACAGTGTTGTGTTAGACATGCTGGATGTGACTTGTTCCATGGCAGGAAGTTTGATCACTTGGTCCCCTGCTTGTGAAAAAAGGTTTTTCAGCAAGTTTGAGGCATAAGGGGCATCAAGGGGCAACCCTGAACCCCACTGCCATAGATAACTACCGCCCTGTATCTCTTCTCTATGTCCTCTCTAAATCACTTGAATGTGCCATATCAAACCAGCTCATTGATTATCTATTACAGAACAACCTCTTAGACCCAAATCAGTCAGGCTTCAAGTCGCTTTGGATAAAAGCGTCAGCTAAATGACTAATTGTAAATCATAGGATCAATTGACCAGGTGCCATTTTAAAATCCAACAACCCAGAGTTGGGGGAAGGACCTCTCAATCACAAACAGTTGTATTCAGTACACTTGCAAGGGATTGATTGATTGATTGATTTTTATTTAGTACATACAATTTATACAAAAGTATAAAAACAAGGGGTACAAGGATAACATGTGAAAGTCTGTCGACTTGTTTCCAACATGGTCCCAAGAAGAATACAATAAATCACAAAGAAAGAGTTAAGAAGATAAGATATATAAAACAAGTAGATAATAGACAACACAATTTTCTGAAAGAGCCTCATTACATCATGTCATGTTCCTGTTCTTCAAGAGTGGTGGCCAAGCACCCACTGCAACCTATTGTTGCAGATGTCGCTTCACACCCCTCTTGAAGACAGCAATAGTGGGGGAGTTTTGGATGGCCCTGGGCAGAGAGTTCCACAGCCGGCAGGCTGTAGACAGAAAGCCATTCTGTGAATAGGAACCCTTTCTAGGATCATAAACTGGATGGCGGACGATTCATAGACGTTACTGTGGGGGGCACCAGGAGAAGTGCATGATTCAGTCATTTTCAGGGGAGAGATGGTTGAATGAATGAATGAATGAAAACTTTATTTAACAGATTGCAGAATGGGTACAATACAGTACGGCTCAATACATACAATTGTTAAGGGGATGCAGACCTGAGAAAGACGTTTGTCTTGTTTCCATCAGGGTCCCCCATTTTCAATTCATATAGACATATATGACATACATGACATACAGATAGTCAGTACTGCTACATCTATACATTTATGACATACCAGATTTGCAGAGGTTCCCGTCTTTAACTAATGTTGTGTTCATATGTTGTGTATGTTGTGGTAGATCTCCGGTTGAAAATATGCTCCATGAAACTGGGCGTAGATCATTCACCCTTGTGAAAATCACTGTATAGTTTATTTTCACTAATGTCACTGTATTATTCTACTACAAGCTGTTCAAATTCACACAGCAACTGGGAGTACCCTGGAGTTAATAACAGGCTAACAGGTTAATAACAGGCTGAAAATCACTGTATAGTTTATTTTCACTAATGTCACTGTATTATTCTATTACAAGCTGTTCAAATTCACACAGCAACTGGGAGTACCCTGGAGTTAATAACAAGCACACCCAACTGAATGCTGAGTTTTGTCATACAGAGCTTCTAGTAGAGTGTACGGTTTTGGGAAAGTTAAGTTACATTATGAATGGAGTATTTTCCACCCCTTTTCAACATCAATGGCAGTTTGAATGATGTTTCGTAAGCCGTAAGCTGATATCAGTTAAAACACACACCGTATACACACCTACTACAAACACAACATCTATTAAACATCCGGTAATGGCGATAAGTCAAAATTAGACAGTAATTGATGGGTTCCCATCATCGTTTATGTGATGGTACATACATGGACAGTTACTATCTCTTTATTCTTCCACTGAAGAGAGATAGTGGTGCACTGACACTGGAGGACCAGCAGAGGAACAGTAACGTGTTTGTGGACAGATGAAGTGCAGACAGAGGAAACGTTGTGATCTTCAAAACAGCAGACTTGTCATTAATGCTTCCTGGTCTTCCTTAATTTACTGTATCTGTTCATTCATTTATTCTCTCTGCCTCTGTCATTTTCACTTGTTGTTTTGTCATTTCAGATCCTGTCACTCCTGTCCTGCAGTAACCCTATAGTCCTACCATCACCTGGCTCTGTCCTGCAGTAACCCTATAGTCCTACCATCACCTGGCTCTGTCCTGCAGTAACCCTATAGTCCTACCATCACCTGGCTCTGTCATGCAGTAACCTTATAGTCCTACCATCACCTGGCTCTGTCCTGCAGTAACCCTATACTGCCCTGTCAAGGCAGACCGCAGTAACTTCAAAAAAGTGAAACTGAGAAAAATGGCTTTAAAGTTTTTTGACTTGCCATCCAAAATGTGTTATAGGTAGATAGATGATAATACCCAGATTTAACATGTATTAATGAAGTAATCTTTAGGCATACAAAAATATGACATAATTATTTTAATTAACCCCCAAAAAGCAGATACTGCACTCTGCTGCACAGTTCCCTTAAATAATTATTAGGTAATGTACAGGCAAAGTGCAGTAACTTCAAATACAATGTTGTTTTCCCTCCAGCTTTCATAACTTAACCATAGCCATTTTATTTGGATCATCATCATTCCAATATATTCAGGTGTTAAATTTCATTTTCAAAATGGCTAGGTTAAGTTATGAAAGCTGGAGGGAAAACAACATTGTATTTGAAGTTACTGCACTGGTTGTCTCGGCAACCCAACTCCAGTCACCCGAACAACTGCCTCTTTGAACTGCTGCCGTCAGGCAAGCGATACAGGAGTCTCAAGGCGAGCACAGAAAGACTCAGAAGAAGCTTCTATCCCCAGGCCATCAGGCTGCTAAACGAACAATGAATGAACACTACACAACAACAACCACCAAACGCACATAGCACACACATCCACACGCACACACTCACTTTAAACAAACACACTGTAGCACCCACTCCACACACTTATAGCACACACCCACTTTAAACAAACACACTGTAGCACCCACTCCCCACACTTTATATTTATGGATGAAGGATTGCACTACAACTCGTACACCTTACTGTAAATTGTACCTAAAATTGTACCTCATCCCATTTCTGCTTTGCACTAGATAGTACTGTACATTAGTACACTGCATAGTATTGTGTATTGTATATTATATGGTAACTCAGAACATTGTACATATGTCTATACCGAACACTGTGACCTCATTTTCTTCTTCTAAATTCATGCTATATTATGTTATTATGTTATTTGATACTATCTTGTCTAGCACAGTCTCTGGAGCGTAACAGTAAGAAGCATTTTGTATGAAAGTATTCTGTACTTCTGTATGACAACTATTAAAGAACTTGAACTTGAACTTGAACCCGAGGCCTTCTTAGTTTGGTGCTGGTTGCCAAGGCAACTCTGGTCTCCGTGATTCTCAGCGCTCAGGGAAGGGAGCGCTTGATTTCGTCTCGGCTCGGTGGAGTCCTCGCTGTGATGCGATCCTCTGTCATCTTCTGTGTTCGTGGCTCTGTGCGTGTCCGGCTCTCAGCGCTCGAGTCTCCGGTTCTCAGCGCTCGAGTGTCGAGTTCCTTTCTGTCCGCTTCCCTGCAGTTTAAATGAGACAGAGAATACCCTTTTCCCTGCCTGTCATGTGACGTCACTCCAGAGATCGGGCTTTCCCATTGGCCAAATTCCTTCTAGCAGGAATTCCTTTTGTGAGTGACACGTCCTCCTGGTCTGGTGACACAGAGTTTATAGTCTATAACGGGGAGAATCCGACTGGCTGTTAGCCGTTCTATTTCCATTACCTTCTTTGGGAAGTTCTACCAAGGAGGTCCTTTGTGCCTAGCAGGCAACCAGCTGCTTGGCTCCTCAAACTGACCTTTGATCTAATCACCTATTTTAATCATGGGTTCCTGCCTGACCTTTGGTTCCTAGCCTAAGTAAATAAAGCACCGTTGAAATGCTTAACTTAGCTGTCCTCCCTAATGATCCAGTGAGGGGAAGGGTTTTTGGTTTCAACCATCTGTCTTTAAAGATAATACCTGACTGGTGGTTTTCCCTTTAGAAGGTGCTGTTTGGCCGGGGGGAGGGTTATTCTCTACCAGTGGCCTTGCTGTAGGAGCTATTTGACAGGGGATGGTACACTTGTTAACAGCTGTTTGCTGAGGTCTGGCTTTTTCGGTGAGGAGACAGAGAGCTGATTTTTGATTAATTCTCTGTAATACAACTTACCACAGTATTTCCGTCCTGTACATGTACATTCATTGATATTTTACATGTTTTATTTAGATAATATACGACACTAGTTACTTCATTTCAAAAGTAACTCAGTTACTTTACTAGTTACTTACACCCAAAAGTAATGCGTTACTGTGAAAAGTAACTATTTAGTTAGTAAAAATTAAATAAAAAAATTGCTCTCATTAATGCCCTTACAGATACTCAAAATCTGTTGATCAACTTGAGCCAAAACACAAATGACATTTAACTAAAACGTTCTTTTCTTTGTGCTCGACAAAAGAGAAATAGTGATAATATCCATGTGTACAAACGCGAGTAGCTGGGCGCTGTCATGACAGTCAAGACTATTATAGTAAACAAAACATGCCCACAGCACAGCGTGTCCCTGCAGGTGAGTGACACAGACAGGAGTCAGGAGGACTGCGCTGCATCACTACCGCTCGCTATCAATCTACATAAAAATATCGCAGTAACGAACCATTCAGTAACGGTAACGGCGTTACTGAATTTCAAAAGTAATGCGTTAGAGTACTAGTTACCGCCAAAAGTAACAGCGTTACTGTAATGCGTTACTTTGTAACGTGTTAAGTGGTCTGCACACGGCGGGCGACCGACGTCGCCTGGCGATGGAATTGTCTGTCGCTCAACGACAATCACTTGGCCCCCCGCACCAGAGGCGATCGTTTTACCGGAAGTGGTCACGGCTTCTCAAACATCTCTCGTCGGATATTGTTGTTTAGAACTCTAGAGGTGGCAAATTCTACTCTCAACACTATTGAATCATCGGGAGAAACACACGTAAAAATGGGTGAGTAAATAAGCTGACAATATTAGCATAGATGAATAAATAGCTAACGTTATCCAGTTGACATTACAGATCATAGCTTTCATAACGTCAGCTAACGTTAACGAAAGTAGAGTAGGTAAACACGTTCGTGTTAGCTGTACTGGTTGTTCATCATAGCTTGCTAGCTAGCTAACGTTACCTAAACGTTAGTATATCGATAGCCTAATTTAACGTTAGCTATTTATCCATACTCTAACTACAGTAAATGTCTGGATGTAACAGTACTGTATATCTGTATGTCATGATGAATTGAAAATGGGACCTGATGTAAACAAGACTTTCTATCTCTCTGTTATGCAACCCCAATTAGCAGTTGTGTGTACTGTATTTATTCTGCAATCTTAAATAAATAAATCAAACCTTAGCTAATTTCCCCCCATGATGTGATTGATTGAAAACGTTATTAACAGATTGCAGAATGGGTACAATACAGTACGGCTAAATACACACAAGTACTAAGGATGCAGTTTATGACATTTATGACATACAGATATACAGTACTTTGTAAGAAAAAGAGATAATAAAAGATATATACATCCGAAGGGGACTATATTATTCTCATGTACAATGAAGTTGTGATATTTAACTAGCTAGGTATGGGTATTTAAATTCACTAACATTCAAATATTGTTATAACTTAAAATGTTCGCTTAAATTGAGTTAAATAATGATATTGTTTGTTTTCCACAGATGCAATTTTAGGTGATAAAAAGAAGGCTGCAGCCCTTCTTTTATATTTGCGTCGGAGACGTCGTAGGAGGCGAGTCTGGGTGCACTTTTTAAACCTGAGAAGGCAGCAACAGGGTGATTTCCACAATTTGGTGGCAGAGTTGCAATTGGACGAGGAGCGGCACCGGAAATACTTCCGGATGTCTGCGGAGCAGATGGATCTTCTCCTGAGTGTGGTTGGACCCGATATCCAAAAGAAGACCACAAATTACAGGCAGCCTATTGAGGCAAAGCAAAGGCTGGCTGTAACATTGAGGTGAGTCATACTACATGTACCAGGTACAGAGGCTCATTGGGCGATAGTGGGGTTCAACAAACACATATTTTATTGTGCACAAAATATAAGAAGGAACAGAATCACATCATATATAAAAAAAAAACACAAGAATCACATCATATATGAAAAAGAACACATTCCCTGCTGACACATTTTATTTTACAGGTTCCTTGGAACAGGTGACTCCTTTGTGAGTCTGGCATTTTGCTACCGCATGGGACAGTCGACTGTGGCAGCCTGTGTGGAGGACACCTGTGAGGCCATCAACAGGCGGCTAATGGGGAGCCAGATGCCTCCTCCGACTGGGGAGGATTGGAGAGCCATTGCTCTAAGGTTTGGGCAGAGGTGGAACTTCCCCAACTGCCTCGGCGCGATAGACGGCAAACACATCGTCATGCAGGCACCCCCGAAGTCTGGGAGTCTGTATTTCAACTACAAGAAGACCTTCTCCCTCGTCTTGCTTGCTCTTGTAGATGCCGACTATCGTTTCCGAGTTGTCCACGTGGGAGAGTTTGGAAGGGTCAGCGATGGAGGAGTTTATGCCACCTCAGCACTTGGAAGGGGGATGGAGGAAAAATCCCTCCACGTGCCAGAGGATGACATACTCCCAAATGCTGCACACCTCGACAAGGTGCCGTTTACGATGGTGGGAGATGCAGCATTCCCACTGAAGACCTACCTCATGAGGCCTTACCCCGGGAAAAACCTCACCCACGAGAAGCGGATTTTCAACTACCGTCTCTCAAGGGCAAGGAATGTGGTTGAAAATGCCTTCGGCATTCTTGCCTCCCGCTGGAGGGTTCTCTACAGCAGGATACATCTGCTTCCCGGTAAGGTGAGCACCCTGGTGTTGACCCTCTGTATCCTGCACAACTACTTGCAGAGGCCCAGTGAAAGCCAGGTTTGGCTGGATGAGAGAAGAGCCGGTGAGGACAACATGGTCTCAGTCAGGAACATCGGTGTAAATAGGTGCTCCCGGGAAGCCTACACTGTGCGAGAGAAGTACCAGGAGTATTTCTGCTCACCAGAGGGTAGTGTGGCATGGCAAGAAAGAATGGTGTAGGCCGACCATCGCCAGTCCTCATCCTCCACTATTGTATTTCTTTCTTAATAGTATCCCAATCTGTGTGTGTTTAGTGACATCATTTCTCATTTGTAAATATCTGTATAAGTCACTTGATGGTAGAGAAAATCTGTTTTGTAGTTGTGAGAAAGATTTAAATGTATTCCCATCAAATAGTCTGTCAATTATAATTAATCCCTTATCAGCCCACCTTTTATGTGTTATCCCACATGGATGGGAGAAACTCTGTTTCCTACTATGGGCAGCATAGCCCTTGACAAAGCTACGGTACCTTTATGTGTTTTTGAACTGTGTTCCAGATTTTCAGTGTATGTTTGATCCATATATTAGTTATTCAAATTTTTCCCTGCGATTTTTTACTCATAAATGGGAGGGTGGATATTGATATTCCTGGTATGGAGTTTTGCTCAATAGAGACCCAACCGGTTTCCATATCCTTTACCATCCAGGCCACCACTGCAGCCAAACATTTTTAAATAGCTTTTTAGTATATCGTTATGTGTTATTATTACTATATACAGGGCTCTACGCTAACCTTTTTCCCAGGGAGTACATGTGCTCCTAAATTAAATAAATTTAGGAGCACAGTGAACATTTTTCAAGTAAGAGTTTATTAACAAACTATTTATTATATGCATATTATATTGTGCATACTAAGGGACTAACATCTGTGCAAATAGGACTTACCACCAAAATTACACATTGGCCCATTCCTACTAGACAAAGGATATCGGTTGTCAAGCTACTTGTGTATGTTGTAGTGTTGTCACGATACCAACACCTTACCTTGGTTATCAGCTGACTGAGGAAGAAGTCTGCATCTCATTGTCCACTGCGTGCACACAGGTAGATGACCTCGCTGCAGCAGGAAGTGACCATTTACTATAGTTTTGTATATTAGTGTGTATTTTGTATAGTTTTTTTTTTTTTTATGATCAAGCTGCCTTTGAATGAATGTTTCTTTGTTGTTACCCTAGTGGGAGTATTTATGTTTGTCCTTTAAGTAATTACACAAAATGTCACTGCATTGTGGTCCATTGTCTTCCTTGTATTCGTTTTTTTTTGATTGGTTGGATTAAAGCACTGATATTCAGGATCTAGTAATCTTGAAAAGTAATACAAATAAATAAATGTTTGTATATAAACTAGAAATGAACATTTTCACATAGTAAATGATTTTCAGACTTTGGAACACATTTATTTAAAAAGAACAAGACATTTAACATACATTTAACCAATCATCATAACATTTTAGTTTGCAGTTGATAAATGCAATGTAATCTGAGAACAACGTATGTTAGAAAAAGAAGAGCAAAAAAAGAGATCATGGCCTTCTCCCCTATACCCAGGGCATAGTATGTGGTTAAATAATTACACTTTAAAAAACATTGTATATTTTGCATGGGCCAACATGGGTGAAGACCTGGGCCAACATGGGTGACTGAACAGAGGAGGGCAGAGGACCAGAGGAGAGAGAGACTGGCTGAGACATTAAACCTCCAGATCGGTGGCGGGATCATGATAGTACATGGAGGGGTTAGGTGCAATGTATCTATTTTGCTCCCAGTAATTAAAAGGTGTAAGGTACCTCTGCCCGTGCTCCCACTGCTGTGGTGTTGGCCTCATGGCTGATGGGCCAGCTGAAGCTACATTGCCCTGCTCCTGGAGAGCACGAAGTTCCTCCAGAACTTTGATTATGGCCCTTTGTGCCTTTGCCTGCAATGGAGGGGTTAGAGCATCCATCACAGGCACTTGGCTGAGGAGAAAGAGCTCCATCGCCGTCTTCTGTGTTGGGGGAGCTGCAGGCGTCGATGGAGCTGTGATGAAGCTCATCAGGGCGTTGTCCAAATTCTCCCCGGCCTTCTTCCTCTTGCCCCAGCCAGTCAGAGGGGCTGGTGTCCGAACCTTTGCAGGGGTGGCCGGGACAGCTGCTGCATCCTCCTCTTCCCCATCGTCATCTTCCTCAAGGGGGCACGCAGGGCCAGACATAAAATTGTCCTCAGACAAGTTTGTCGCCCCACTATAAACATAGAAAAATGTTTTACTTGATTTTCAGTGAGGATATTTAATTTGACACAATAACACCCCATGTGACGTCAAAAACAAAGTGCCATTTTGCTTCACATTCACAATTAGCGTCCAATTAAAATGTATTGTAGTAGGGCAACATCATCATTTAGGCTCTGTTTTTTAAAGTGTAATTCTTTAACCACATGACATACATACCCTTTGCCCTGGGTGTAGGGGTGAATAAAGGCCATGATCTCCATGTATTTCCACCTTTTCTCCCCCGTTGCTCCTGACCCACTTGGTGGGTTTGATCTTCTTTTTCGAACATACGTTGTTCTCAGGTTCTTCCATTTCTTTTGGCATTCATCAACTGCAAATTGAAAATGTGAATATTGATTTGTGTTCCTTGTATTCTTTTTCATATCCACTAGATGGAGATTGGTTGGATTAAAGCACTGATATTCAGGATCTAGTCATCTCGAAAAGTAATACAAATAAATAAATGTTTGATGTGTAGAAACTAGACATTTACATTTAATAATTATAAAAGTATCCATTAATTGATTACATTTGAGTACTATAGCCTATTAAATATAAACATTAGTCATAAGATATGGGCAAATAATTCGCCACTAGGTAGCTGTGTCTGATACTATAGTTAGCTAGCTAACTGAGGTATACTTACCAGAGCAGCCCATCGTTAATGAAATTGATCTCCACGCCTGATCTCTCTTAATATTGTCTTTATATTGTTGACAGCTCGGATCGTACAGTTCCTTGAAGTTCTGAATAACTGTGATAAATTTTTCGTCATCCATAGTTAGTATGTAATGTATAATGTATGTAAGCTATATAATGTGTTCTGTATGTTTGATGCTGAGGTTGTTATGTCACTGGAGATGCGCGCCCTTTGGGGGTTTTGTTGGGGGGAAGTGGGGCACACGAGCCTGACAGGCTGCACCTGCATGTCACAGGCGCGTGTCCCAACTTTCGCTCTGTCTAGCTGGGGGTGGGTGTGGTTATTGTTTCAAGTATACACCTGCTGAGAGAGAATGTTTGTTCACTGACGCAAACTTCTGTTCTCAACCATCATTTTCTTTGGACAATAAACCGTATAAACTACATCAGCTGCAGCCTGGACATTAAACTCTGTCAACACCCACAACTTATTTAGTAGGTGCATCGTGGCACATTGTTCATTTATTAGTTAATGACAATGACTATAGCTTCTCAAACTAACGTTATTTATTTAAATTGTTCCCGTTATAATAATGAACATAAGTAGCATGGTAATAATACGTAGATTGATCAATGAATGTATTGATACATTAAAGGTGTACAAATGATACACCAGTCTGTAGAACTTCTGCACTACTTCTAGTGTAGAAGTCAGATGTTATTTCCTCATTGTCCTGCTGTGTCGCCTCAAAAAATAGGATCGAGGCGATATTTTGCGAGGCGACAGAAATAGCTGCGCGACCGTCGCTTCAGAATCTCCTGCCGTGTGGGCTGTCTCATTCATAACAATGAAGGCGATACAATTCTGTCTGTCGGCTCGCAAAAAAAATCGGTCGCCTGGCTAAAATCGCTCGCCTACCATCACCTGGCTCTGTCCTGCAGTAACCTTATAGTCCTACCATCAGTGTTGTGCTAGTTACTGAAAAATAGTAACTCAGTTACTTTACTAGTTACTTAATTTCAAAAGTAACTCAGTTACTTTACTAGTTACTTACACCCAAAAGTAATGTGGTACTGTGAAAAGTAACTATTTAGTTAGTAACATTTTAATAAAAAGATTGCTCTCATTAATGCCCTTACAGATACTCAAAATCTGTTGATCAACTTGACAGTTTCCATTCACATCACTGAACTCTGCTAAGCATGTGGTCTAGATACAAACACACATCTGACACAAACACAAATGTTGTCCCGAGTCCCGACGTAATAAGTAATGCGCAGTGCCTAATTGTATCACCACTTAGGTTGAAGGAACAGCATTGATGTCTGTCGCCAGAGCATTTCATTATAACCGTCTTGCAACGTTGTTTAAGATACCAATCGTGCATTGCAACGTTAGAATAGTTAGGATATCAATTGTGCATGAAAGGACTATATTTATATTGTTTGATTAGTATTGATGAGATTCCCTTGCAGATTCTTACAGTCAAAATCTGTTGATCAACTTTGCATTCACATCACTGAACTCACCAAAGTCTGCGGTGGTTGAGATGTAACGTTAGTCCAGCAGCCCCTCAAACATTTTCTTTAGCTCATTTCCATTTAGTATATTCTCTCTCCAAGTAGTTGGAAAACGTGAAGTGTTCCGTCCCATTTGCCGTGTGACGCCTGGTGATAATAACATAGATCCCCGAAAGCGAGTGGCTTACTGGCTTCGGATGAGTCCTGTTAACGTTAGACTCAGCTACTAGCTTCGTTGAAGCATGGGCAGTAGATAGTATCTTTGAGCCAAAACACAAATGACATTTAACTAAAACGTTCTTTTCTTTGTGCTCGACAAAAGAGAAATAGTGATAATATCCATGTGTACAAACGCGAGTAGCTGGGCGCTGCCATGACAGTCAAGACTATAGTAAACAAAACACGCCCACAGCACAGCGTGTCCCCGCAGGTGAGTGACACAGACAGGAGTCAGGAGGACTGCGCTGCATCACTACCGCTCGCTATCAATCTACATAAAAATAACGCAGTAACGAACCATTCAGTACTTACGTTACTGAATTTCAAAAGTAATGCGTTAGAGTACTAGTTACCGCCAAAAGTAACGCCTGCGCATGCGCATGAGCCGCGACAAGCCCCTCGTAACGAATCATTAAAAAAATATACCGTTAACTGGAATATGTTGTTTCTTTACAGATATGTTGGATTATGTACAAATCTAATCATGACATTTAAGACATGCATGACATACAGATATATCAGTGGAGGCTGCTGACCAAATTTTTAGGTGAAGCACAAATTATTATATTATATATTAAATTATATTTTTTAAACATCCCCAACGCTGCAACACCCCCATTTCTCCCAGGTGTCAGGCTCCTCATTCGCTTCCATTCATTTTGGGGACCATGTTTAAATATCATCCTTCTGAAGTATAAACAAACTATACTGCTGTGACGATTTCAATAAAACAGACCTTTCTGAGTCAATGGTATGCAGTGGTGTTGCGCAATATGTCGGGGCCCCCCCGCAGGCAGACCACTCCCCTAAATCAAACCAATCAGACCATGGCTCGGCGGCCCGATCAAACCAAGCAGACCATGGCTCGGCAGCCCGATCAAACCAAGCAGACCATGGCTCGGCAGCCCGATCAAACCAAGCAGACCATGTACAGTATACAGTGGCTAATATACTATCAATACTACTATTGAATATACATACACTATTCATTTCATTTACACTATACATTTCATCAAACCAGCATGTCATGTCTCCCTTAACTGTCGGTGAAAAGAGGGAGAACTACAATGACCAGAATGCCTGGCAATGTTTACTTCCTCCTCCACAGAGGCACTAGTCACTAGATCAGTGCAACGTACGCTAGCCTAGCCTCAAGCTAGCGGCAAACATTCATTCATTTAGGCAGCACCACTAACACAGTGCACATGTAAATATTATCTGCAGGCTGCATTAGCAGCCAGCAGCCAACGTGATACATTACATTGTGTTTATATGTGACATAGCCAAGTTAACAACGTTGCAATCCCTTAATTAAGTCTCTAAACAATTCGGCTAGCTAACGTTAGCCATTAGCAAAGAACGCTAGCCTAGCCACAAGCTAGCGGCAACATTCATTCATTTACACTAACACAGTGCACATGCAAATATTATCTGCAGGCTGCATTAGCAGCCAGCAGCCAACGTGATACATTACATTGTGTTTATGTGTGACATAGCCAAGTTAACAACGTTGCAATCCCTTAATCAAGTCTACTACAAGTATGTATTGTTCTCTAAACAGTTAGCTAACGTTAGCATCCAGGCTAATCAGGCTTTCGTTTTACAAACACTACAACTTACTTTTTTCTGATCCAGGTGTATAAGTCCACTTCTTCATGTTGCTCAGTTGCTGGTTTATACTTCGGTCCTAATGTTGGCGCAAAGTTTAATTTAGCCTACTGTGTGTTGTTACAGCTGTACTGTAAACTACTAGCTACAAGTTAGCTTGCCTTCACTGTCCAAGATGGCACGTTCACGTCAGCTACAACTACACTTGTTACAAAGGGTCAGATTAAACCGAATATATATATTTATTACTTGAGATATATTGTATAGTATTTGTATATCGTCTGATATCCCTTGTATATTCTTTGTACATATACACGGAATATCCCTTTACCTAGTACAGGCCAGACCATAATATTCGTTCTCCTATTGGACAGCGACCCCCCTAGGCGCCACGGCCATACCCCCAATGTCTAGTTCAAAGTCACCGCTAAGACATGTCTCAACATGCCCAGATTTGCGCAGTAATACGAGACAGAAATAAGGCTGGTACTAGATTATTCACCTTACTACCGTGTGGGATTTACCCTGTGAAGAGCACCGTCGAGCCCGCCTCTAGGACTCTGAGGCTGGCTAGCTTTCATCCATGCAGCAGTGCATACCGGAGAATAGCTGTTGCTTTGTCTATGGATCAAGGGATTATTGCACCGTCTCCTGTACCTGGAGTCTCCTTATTCCTCGTTGATCCAGACTTTTGCTACCGACAAATCCTCTCCCCTGCTGGCTTACAACCGGAGGGAACCCCCCTAGTATCTCCAGCTGACCTACGAGTGTACCTTATATAATTCTTATGCTACAGGTGGTAGTAATTATCCCCTTCGTAATATGCTCATGGACTTACGCTCTTGACCTATTCATGCACATTCTTCGCCTTACAAGCGCAACTCTAATTCTTAATAAATGTAAGATAATCTTGGTGCTCTTCTAATAAATATTACAAACAGTACTTTCCTTGTTAAGCCGTGTTATTGTGTGGGTGTTCATCTCATATACATGTGTACTGTATGGCCAGTAGTAATGTACATAACTCAGTAGTGGTTTAATGATACCATACTTATTCAATACAGTCAGGGAATTGTACCCCTCAGTTACAATTGGTCCTTCGAGCCGGATGGTAATTAGCATAATATTAATATAATATTAATATTGACATGGCCAGCGATGAACACTCCACAAACGGTTCTCCTAAGCTAGAACGCCCGCAGCGCAGACGGCAGCCACCTCCTTACCTAGAGGACTACGCTGCCAGTCTACTACCTAGCTTTATACAGACGTTAAACGCGGAAAAAGCGGATAGTAAAAGTATGTCAAACCCTACCGACCAGGCGACCCTGCCAGTAGAGACCCTAGTGGGTTCTAACGTAACTGACCAAGCTCACAGGGGGGACCAGGAGGGACATGACATGACTTTGCCCCCCGACAACGTCAACGGGATAGTCCCCGGAGAGCTCCAGGATAAAGAAAGCGCTCCAGGGACGGAACCCGACCCACTACCAGAAGAGACGCGCACCCAGGAGATGGACCTCCTCGGAGCGCGACAGGAGAACGGATCTCCAACGAGCACTGCCAGAAGCCGATCACCTCCATCAGTGTCTTCCCCCAGCGAGGCGGACAAGATGCTGGCGCAGGCATTTATCGCCACCCTGGCAGCCTCCACTGAACGCGATCGACTCCAAGCACAGACGCTTAGCGAGCGCGAACACTCTACCATGGAAAGAGACCGCCTGCAGGCTCAACAACTGAGTGAGCGCGAACAATCTGCAGACCAAAGAGAACGCTTCCACGCGCAGCTCCAAGCGCAAGCCCTTAGTGAACGCAAACACTCTGCGATCCAGCGAGAGCGCTTCCAGGCGCAGCAAAGGAGTGAAGACGACCGCATACGCCTGGAGACCAGACGCCTCCAGACGGAAGAGAATATTGAAAGAGACCGCGCCGAAGCCCAGCGCGCCGCCGCCGATGCACAGCGCGAAGCCGCCAATGCACAGCGCGACGCAGCCAAAGCCCAGCGCGAAGCAGAGCGCGACCTCGCTCACAGCAAGCGCGAAGCCGAGCGCGACCGATTACAAGCGCAGATAATGGAGCAACCGAACCCCCTCCCCGACCGGTCCATGCGAGACCTAGCAACAGGGAAGAACCGGCCTACGCCGCCGAGAGACTTAATAGACGATTACAGGATCTAGAAGACCTAGCAGAGGAAGAGGAAGAGGAGGAAGGTCAAGCCCACCAGCAGCATCGTACTCCACAGGACAAGGAGGTCCAGTACAGCCCAGACTTTACCCCCGAGGCCCTGCGTTACAGACCCCCGACTCAACTCAAGGGTGAGTTTGATGCATGACCAGCCCCGAGGAACAGCACCTGGGTACCCGGGCCTTGGTACCCACCAGGTACCAGCCCACAACGACACGGAAGGGGAGACTCGCCTGGGAGGCCTCTCCCCCAACGCTCACCGATGTGCCAGCCATCCATGGCATCGTACCTTGGCACACCGACGTTCCCGGATTTCACACACGAGGACAGAGCACAGTACACAGAGCTACGAATGTGCTTAGAGACAATGATGTCCGATGTCCCCGATGAAACGTACAAGTATGCTATCCTACTCAAGCACCTGAAGGTGCCCAGAGCGCATAATATAGCGCTGGCATATTCCAACTCAAGTACCCCATACACCGCAGCTCTAGTAGCCCTCGACCAACGTTATGGACGCATATGGGACTACGTAATACAAGATATAAGGAATATTGACCGTCTACCCCCAGCCACAGACAATCGCTCATTGGATGACCTCTCTATCAAGGTACAATCCCTGGTAGGGATGCTGGGGGCACAAAAGGAAAAGGGTAGGCACGAACTGTACGCGAACTCTAATGTTGAAAGAATATTAGAGAAGCTTCCGCCCGCCCGACAAGAGCGCTTCAGGTGGCAAAGAGACCACCGTGATCCCAACGGTCCCGAGCCATCCCTCCTAGACCTGGCCGACTTCCTGGCGAGAGAAGTCAGCAGCCTACGACTGGATACATTCGTGCGGAGTCTACCAAGCTCCAGAGAGGGACCTAGGAGATCAAACGATAACCGCAGGCTGGTGACCATCATGCACCAAGCCGAATCAGTACCGCGTAACAAGAACCACAGCACCCCCTCGACGAAAGAGAAGTGGAAGATTGTATGCCAGTACTGCGAAAAGGAACACTGGCTGTCACACTGTGACACGTTCAAGAAGATGACCGCCGACGAGGTGAGTCAATGGATAAAGTCCAACCGCCGCTGTTACCGCTGTGCGCGCAGTCACATGGCAGCCGAGTGCCGCTTAAAGAAGAGGTGTAGTCGGTGTGACGGAGCCCACTTGGACGTTTTACACGACAGTAACAGAAGAAAACCCGCACCCTCAAGCAGCACCAAAGCAAGCGTCATGTACATTGACCCCGCCAGCAGCGGGGGCGCCCGGGTGCTCTTGAAGGTGGTCCGCGTAACATTGAGCTACGAGGACAAGGTCATGGACACCTACGCCGTCCTTGACGACGGGTCAGAAAAGACCCTCCTCCTCGCATCCGCTGCGGCCCAGCTGGGGCTGCGGGGGAGCGAAGAAACGATGACGATTCGGACTATAAGAAGAGACCTGAAGACGATCAAGGGTGAGAACGTCTCCTTCACTATCGCAGCAAGCGGGCAGCCAGAGAGACGGTATAGGATCACTAACGCTTTCACCAGCCAAGACATAGGCCTGTCGCGGTACACCTACCCCATCGCCAAACTGATGGACAAATACGTGCACCTGCGTCAACTACCTATACCGCTCATAGATGGCGCCACCCCGACCCTGCTCATAGGATCTGACCACGCACACCTCATCGTCCCGATGGACCGGGTCCACACTGGGCCCAGAGGCTGTCCAGCAGCAGTCGAGACCCGCCTAGGATGGACACTACAAGGCCCCCTCTCCAGGTCTCCCAACCGAACAGCAGCCACTCGCTGCCTCCACTACAGAGTGACAGAAGAAGACACCGCCCTCTTACAGCACGTCGAGAGGCTATGGACACTAGAGACAATGCCCTTTAAGAACGAAAAGAAACACATTCGTTCCAAGGAAGACATTTACGCCATAGCCCTCCTCGAGCAGGGGACAAAGAGAGTCAAAGTCAACGGAGTGATGAGATACGCAACTCCACTCCTGAGGCGAGAGGGTATGCCTACCCTCCACGCCCCAAAAGAAGCGACGGAGCGGTATCTACTGAACACAGAGCGGCGCCTAGCCAGAGACCCCGCTCAAGCTACTGTGTACCGCGCTGAGATTGACAAGCTAATCATAGCGGGACACATAAAGAGAATTGACATTAAAGAGGCCGATCAGACGACCGAATCATGGTACGTGCCCCACCACAAGGTCCACCACAACGGCAAGGATCGTATTGTGTTTAACTGCAGCTACCAGATCGGATCACAAAATCTGAATAAAGAGCTCTTGCCCGGCCCAACACTCGGCCCCTCTCTACTAGGCGTGTTGCTACGTTTCCGCCAGAACAAGGTGGCCATCAGCGGCGACATCAAAGGGATGTTCCTGCAGGTGCGACTAGTGGAAGAGGACAAGCCCCTGCTGCGGTTCTTATGGAGAGAGAGGATCGGGGATGAGCAACCATCCATCTATCAATGGGAAGTCCTCCCTTTCGGAACCACATGCAGCCCATGCTGTGCTACGTTCGCACTGCAAAAACACGTCGCAGAGGACCCAGCAGCTGATGAGGAGGTCCGACAAAGTGTAGAAAAGAGTTTCTACGTGGACAACTGTCTGCAAAGCGTCTCGACGCCAGAAGAGGCCGAGGCCCTCCTACTCAAGCTCCGCGCCTCCCTGATCAAAGGCGGCTTTGATCTCCGGCAGTGGGCCAGCAGCGACCCTCAAGTATTGCGCAGCCTCTCCCCAGAGGACAAGGCAGCAAGCAGCGAGACCTGGATGGCGACCATCCCAGGTGAAGCCCAATAAATGACATTAGGACTAGTCTGGCGCTTCAAAACAGACTCGCTACATTATAGACACACACCCCTGACCAAGGAGCAGGGAAGGTCGATTTCACTACCGACCACAAGACGGAGTGTATACAGAACACTCGCCAGACAATATGACCCGTTGGGATGTATTCTACCTTTCACCACCAGGGCAAAGATGATTGTACGAGCGCTATGGGACAAGGACCAGGGCTGGGACGACCCCATACCCGACCACCTTGCCTCCACATGGAGAGAGTGGGAGACAGAACTCAGCTCGCTCCCAGGTGTCAACATACGCCGCAGCTACTTCCCACCCACAGTGCGGCTGGAGACGTGTCAGATGGACCTGCACGTCTTCAGCGACGCCTCCGAAGTAGCCTACGGTTCGGTGGCCTACTTGCGGGCCCGAGAGGAGGGAGGAGAAATACATACTGCTTTCATCCTGGCTCGCTCAAGAATAGCCCCCCGCAAGCAACAATCTATCCCGCGTCTAGAGCTCTGCGCAGCCCTAGTAGGAGTGCAACTCGCCACGTTAATCCAACGTGAACTCACCATCCCGGTGAAAAGAACAATCCTGTGGTCAGACTCCATGACCGTACTCACATGGATCCAGTCCGATTTGTGTAGATACAAGGTCTTCGTGGGAGTCAGAATCACAGAGATCCAAGATTTAACAGAAGCAGCATGCTGGAGGTATGTGGACACAAAACAGAACCCAGCAGACGTCATCACACGGGGAATGTCCCTGGATGACCTCACACGTCACAATCTCTATAGTGACGGTCTCAAGTTCCTCAAGCTCCCGGAAGAAGAGTGGCCTACACCCACCCCACGGGAGGCTAGTAAAGAGGAGGCAGAGATGAAGAAATCTATGTTCTGTGGGTTGACACACACACCAGTCCCCACAGATCCCAACATAGACGACTGCCCCACCCTTGAGAGTGCGCAGTTAAAGACATTCCTGTGGCACCACCCTGAGGTTCCCTCCACTACTGACATTAATGCAGCTAACTACGAAGAAGCAGAACTCCTTCTGCTACAGCGAGCCCAAAGAGACTCGTTCCCCGACGAGCTAGACTGTCTGCAGGGATCAAAGCCAGTCCCGTCAGACAGCAGACTGCTCCACTTGGCCCCTGAGAGCGACGCCCATAATCTCATCAGAGTGGGTGGTCGTCTGAGGAGGGCCCCAGACTTAACGGATGACGTCAAGTTCCCGATAGTCTTAAACAGCCGACACAAGGTCACAGAGCTCATCATAAAGAAATATGACGAGGACGTGCACCACGCCGGGGCAGAGAGAGTCTTCGCGGAGATCAGACGTCGCTATTGGATACTGCAAGGAAGAGAAGCAGTACGAGGCTTCCAGCGGACCTGTCTAGACTGTCGCAAGTGGCGAGCACAGCCCAGTATACCCCGGATGGCTGACCTACCTCCCTGTCGCTTCCGACTCGGCGATAAGCCCTTTCACTCCACCGGTATGGACTGTTTCGGCCCGCTGTATGTGAAGAAAGGAAGAGGGACGGAGAAGCGGTTGGGTATTGTATTCAAATGCATGACCACCCGAGCGATCCACATAGAACTCCTTCCAACCATGAGTACGGACTCATTCCTTATGGCCTTCCGGAGATTCACAGTGCGGAAAGGAAAACCGTCTATATTATTGTCTGATCACGGGACAAACTTCAAAGGCGGAGAAAGAGAGCTGAGAGAGAGCTTCCAAGCTATGGGCCCAGAACTTAAGACCCACCTCGCTCCCTCTCAGATTGATTTCCAGTTTAACCCCCCGAATGCACCTCACTTCGGGGGAACTTGGGAACGAGAAGTACGTTCAATAAAGACAGCCCTGTACACCGTGCTTGGGGCCCAGACCGTGGCGGAAGAAGTCCTCACGACAGTCCTCACGGAGATCGAGGGAGTATTGAACTCAAAGCCCCTCGGTTACGTCTCAAGTGATGTAGCAGATGTCGATCCAGTCACCCCCAACACTCTCTTGATGGCGCGGCTGGACCCTGCGCTCCCACAGACAGTGTACAGACCTGAGGAAGCGAACGGCAGAATAATGTGGAGGTACAGTCAAGTATTGGCTGACAAGTTTTGGAACAGTTTCCTCCTCCACTATCTACCGTCTCTACAGACCCGCCAGAAATGGGTGAAAGAAAGAGACAATTTGACGGAGGGCACAGTCGTCATGATTATCGACCAGTCACTACCCCGAGCTATGTGGCCGGCCGGCCGCGTAAGCAAGGTGATCACTGGTGCCGACGGAAAGGTCAGAGCGGCAGAGGTGCTCGTCCAGGGGCGGACATACACCCGACCCGTGGCGAGGCTGATAGAGTTGCCAAGGCTCCCCGACTCTCTTAATGACGACCATGACCCCATGACTTTGTGAATTGCCCTACTCCTCACAACGGACATTGAGTAGTGGACAGTGCGGTTAATCTGTCTCTGCTTATCTAATTAGGTGCGGATTAATTAGGAGGCGGCTGTTACAAAGGGTCAGATTAAACCGAATATATATATTTATTACTTGAGATATATTGTATAGTATTTGTATATCGTCTGATATCCCTTGTATATTCTTTGTACATATACACGGAATATCCCTTTACCTAGTACAGGCCAGACCATAATATTCGTTCTCCTATTGGACAGCGACCCCCCTAGGCGCCACGGCCATACCCCCAATGTCTAGTTCAAAGTCACCGCTAAGACATGTCTCAACATGCCCAGATTTGCGCAGTAATACGAGACAGAAATAAGGCTGGTACTAGATTATTCACCTTACGTATAAATACGGTGCAGGTGGATACAGCAGTGTGTTACCCCAATAAGTTGAAGCCTTCACCACGATACAACGTGCTGTGAAGTGGGCCCGTTTTGCCCTGAAATAGAGCCTTGAGACCGCGTGCGAATTGATAGCTGAAGTGTCAGAGTTTAACGCTGTATCGTCGAGTTCGACCTATTATATTATTAAGTAATAGTCTATTATGTATAGTGTATCGTGCGGCTACCGTTCTACAGTGACCAGCATTACCAACGTTTCATCGTACCGAGCTAGTGTGCTTATCCAGGCTGGGCGGCCTAACCTTGTGCCGTCATCCGAGGAGCCCTAGACGAGAACCGTGTGGATATGTACACTGGATAACCTACACCGACGACTACAGAGCCCTTTTCGGCTGGATTATATTGCTTTGGTCCTGTGGCTGCTGGAGCAGAGAATCGTCTACCCCCACTACCGTGTGGGATTTACCCTGTGAGGAGCACCATCGAGCCCGCCTCTAGGACTCTGAGGCTGGGTAGCTTTCATCCATGCGGCAGTGCATACCGGAGAATAGCTGTTGCTTTGTCTACGGATCAAGGGATTATTGCACCGTCTCCTGTACCTGGAGTCTCCTTATTCCTCGTTGATCCAGACTTTTGCTACCGACAAATCCTCTCCCCTGCTGGCTTACAACCGGAGGGAACCCCCCTAGTATCTCCAGCTGACCTACGAGTGTACCTTATATAATTCTTATGCTACAGGTGGTAGTAATTATCCCCTTCGTAATATGCTCATGGACTTACGCTCTTGACCTATTCATGCACATTCTTCGCCTTACAAGCGCAACTCTAATTCTTAATAAATGTAAGATAATCTTGGTGCTCTTCTAATAAATATTACAAACAGTACTTTCCTTGTTAAGCCGTGTTATTGTGTGGGTGTTCATCTCATATACATGTGTACTGTATGGCCAGTAGTAATGTACATAACTCAGTAGTGGTTTAATGATACCATACTTATTCAATACAGTCAGGGAATTGTACCCCTCAGTTACAACACTAGTCTTCAACTGAGATAAAAAAATATATATATATATATCATCCAGTGCACAACTATAAGTGAACAAGTGAATAAAGATCTTAAAATATGAATGATTATATTAGGCAAATTAATGTTCTTCTTCAGGCAAAATGCACACATGAGATGATGGAACACAACTTTGACTAGAACACTGATGCCAGCCCAGCTGCAGTTCTGCATGTATTTTACCAGGCAGACTCTGATTGGATTTGCAAGGCTACCAATCATTCAACCTCCGTGTATTGGATGTCAAGGGCTGTCAATCATTAAATCCTCCATTCAATGGCAAGAGTTTAACTGCACAGTCCGTGCTTAGATGAAGTTAATAGCCTATTTTGATTGGCTGTTATTTATTATTTATTTAACAATGGATCAACCTGTGCAGATATTCTGCACGAATAATTACTGCAGGCAATACTGCAGTGCAGGCCTGCTCAGAGCTGACAATTTTGGCCATTTTTGAAGAAAAAAAAATTCACTGGCATTTTTTTTACAGGGAAAACATTTATAAAAAATAATAATAATAATAATTAAAAAAAAATATATATATATATATATATATATATATATATATATATATATGTATATGTAAATTAATCGCGTGTGTTGTTCATTGGATTCGTTTTGGATTATTTAGCCACCAAAACAACTATCAAAACGTACAAGGACCGCGGTCTCACGTTGACTGGCTTGTGTTGTCGCGCTGTGTGCAGACACTGGATGAACCCGCCCACCTCTACCTTTGATTGGCTTACCATGGCATTTTACTCAACCTCAGCCAATCGCGCGCTGAGGTTGGCTGAGAAGGACTAACCTTGTTCCCAGCTTTATAGAATGCCTCTCGGCTCAGAGATCTTTCTGATGAAGCCAGAGTCGCGCGATTTTTTATTGGTTTGTCATGACAAACCAATTACATAATCCAACATATGTGTAAAGAAACAACATATTCCAGTTAACAGTATATTTTTTTAATGATTCGTTACGGTACTACTCTGCTGACATAGTGCTGCTCTTCCTGGTTTAATAGCACAGTCTTCAGGTGCTCAGAGTCAGAGATATATATATCTGTATGTCATGCATGTCTTAAATGTCATGATTAGATTTGTACATAATCCAACATAATGTGTAAAGAAACAACATATTCCAGTTAACGGTATATTTTTTTTCAACCGCTTCTTTTCACCTGGCAGCACGGATTCTCACTGAGAGGGCGTAGCGTGTGGAAGGATCACACTATCCCACTTAGATCCTATCCGCGCTTAGAAGGCACCCCGACCGAACTGTAGGAGTCGCTGTTTACAACGACCCGGACCCACCCCGCCAGCTTCTCCCACCCTCTAATACTGCCAATTGTATTAGTGTGAACGGCCAGCCAAGCTGGTGACAACCCCGGAGCTGTGAGCTGGATTCGGATCAAAGCCAGTCCCGTCAGACAGCAGACTGCTCCACTTGGCCCCTGAGAGCGACGCCCATAATCTCATCAGAGTGGGTGGTCGTCTGAGGAGGGCCCCAGACTTAACGGATGACGTCAAGTTCCCGATAGTCTTAAACAGCCGACACAAGGTCACAGAGCTCATCATAAAGAAATATGACGAGGACGTGCACCACGCCGGGGCAGAGAGAGTCTTCGCGGAGATCAGACGTCGCTATTGGATACTGCAAGGAAGAGAAGCAGTACGAGGCTTCCAGCGGACCTGTCTAGACTGTCGCAAGTGGCGAGCACAGCCCAGTATACCCCGGATGGCTGACCTACCTCCCTGTCGCTTCCGACTCGGCGATAAGCCCTTTCACTCCACCGGTATGGACTGTTTCGGCCCGCTGTATGTGAAGAAAGGAAGAGGGACGGAGAAGCGGTTGGGTATTGTATTCAAATGCATGACCACCCGAGCGATCCACATAGAACTCCTTCCAACCATGAGTACGGACTCATTCCTTATGGCCTTCCGGAGATTCACAGTGCGGAAAGGAAAACCGTCTATATTATTGTCTGATCACGGGACAAACTTCAAAGGCGGAGAAAGAGAGCTGAGAGAGAGCTTCCAAGCCCAATAAGTTGAAGCCTTCACCACGATACAACGTGCTGTGAAGTGGGCCCGTTTTGCCCTGAAATAGAGCCTTGAGACCGCGTGCGAATTGATAGCTGAAGTGTCAGAGTTTAACGCTGTATCGTCGAGTTCGACCTATTCTATTATTAAGTAATAGTCTATTATGTATAGTGTATCGTGCGGCTACCGTTCTACAGTGACCAGCATTACCAACGTTTCATCGTACCGAGCTAGTGTGCTTATCCAGGCTGGGCGGCCTAACCTTGTGCCGTCATCCGAGGAGCCCTAGACGAGAACCGTGTGGATATGTACACTGGATAACCTACACCGACGACTACAGAGCCCTTTTCGGCTGGATTATATTGCTTTGGTCCTGTGGCTGCTGGAGCAGAGAATCGTCTACCCCCACTACCGTGTGGGATTTACCCTGTGAGGAGCACCATCGAGCCCGCCTCTAGGACTCTGAGGCTGGGTAGCTTTCATCCATGCGGCAGTGCATACCGGAGAATAGCTGTTGCTTTGTCTACGGATCAAGGGATTATTGCACCGTCTCCTGTACCTGGAGTCTCCTTATTCCTCGTTGATCCAGACTTTTGCTACCGACAAATCCTCTCCCCTGCTGGCTTACAACCGGAGGGAACCCCCCTAGTATCTCCAGCTGACCTACGAGTGTACCTTATATAATTCTTATGCTACAGGTGGTAGTAATTATCCCCTTCGTAATATGCTCATGGACTTACGCTCTTGACCTATTCATGCACATTCTTCGCCTTACAAGCGCAACTCTAATTCTTAATAAATGTAAGATAATCTTGGTGCTCTTCTAATAAATATTACAAACAGTACTTTCCTTGTTAAGCCGTGTTATTGTGTGGGTGTTCATCTCATATACATGTGTACTGTATGGCCAGTAGTAATGTACATAACTCAGTAGTGGTTTAATGATACCATACTTATTCAATACAGTCAGGGAATTGTACCCCTCAGTTACAACACTAGTCTTCAACTGAGATAAAAAAATATATATATATATATCATCCAGTGCACAACTATAAGTGAACAAGTGAATAAAGATCTTAAAATATGAATGATTATATTAGGCAAATTAATGTTCTTCTTCAGGCAAAATGCACACATGAGATGATGGAACACAACTTTGACTAGAACACTGATGCCAGCCCAGCTGCAGTTCTGCATGTATTTTACCAGGCAGACTCTGATTGGATTTGCAAGGCTACCAATCATTCAACCTCCGTGTATTGGATGTCAAGGGCTGTCAATCATTAAATCCTCCATTCAATGGCAAGAGTTTAACTGCACAGTCCGTGCTTAGATGAAGTTAATAGCCTATTTTGATTGGCTGTTATTTATTATTTATTTAACAATGGATCAACCTGTGCAGATATTCTGCACGAATAATTACTGCAGGCAATACTGCAGTGCAGGCCTGCTCAGAGCTGACAATTTTGGCCATTTTTGAAGAAAAAAAAATTCACTGGCATTTTTTTTACAGGGAAAACATTTATAAAAAAAAATAATAATAATAATTAAAAAAAAATATATATATATATATATATATATATGTATATGTAAATTAATCGCGTGTGTTGTTCATTGGATTCGTTTTGGATTATTTAGCCACCAAAACAACTATCAAAACGTACAAGGACCGCGGTCTCACGTTGACTGGCTTGTGTTGTCGCGCTGTGTGCAGACACTGGATGAACCCGCCCACCTCTACCTTTGATTGGCTTACCATGGCATTTTACTCAACCTCAGCCAATCGCGCGCTGAGGTTGGCTGAGAAGGACTAACCTTGTTCCCAGCTTTATAGAATGCCTCTCGGCTCAGAGATCTTTCTGATGAAGCCAGAGTCGCGCGATTTTTTATTGGTTTGTCATGACAAACCAATTACATAATCCAACATATGTGTAAAGAAACAACATATTCCAGTTAACAGTATATTTTTTTAATGATTCGTTACGGTACTACTCTGCTGACATAGTGCTGCTCTTCCTGGTTTAATAGCACAGTCTTCAGGTGCTCAGAGTCAGAGATATATATATCTGTATGTCATGCATGTCTTAAATGTCATGATTAGATTTGTACATAATCCAACATAATGTGTAAAGAAACAACATATTCCAGTTAACGGTATATTTTTTTTCAACCGCTTCTTTTCACCTGGCAGCACGGATTCTCACTGAGAGGGCGTAGCGTGTGGAAGGATCACACTATCCCACTTAGATCCTATCCGCGCTTAGAAGGCACCCCGACCGAACTGTAGGAGTCGCTGTTTACAACGACCCGGACCCACCCCGCCAGCTTCTCCCACCCTCTAATACTGCCAATTGTATTAGTGTGAACGGCCAGCCAAGCTGGTGACAACCCCGGAGCTGTGAGCTGGATTCGAACAGGCGAATCCAGCCGCTCCGGGGTTGGTGGGCTTAGTGGCCAATCAGAGGAACCCGGAAACCCAACTGCGTTGTAGAAAGCATACACGCGTGTTGGCTGCCTGCTCGTGGAAGAATGGAACAGAATTTGCTGCGACTTCGTCTGAGGTAAATTGATCCATATTATAAACGGTTTTCAAATTACCCATAGCCTGCAAACTCATGTAAACTATGCAGTGTACTGTATGCCTACCGGTCGTTATGTCTGATTGTCACATTATGAATATAGATCGAAGTGGTTCTTTAGGACATTGAACGGTAGAAAGTTGTGAAGTAAGTTGTTGAAAACATGTAAACATTACGTTCGCTAGTACAGCACCACTAACGTTAGCTAAGGTTATTTTTTTATTACTTTAAATTAGCTTTGTTCTAACACATTCAACCAACATTTAGCCAGCTAGCTCAATTGATCTGTCTCTAGCTAGTAGCTACTAATCATCAGCTGCATCATGTAATGCAATCACTAATTAAGTTAGATAGTTACTGTAAGATCATGCCCAAGAAAGACTAACTAAACTAATTGATAGGACCTGTTTTTATTTTTCTTTGCAGTAGACATGTCTGTGTCCCTAGAGGAAATGTGCCAGCTGGTCAATGTGAATTACACAGAGGCAATTAGGGCTAGTTCTAAATTGGCAGGGCCAGTTGTAGAAGCATCTGACAGTGACAACAACACATGTGATGAAGAGGAAGTAGGCAGCTCCTATCATCCCAGCACAGCCTCAGAGGGCGATGAGGAAGCAGAGAGTGAGGAGTTGGAGGCGGAAACAGGTAGGGTGTTGTGTTCATCGGTATGAGTGGATACAGTTAATGAGTGGATACACATGACATTTTACATCACACATACACACACACACACACACACATGCACACACACACACACACACACACACACACACACGCACACACACGCACGCACACACACACACACACACACACACACACACACACACACACACACACACACACACACACACACACACACACACACACACACACACACTCAAACATGTTTTCCCCCACAGCAGCGGTCTCAGTGATAATACAGATTAGACACACTCATCATCATGCTTTTTGTGTTCCCCCATAGCAGAGCATGAGAGGACAGTGGACCGTGTGAGGAGAGAGGGCGGAGTGAGAGAGAACTTGGAAGAGGGGGACACAGGTAGGGAAAATGTGTGAATCAGTAATTGATATCACAATATTTAATGAGTGGATACACATTTCACAGAAGACACAGACAGTCACAGACATGTTTTCCCCTCCACAGCAGCTGTCAAGACACACAATCATGTTTTTGTTGTTTGTTGTTGTTGTTTTGTCCCTACAGCAGAGGATGAGGGGGCAGTGGAGCGTGTGAGGAGAGAGGGCGGAGTGGGAGAGGAGTTAGAAGAGGACAGAGTCTTAGACCTTGTATGAGTCTTAATGAGTGGATAGACACATGTCATTCACAGCAGGCACAATTACCTTTTCACAGCAGCAGTCACAATGGAATATTGACAGATGCACGGGTGTGTGCACACACTCACACATGCACACACACACTAATATTTGTTGTTTTTGTTGTTGTTAAAGATTCCCACAATGGTTCAGAGTGTGAGAAAGTTGGTGGAAGAAAGTGGAGAAATCCAGGTAATTGGAAGTCATCTGTGCAGAAAAGGAGAAGAATGAGGGGACAAAGAGAGATCAGAAGCAAGTAACCAGGGACCCCCAGGTGAGGGGACCAAGATGCCATAAGTCAGCGGCACATTCAAAGTACTCCCAAATACAGTGCAGTGAGATTGGAGAAGCAGACAGTCACAAATGTCTAATTCTCATCCTATTCCTATCCTACAAATAAAACTCTTGACTTGACTTGACCCCAATTTGGGTCGCGACCCGTAGTTTGAGAACCGCTGACCTAGACACTACTGTAGCTATGACACTATTTTGTAGCACTCTGCTTCATATAAATAAAGCTATATAAATGATAAACATTTTATATCATTTATGTTTTTTACATTAGTCATTCATTTTACATAATCGTTGGTAATAAATTAATGTAAGCAACAAAAAATCTGAGGAGCCGGTTGGGAGCCGAAAGAGCCGGCTCTTTTTAGTGAGCCCAGCCAAAAAAACAGCCGGAATTCCCATCACTACCGTGCACAACTTCACACTTTACAACATGGCTACACACAACGCCACACGCTATGTATGGCATGAAAGGGAGGCAGGTCTGTCCGTCAGTGAGTTTGCATCCTGTATCACAGATTTTCTCTCCGAGCATGAAGAGTATGAGGAGTACATTTTGTGGAGTGATGGTTGTGGGTACCAAAACCGCAATTCGGTGCTCATGTAACGGAGGTCCGTGAGTATATCCACAGTCATGATGGACTTCAAGTGTTGTGAAGTGACTGTGGCACGTAGCGGTACTGCAAGTAAACTCACTGTGCAGCTTTACTCCCGCTGCTGGGGCGAAGGGATGGACAGGATACCACTCAGTTGTAAAAAAGCTTTTAATCCTTTCTCAGGTTACAAACCTTGAAACAAAACATACATTCAATCAATAACCACCACAACACTACCATCATTCTTAAAACAAATCGCTTACACACATCCACTCACCAGTTCCCACTCGTCTCCCTTCTCTGCTGTCAAATTCCCCGCAACTTCCTGTTTACTACTTTCACTGACACCACATGACGTATCTCGACCAATTACAGCCCACTCTCCGCTACGTGCCTGGATCACATGTGAATTAAAAATACATCTCCATTCACAACTTCAACCAAGCATACAGTGCCTCCATTCATCCGAAATGAAAACATAATTATAACCATAGCTCAACTACCACTAATCAACATTCACATAAACGCACAGCATAAAAACAACACTTAACATTACTTAGTCTTCTAACATCTTCTAATTGTTCATCAAAGTAAAGGATGACACAAGGTGGTTTTCCCTTCCTAGAAATTATTTGCTGAACATAATGATTTTCCTGCAACATATTCAGAACTGTCTGAAGCTCATCATATTTTGGGGTATTTTCTGTAACATTGAGGTATTTTGGGGTATACTTTGGGGTATTTTGGGGTATTTTGGGGTATTTTCTGGTATTTTAGGGTATACTTTGGGGTATTTTGGGGTATTTTCTGGTATTTTCTGGTACTTTGGGGTATACTTTGGGTTATTTTGGGGTATTTTGGGGTACTTTGGGGTATTTTCTGGTACTTTGGGGTATACTTTGGGGTATTTTGGGGTACTTTGGGGTATTTTGGGGTACTTTGGGGTATTTTGGGGTATTTTCTGGTATTTTGGGGTATACTTTGGGGTATTTTGGGGTATTTTGGGGGTATTTTGGGGTATTTTCTGGTACTTTGGGGTATTTTGGGGTATACTTTGGGGTATGTTGGGGTATTTTGGGGTATTTTCTGGTATTTTGGGGTATACCTTGGGGTATTTTGGGGTATTTTCTGGTATTTTGGGGTATTTTGGGGTATTTTCTGGTACTTTGGGGTATACTTTGGGGGTATTTTCTGGTATTTTGGGGTATTTTGGGGTATTTTCTGGTATTTTATGGTACTTTGGGGTATACTTTGCGGTATTTTGGGGTATTTTGGGGTATTTTCTGGTATTTTGGGGTATACTTTGGGGTATTTTGGGGTATTTTCTGGTATTTTCTGGTACTTTGGGGTATACTTTGGGGGTATTTAGGGTATTTTGGGGTATTTTGGGGTATTTTCTGGTATTTTCTGGTACTTTGGGGTATACTTTGCGGTATTTTGGGGTATACTTTGGGGTATTTTGGGGTATTTTCTGGTATTTTGGGGTATTTTGGGGTATTTTCTGGTATTTTCTGGTACTTTGGGGTATACTTTGGGGTATTTTAGCGTATTTTGGGGTATTTTCTGGTATTTTCTGGTACTTTGGGGTATACTTTGTGGTATTTTGGGGTACTTCGGGGTATTTTGGGGTATTTTCTGGTATTTCCTGGTATTTTGGGGTATACTTTGGGGTATTTTGGGGTATTTTCTGGTATTTTGGGGTATTTTGGGGTATTTTCTGGTACTTTGGGGTATACTTTGGGGTATTTTCTGGTATTTTGGTGTATTTTGGGGTATTTTCTGGTATTTTGGAGTATTTTCTGGTACTTTGGGGTATACGTTGGGGGTATTTTAGGGTATTTTGGGGTATTTTGGGGTATTTTCTGGTACTTTGGGGTATACGTTGGGGGTATTTTAGGGTATTTTGGGGTATTTTGGGGTATTTTCTGGTATTTTCTGGTATTTTGGGGTATACTTTGGGGTATTTTGGGGTATTTTCTGGTATTTTGGGGTATTTTCTGGTATTTTGGGGTATTTTGGTGTATTTTGGGGTATTTTCTGGTATTTTCTGGTACTTTGGGGTATACTTTGTGGTATTTTGGGGTACTTCAGGGTATTTTGGGGTATTTTGGGGTATTTTCTGGTATTTTGGGGTATTTTGGGGTATTTTCTGGTACTTTGGGGTATACTTTGGGGTATTTTAGGGTATTTTGGGGTATTTTGGGGTATTTTCTGGTATTTTCTGGTACTTTGGGGTATACTTTGCGGTACTTTGGGGGTATTTTGGGGTATTTTCTGGTATTTTCTGGTACTTTGGGGTATTTTGGGGTACTTTGGGGTATTTTGGGGTCTTTTCTGGTATTGTGGGGTATACTTTGGGGTATTTTGGGGTATTTGGGGTATTTTGGGGTATTTTCTGGTACTTTGGGGTATTTTGGGGTATACTTTGGGGTATGTTGGGGTATTTTGGGGTATTTTCTGGTATTTTGGGGTATACCTTGGGGTATTTTGGGGTATTTTCTGGTATTTTGGGGTATTTTCTGGTACTTTGGGGTATACTTTGGGGGTATTTTCTGGTATTTTGGGGTATTTTGGGGTATTTTCTGGTACTTTGGGGTATACTTTGCGGTATTTTGGGGTATTTTGGGGTATTTTCTGGTATTTTGGGGTATACTCTGGGGTATTTTGGGGTATTTTCTGGTATTTTGGGGTATTTTGGGGTATTTTCTGGTATTTTCTGGTACTTTGGGGTATACTTTGTGGTATTTTGGGGTACTTCGGGGTATTTTGGGGTATTTTCTGGTATTTCCTGGTATTTTGGGGTATACTTTGGGGTATTTTGGGGTATTTTCTGGTATTTTGGGGTATTTTGGGGTATTTTCTGGTACTTTGGGGTATACTTTGGGGTATTTTCTGGTATTTTGGGGTATTTTCTGGTATTTTCTGGTACTTTGGGGTATTTTGGGGTACTTTGGGGTATTTTGGGGTCTTTTCTGGTATTGTGGGGTATACTTTGGGGTATTTTGGGGTATTTGGGGTATTTTGGGGTATTTTCTGGTACTTTGGGGTATTTTGGGGTATACTTTGGGGTATGTTGGGGTATTTTGGGGTATTTTCTGGTATTTTGGGGTATACCTTGGGGTATTTTGGGGTATTTTCTGGTATTTTGGGGTATTTTCTGGTACTTTGGGGTATACTTTGGGGGTATTTTCTGGTATTTTGGGGTATTTTGGGGTATTTTCTGGTACTTTGGGGTATACTTTGCGGTATTTTGGGGTATTTTGGGGTATTTTCTGGTATTTTGGGGTATACTCTGGGGTATTTTGGGGTATTTTCTGGTATTTTGGGGTATTTTGGGGTATTTTCTGGTATTTTCTGGTACTTTGGGGTATACTTTGTGGTATTTTGGGGTACTTCGGGGTATTTTGGGGTATTTTCTGGTATTTCCTGGTATTTTGGGGTATACTTTGGGGTATTTTGGGGTATTTTCTGGTATTTTGGGGTATTTTGGGGTATTTTCTGGTACTTTGGGGTATACTTTGGGGTATTTTCTGGTATTTTGGTGTATTTTGGGGTATTTTCTGGTATTTTGGGGTATTTTGGAGTATTTTCTGGTACTTTGGGGTATACGTTGGGGGTATTTTAGGGTATTTTGGGGTATTTTGGGGTATTTTCTGGTACTTTGGGGTATACGTTGGGGGTATTTTAGGGTATTTTGGGGTATTTTGGGGTATTTTCTGGTATTTTCTGGTATTTTGGGGTATACTTTGGGGTATTTTGGGGTATTTTCTGGTATTTTGGGGTATTTTCTGGTATTTTGGGGTATACTTTGGGGTATTTTCTGGTATTTTGGTGTATTTTGGGGTATTTTCTGGTATTTTGGGGTATTTTGGAGTATTTTCTGGTACTTTGGGGTATACGTTGGGGGTATTTTAGGGTATTTTGGGGTATTTTGGGGTATTTTCTGGTACTTTGGGGTATACGTTGGGGGTATTTTAGGGTATTTTGGGGTATTTTGGGGTATTTTCTGGTATTTTGGGGTATATACTTTGGGGTATTTTGGGGTATTTTCTGGTATTTTGGGGTATTTTCTGGTATTTTGGGGTATACTTTGGGGTATTTTGGGGTATTTTCTGGTATTTTGGGGTATACTTTGTGGTATTTTGGGGTACTTCAGGGTATTTTGGGGTATTTTGGGGTATTTTCTGGTATTTTGGGGTATTTTGGGGTATTTTCTGGTACTTTGGGGTATACTTTGGGGTATTTTAGGGTATTTTGGGGTATTTTGGGGTATTTTCTGGTATTTTCTGGTACTTTGGGGTATACTTTGCGGTACTTTGCGGTATTTTGGGGTATTTTCTGGTATTTTATGGTACTTTGGGGTATTTTGGGGTACTTTGGGGTATTTTGGGGTCTTTTCTGGTATTGTGGGGTATACTTTGGGGTATTTTGGGGTATTTGGGGTATTTTGGGGTATTTTCTGGTACTTTGGGGTATTTTGGGGTATACTTTGGGGTATGTTGGGGTATTTTGGGGTATTTTCTGGTATTTTGGGGTATACCTTGGGGTATTTTGGGGTATTTTCTGGTATTTTGGGGTATTTTCTGGTACTTTGGGGTATACTTTGGGGGTATTTTCTGGTATTTTGGGGTATTTTGGGGTATTTTCTGGTACTTTGGGGTATACTTTGCGGTATTTTGGGGTATTTTCTGGTATTTTGGGGTATACTCTGGGGTATTTTGGGGTATTTTCTGGTATTTTGGGGTATTTTGGGGTATTTTCTGGTATTTTCTGGTACTTTGGGGTATACTTTGTGGTATTTTGGGGTACTTCGGGGTATTTTGGGGTATTTTCTGGTATTTCCTGGTATTTTGGGGTATACTTTGGGGTTTTTTGGGTTATTTTCTGGTATTTTGGGGTATTTTGGGGTATTTTCTGGTACTTTGGGGTATACTTTGGGGTATTTTCTGGTATTTTGGTGTATTTTGGGGTATTTTCAGGTATTTTGGGGTATTTTGGAGTATTTTCTGGTACTTTGGGGTATACGTTGGGGGTATTTTAGGGTATTTTGGGGTATTTTGGGGTATTTTCTGGTACTTCGGGGTATACGTTGGGGGTATTTTAGGGTATTTTGGGGTATTTTGGGGTATTTTCTGGTATTTTCTGGTATTTTGGGGTATACTTTGGGGTATTTTGGGGTATTTTCTGGTATTTTGGGGTATTTTCTGGTATTTTGGGGTATACTTTGGGGTATTTTGGGGTATTTTCTGGTATTTTCTGGTACTTTGGGGTATACTTTGTGGTATTTTGGGGTACTTCAGGGTATTTTGGGGTATTTTGGGGTATTTTCTGGTATTTTGGGGTATTTTGGGGTATTTTCTGGTACTTTGGGGTATACTTTGGGGTATTTTAGGGTATTTTGGGGTATTTTGGGGTATTTTGGGGTATTTTCTGGTATTTTGGGGTATTTTGGGGTATTTTCTGGTACTTTGGGGTATACTTTGGGGTATTTTAGGGTATTTTGGGGTATTTTGGGGTATTTTCTGGTATTTTCTGGTACTTTGGGGTATACTTTGCGGTACTTTGGGGTATTTTGGGGTATTTTCTGGTATTTTATGGTACTTTGGGGTATTTTGGGGTACTTTGGGGTATTTTGGGGTCTTTTCTGGTATTGTGGGGTATACTTTGGGGTATTTTGGGGTATTTGGGGTACTTTGGGGTATTTTGGGGTATACTTTGGGGTATGTTGGGGTATTTTGGGGTATTTTCTGGTATTTTGGGGTATACCTTGGGGTATTTTGGGGTATTTTCTGGTATTTTGGGGTATTTTCTGGTACTTTGGGGTATACTTTGGGGGTATTTTCTGGTATTTTGGGGTATTTTCTGGTACTTTGGGGTATACTTTGCGGTATTTTGGGGTATTTTGGGGTATTTTCTGGTATTTTGGGGTATACTCTGGGGTATTTTGGGGTATTTTCTGGTATTTTGGGGTATTTTGGGGTATTTTCTGGTATTTTCTGGTACTTTGGGGTATACTTTGTGGTATTTTGGGGTACTTCGGGGTATTTTGGGGTATTTTCTGGTATTTCCTGGTATTTTGGGGTATACTTTGGGGTATTTTGGGGTATTTTCTGGTATTTTGGGGTATTTTGGGGTATTTTCTGGTACTTTGGGGTATACTTTGGGGTTTTTTCTGGTATTTTGGTGTATTTTGGGGTATTTTCTGGTATTTTGGGGTATTTTGGAGTATTTTCTGGTACTTTGGGGTATACGTTGGGGGTATTTTCTGGTACTTTGGGGTATACGTTGGGGGTATTTTAGGGTATTTTGGGGTATTTTGGGGTATTTTCTGGTGTTTTCTGGTATTTTGGGGTATACTTTGGGGTATTTTGGGGTATTTTCTGGTATTTTGGGGTATTTTCTGGTATTTTGGGGTATACTTTGGGGTATTTTCTGGTATTTTGGTGTATTTTGGGGTATTTTCTGGTATTTTGGGGTATTTTGGAGTATTTTCTGGTACTTTGGGGTATACGTTGGGGGTATTTTAGGGTATTTTGGGGTATTTTGGGGTATTTTCTGGTACTTTGGGGTATACGTTGGGGGTATTTTAGGGTATTTTGGGGTATTTTGGGGTATTTTCTGGTATTTTGGGGTATACTTTGGGGTATTTTGGGGTATTTTCTGGTATTTTGGGGTATTTTCTGGTATTTTGGGGTATACTTTGGGGTATTTTGGGGTATTTTCTGGTATTTTCTGGTACTTTGGGGTATACTTTGTGGTATTTTGGGGTACTTCAGGGTATTTTGGGGTATTTTGGGGTATTTTCTGGTATTTTGGGGTATTTTGGGGTATTTTCTGGTACTTTGGGGTATACTTTGGGGTATTTTAGGGTATTTTGGGGTATTTTGGGGTATTTTCTGGTATTTTCTGGTACTTTGGGGTTTACTTTGCGGTACTTTGGGGTATTTTGGGGTATTTTCTGGTATTTTATGGTACTTTGGGGTACTTTGGGGTATTTTGGGGTCTTTTCTGGTATTGTGGGGTATACTTTGGGGTATTTTGGGGTATTTGGGGTATTTTGGGGTATTTTCTGGTACTTTGGGGTATTTTGGGGTATACTTTGGGGTATGTTGGGGTATTTTGGGGTATTTTCTGGTATTTTGGGGTATACCTTGGGGTATTTTGGGGTATTTTCTGGTATTTTGGGGTATTTTCTGGTACTTTGGGGTATACTTTGGGGGTATTTTCTGGTATTTTGGGGTATTTTGGGGTATTTTCTGGTACTTTGGGGTATACTTTGCGGTATTTTGGGGTATTTTGGGGTATTTTCTGGTATTTTGGGGTATACTCTGGGGTATTTTGGGGTATTTTCTGGTATTTTGGGGTATTTTGGGGTATTTTCTGGTATTTTCTGGTACTTTGGGGTATACTTTGTGGTATTTTGGGGTACTTTGGGGTATTTTGGGGTATTTTCTGGTATTTCCTGGTATTTTGGGGTATACTTTGGGGTATTTTGGGGTATTTTCTGGTATTTTGGGGTATTTTGGGGTATTTTCTGGTACTTTGGGGTATACTTTGGGGTATTTTCTGGTATTTTGGTGTATTTTGGGGTATTTTCAGGTATTTTGGGGTATTTTGGAGTATTTTCTGGTACTTTGGGGTATACGTTGGGGGTATTTTAGGGTATTTTGGGGTATTTTGGGGTATTTTCTGGTACTTTGGGGTATACGTTGGGGGTATTTTAGGGTATTTTGGGGTATTTTGGGGTATTTTCTGGTATTTTCTGGTATTTTGGGGTATACTTTGGGGTATTTTGGGGTATTTTCTGGTATTTTGGGGTATTTTCTGGTATTTTGGGGTATACTTTGGGGTATTTTGGGGTATTTTCTGGTATTTTCTGGTACTTTGGGGTATACTTTGTGGTATTTTGCGGTACTTCAGGGTATTTTGGGGTATTTTGGGGTATTTTCTGGTATTTTGGGGTATTTTGGGGTATTTTCTGGTACTTTGGGGTATACTTTGGGGTATTTTAGGGTATTTTGGGGTATTTTGGGGTATTTTCTGGTATTTTCTGGTACTTTGGGGTATACTTTGCGGTACTTTGGGGTATTTTGGGGTATTTTCTGGTATTTTATGGTACTTTGGGGTATTTTGGGGTACTTTGGGGTATTTTGGGGTATTTTCTGGTATTGTGGGGTATACTTTGGGGTATTTTGGGGTATTTGGGGTATTTTGGGGTATTTTCTGGTACTTTGGGGTATTTTGGGGTATTTTGGGGTATGTTGGGGTATTTTGGGGTATTTTCTGGTATTTTGGGGTATTTTGGGGTATTTTCTGGTACTTTGGGGTATACTTTGGGGGTATTTTCTGGTATTTTGGGGTATTTTGGGGTATTCTCTGGTATTTTCTGGTACTTTGGGGTATACTTTGCGGTATTTTGGGGTATTTTGGGGTATTTTCTGGTATTTTGGGGTATACTTTGGGGTATTTTGGGGTATTTTCTGGTATTTTGGGGTATTTTGGGGTATTTTCTGGTATTTTCTGGTACTTCGGGGTATACTTTGGGGGTATTTAGGGTATTTTGGGGTATTTTCTGGTATTTTCTGGTACTTTGGGGTATACTTTGCGGTATTTTGGGGTATACTTTGGGGTATTTTGGGGTATTTTCTGGTATTTTGGGGTATTTTGGGGTATTTTCTGGTATTTTCTGGTACTTTGGGGTATACTTTGGGGTATTTTAGCGTATTTTGGGGTATTTTCTGGTATTTTCTGGTACTTTGGGGTATACTTTGTGGTATTTTGGGGTACTTCGGGGTATTTTGGGGTATTTTCTGGTATTTCCTGGTATTTTGGGGTATACTTTGGGGTATTTTGGGGTATTTTCTGGTATTTTGGGGTATTTTGGGGTATTTTCTGGTACTTTGGGGTATACTTTGGGGTATTTTCTGGTATTTTGGTGTATTTTGGGGTATTTTCTGGTATTTTGGGGTATTTTGGAGTATTTTCTGGTACTTTGGGGTATACGTTGGGGGTATTTTAGGGTATTTTGGGGTATTTTGGGGTATTTTCTGGTACTTTGGGGTATACGTTGGGGGTATTTTAGGGTATTTTGGGGTATTTTGGGGTATTTTCTGGTATTTTCTGGTATTTTGGGGTATACTTTGGGGTATTTTGGGGTATTTTCTGGTATTTTGGGGTATTTTCTGGTATTTTGGGGTATACTTTGGGGTATTTTGGGGTATTTTCTGGTATTTTCTGGTACTTTGGGGTATACTTTGTGGTATTTTGGGGTACTTCAGGGTATTTTGGGGTATTTTGGGGTATTTTCTGGTATTTTGGGGTATTTTGGGGTATTTTCTGGTACTTTGGGGTATACTTTGGGGTATTTTAGGGTATTTTGGGGTATTTTGGGGTATTTTCTGGTATTTTCTGGTACTTTGGGGTATACTTTGCGGTACTTTGGGGTATTTTGGGGTATTTTCTGGTATTTTCTGGTACTTTGGGGTATTTTGGGGTACTTTGGGGTATTTTGGGGTCTTTTCTGGTATTGTGGGGTATACTTTGGGGTATTTTGGGGTATTTGGGGTATTTTGGGGTCTTTTCTGGTACTTTGGGGTATTTTGGGGTCTTTTCTGGTACTTTGGGGTATTTTGGGGTATACTTTGGAGTATTTTGGGGTATTTTCTAGTATTTTGGGGTATACTTTGGGGTATTTTGGGGTATGTTGGGGTATTTTGGGGTATTTTCTGGTACTTTGGGGTGATTAGTAGGACCCCTCAATTCTTCTCGCAGCATAGTTGGCGCCATTCGTAAAATGCTGTTGGCCCTTCTTGTGAAAGCTGCCTTCACTTTGGCCCTCTCTTTCTTTAACTGATCCATACTTTTTTTCTCTCTTTTTTATTTTTATTTTAATTTATTTATTTAGTATTTATTTGACCATGGATGCTAGTAGAGCGTACCCGTAACTCCTTTCTACCTTGTGTCTTCCGCCCTCTCTACCTGCCTAAACTAGCTCAGAAACGTCTTCCCTGACTATCCTAGCCTGACTAGTCTTCAGCGGCGTTACCGGGCTCACCAGGGGTCCCCCCGGGGATACCGCCCAAAAATGGAAAACAATATAAATAAACAAAGTGGAGTAGGTTTCCACTTCTCCCGCCGGCTTGCCACCCGGGTACACTCAAACTAAGCTAAAGGTCTTACTAATTTAGTGCTACTAAATCATCATATCCTAAACAATATAATTGGCACCATCACAGGGCTATAGCTTTTATCTTTAGCTGCCTTCATGCTTGTCCACGTTAGCGTTGGTATGCTATTTGATAGCTAGTTTCAGTAGCTTGCCATTACTCCTGATCGCATTTGAAGTTAGCACTGACATCTGTCAAACAAAGTTTTCATTCATTCACTCATTCAGCTGTGTTAGCTTCCTTAGCTGTGTTAGCTGCTTGCATTAGCATTTGAACCAGGTGAAAGTTCCTGCTCGCTGACCCGTATGGCCTGATGCGCATGTTATTTAATTTACAACGACACGGGAGTACCTCATATCCCTTGGTTATTTTTTCCTTGTCTGACGGCGCGTTTCAGCCACTCTTCTGCCGCCGTCGGTGGTTTGTAACTGTGCAGCTTTACTCCCGCTGCTGGGGCGAAGGGATGGACAGGATACCACTCAGTTGTAAAAAAGCTTTTAATCCTTTCTCCAACAGGTTACAAACCTTGAAACAAAACATACATTCAATCAATAACCACCACAACACTACCATCATTCTTAAAACAAATCGCTTACACACATCGACTCACCAGTTCCCACTCGTCTCCCTTCTCTGCTGTCAAATTCCCCGCAACTTCCTGTTTACTACTTTCACTGACACCACGTGACGTATCTCGACCAATTACAGCCCACTCTCCGGTACGTCCCTGGATCACATGTGAATTAAAAATACATCTCCATTCACAACTTCAACCAAGCATACAGTGCCTCCATTCATCCGAAATGAAAACATAATTATAACCATAGCTCAACTACCACTAATCAACATTCACATAAACGCACAGCATAAAAACAACACTTAACATTACTTAGTTATTTACAACACACAGAACTAAAGTGCACCTAAACTCCACCACCACAATAGAAAGCTGCACACTCATCCACTCTTAAAAGGCATGCAGACACATTACGAAGAAGTGAATTCACCTCTTGGTATAGTGGTCTGCGATGTCGCCCACGGTGTGGCGGACCCGGGTTCGAAATTCATTCGGGGCATCGAAGTTTAACACAACGCAGAGATGGCAATACGAGCCCGGCTACACAAGTTCTCCACAGAGAAGAAAAAGGCAGTCACTCAGAAGTTCCTGGAGAAGGGACACACACAGATGGAATGTGACTCGGTGCAGTGTCATTGAGAGGCGTCTGAAAAAACAGGAAATCTATGTCCCAGCTGAATATTCTGCCCTGATGAAGAAAGCCCGGTCCAGGCCCTACCTGTATGAGGTCAAGTATGTCGACCACACCTTCTTCCAAGACTTCAGCACACTGAGGCTTTGCAAGTCCATCCGCCCAGGGAGAGTACCTGGAGACCCCACCGTGCATGATATTAGAGCCATCAGGTGACTACCAACCCTCTCACCATCCCTCCTGTCTTTCTCACCAATCTCACCAAGGTCACAAGTCACACACATGTTGCCATAACTTGTCTTGTAAAAGTATATTTTGTTGTTGATACTGTGTCAATGGTTACATTCAAAAGCAGTCAACCTCTGTCTTTTTGTATGTTATTAGTGTTGGATTCGGGGTGTGGTCAGCCTGTAATCAACTCGTCACCTGTGGTTCCGTGAAGTTTCTGCGTTGTGTTGTTTTATACTCTTACTTATCATATTGGCTGTTACATGCTGGCTCACCCCCATTGGTACATCCGTGGAAACGTGGTACCTTTCCTTGAAACGTTATGTTTATTCCATAAACATATCCTCAAGATGGGAACAGTTCTAAAAGTCTTTGAAAAGTCTATTAAATTCATTATTCTATCGATCTCCTGTCATCAGCTCGATGGTTTGTTGCGGCCCAGTGGTTAGCCAAAAGCCCTCCCTGTTAGCCGAAGCTAGCTATCTCGTGGCTCCGGAGGGTGGATGGGCCTCCCATCTCCCACCATCCAGCTACTGTAGTCTCTCTGTCCACCTGTGTACGCGTCTGCCTCGTCTCCTAGTCTGGTTAGTCTTATTTTAAACCGGAAGAAACTCACAGCTATAACGTCTTTCCCCTAGCAACGGCTGCCAGCCCCGTAGCCACACCCTTTCTCTCGTTACTAAGTGATGCGACGCCAGCCACGGTTCTGCCCTACCCCCCTCTCTGGAGAGTCTGTGTGGTTCAAGTTCAAGTTCAAGTTCAAGTTCAAGTTCTTTAATAGTTGTCATACAGAAGTACAGAATACTTTCATACAAAATGCTTCTTACTGTTACGCTCCAGAGACTGTGCTAGACAAGATAGTATCAAATAACATAATAACATAATATAGCATGAATTTAGAAGAAGAAAATGAGGTCACAGTGTTCGGTATAGACATATGTACAATGTTCTGAGTTACCATATAATATACAATACACAATACTATGCAGTGTACTAATGTACAGTACTATCTAGTGCAAAGCAGAAATGGGATGAGGTACAATTTTAGGTACAATTTACAGTAAGGTGTACGAGTTGTAGTGCAATCCTTCATCCATAAATATAAAGTGTGGGGAGTGGGTGCTACAGTGTATTTGTTTAAAGTGGGTGTGTGCTATAAGTGTGTGGAGTGGGTGCTACAGTGTGTTTGTTTAAAGTGAGTGTGTGCGTGTGGATGTGTGTGCTATGTGCGTTTGGTGGTTGTTGTTGTGTAGTGTTCATTCATTGTTCGTTTATCAGCCTGATGGCCTGGGGATAGAAGCTTCTTCTGAGTCTTTCTGTGCTCGCCTTGAGACTCCTGTATCGCTTGCCTGACCGCAGCAGTTCAAAGAGGCAGTTGTTCGGGTGACTGGAGTCTTTAATGATTCTCTTAGCCTTGCCCTTGCAACGCTTGTAGTAAATGTTCTGGAGGGTGGGGAGCCCCCCTCCAATTGTGCGTTCGGCTGAACGTGTCACTCTTTGTAGTCTGCTTTGGTCTTGTGCAGTGCTATTCCCAAACCAGGAGGTGATGTTGCCGGTCAAGATGCTCTCTATTGTACATGAGTAGAAGTTCTTAAGGATCTTCTGGCTGACTTGGAACTTCCTTAGGCGCCTGAGGAAGTAGAGGCGTTGTCGTGCCTTCTTCACAACACTGTTAATGTGTGTGGTCCATGTCAAGTCCTCGGATATGTAGGCTCCGAGGTACTTAAAGCTGTTGACTCTCTCAACCGGTGCCCCGTCGATGCTGAGGGGGCTGTAGTCCTTGACCCCCGACCTCCTGAAGTCCACAATCATCTCCTTTGTTTTGCTGACGTTCAGGGAGAGGCTGTTTTCCTGGCACCATCCCGCCAGGACCTTGACCTCTTCCAGGTAGGCCCTCTCGTCGTTGGCAGAGATCAGGCCCACCACCACTGTGTCGTCAGCAAATTTGACGATTGTATTGCTACTCCGCTGAGCCACACAGTCGTGTGTGTACAGGGAGTAGAGGAGGGGACTCAGAACACAGCCCTGGGGGGCCCCTATGTTGAGGGTGATGGATGAGGAGGTGCAGTTGCCTGCTCTCACCACCTGGGGTCTGCCAGTCAGGAAGTCCAAGACCCACTGGCAGAGGTCATAGCCCAAGCCCAGGTCCCTGAGCTTGGCTATGAGTATGGAGGGGACTATGGTATTGAATGCCGAGCTGTAGTCGATGAATAGCATTCTCACATAGTTCCCCTGCCTCTTTATATCAACATTCCAGAATGTTGATATAAAGCACCTATGTGGATGACCCTGGACAATGTCTTATCTTTGTACACTGTCTGCGCCATCTGACTGGAGACACACACATACATACATGGCAGCTGTCCTCCTCAGCATTTATAATTATAATATCTAATATCTATAGGTTATTTAAATTATATACACATATGAAAAACAAATGCTATCTCTCATTAGGTACAACATCAATGGGACGAGGGACTTCAAGACTCAGCACTCGGACAACTGGACTCCACTGCCAAAACACCAGCTCCGAACCCCTAGCACAGACAGGCCGACAGTCACGCCACTCTACACAGGGCGCCAGAAGATTAAGGAAGGAAATTAAGTACAGACACCTCCAATGTAAGTTACATTGTTAATTTAGTTTGTATTTACTTTTAGTTTAAGTTAATTCAATTAAAGAAATTGTTTTACACACAAACACAAAAGCAAACTTAAAATAATCAGACAACTTGTGTTTACTTAAAGTTTGTGTGTGCATGACTCCTAGTGCACAGCAAGGGAGGTTTGGTGATGAACCTTGTGGTGCGCTCACACCCACTCGCGTGCGCAGGTATACACACACACACACGCACGCACGCACACACACACACGCACACACACACACACACACAAGCGCATATACGCGCGTGCAATCTTTCTATCATACACGCGCTTCTTGCTCTCTATTTGTGTGAATGTGCGCTCGCAAGAGCAATTGGAAAGCTGGCGCGCAGCACGGCAGACGCTTGATTCATAAGCAGGTAGACCCCCATCACATTAGTATTCACCTCCACTGCCGTCACACAGAATGAAGGGGGAGATGCATTCAGATAGCCAACACCCAGACACCTAGTCTACCTGCGCTTTTTGTTATGTAAAAACGGTGGCCGCCGGCCAGGTACTTAGTCACAACGAATGGGTAGAGCGCATTTTTGTGTGCGCGACTGCGCGTACACGTGCGTACACATCCGTGCGCGATTGCGCGTACTTCTGCCTCAGTGACGTAGCCTAAACGGCGTTTAACCGCGTTTGACCACCACTGCATGCCTGCTGTTACCAAACTATGGCCATTTGTCGATTGTCTCTTTTCCGTCCATCATTCTGTTTGCCCAGGGAACTGTCGCAGAGGAGAGGCAGTCAACGCTGCTCAAGGAGATCGGTGTTGAGGACAGCACCACCGTTATTCGTTGTGCCATTGTACTCAGTAGGGATATCCTCTTTCATTGGTCTATATTGGGCACGCCCCCTATTATTAGGCCCGCCCTCTTTTGTATCTTTTGAACTGTTTGTCATAGAGACTCGCGAGAGACCCTCTCCCGTTGGCCGGCGGTGCACAGGCATCACCCACATTTTCACAATTTCCCCTGCGGAATTATCTAGCATTATTATTATTATTATTATTCATGACTCTTATTTAACTGTTGCACATATAGATGTGACTTATAGTCTGTTTAGACAGGGTGAAGTGTTGGTGCCCCTATTTTTAATTACCCATATTGTTAATGCAGGCTTCGTTGTATGGTAGCTTACAATAATATTCTAAACGTGTGTTTTCTATTCAATGACTTTACACTGATGTTTGTTCACTAATGACGTATCATTGTTCACTATCTCGAGCTTGTTCTTTCCAATGTATGTGCTGAGTGAGTCTGAGTTTAAAAGATAAATCGACTAAACACACCACCTAACTAGTTACCCTGGTAAGTATTGTATTCAGTTGTGTCCAGTACAGTAGGTAGCAGTATCGAGCTAGAAACTTACACCTTTAGTGCACAAATGGTCATTGGGTCGCCAAGACTCCTCCTCAGACCCAATGATAAAATACGACCTAGGTAGGATGTAGGCCTAACCCTTGAATTTAGACACAGCCAAAGTCTGCAAACTGGAATAGGAGCCGCAATGTTAGACTGCAGCGCAGCGTAGGTAACTTTCCCCCTGGCTGCGGTGAGAGCATTGTAGGCTAAGATTAAAAAAGCACCTATATAATGTTGTTTTTCAGCAGAAAGGGTCAGTGACAATTCCTGGTGAGTATTTGGAAATAGACACTTGGTAACATTTATGGAATACACGTTACTGCCATTTTAATCGTTGAATAACAAAACCTCTTATAGCCATATTGTCACAACATTTGTATTGCAAAACATCGTAACTCCATTTGAACTTTATCAGAGTAAAATATTAATAATGTATTGATACCTGCAAGTAACTGACCATTTATGAAGACATTGTACCAACTATTGTGACATGGTGTTCAATTACGTTAAAACCAGGTAGTTTTTTTCATCTCCTGAAAAGTTGGATTTTTGGAGTTACAAGGTTTTCTTCCGCCAGCGACTCTATGCTAAGCATACTCACTAAATCCCCAGAAGTCGGTAAACATTTGAAGGGTGCTTAAAACCACCACTGAATCTCAAATGAGGAAGAAGCAGCATAATGTCTTTGTCGTAAAAAACAAATGGAGGTTTTCAAAATTTGCCTCTGTCTCAATAGCTGTGGGACAGGTTGACTCTCCTGTGCAGACAGGGACAGGCTCCTCTAAACCTAATCTGCTTGGATATGACATCACTTCTTTATGCGCCCATAACCTCTTACAGCTGTTGTGTGGAGCATATTATTTACTACTGTGATAAATAATGGTATGGTGGTTTGATATTGTAGGTAGTTTGATCTTGGCCGTTAAAATCTGGCACTATAGCTGTACCGTCACATTGTTATGTCCGCCAGGGGGCATTTCTGGTTTCATCAGAGTGTGTGAATAAGAAAATTACTTTATTGTCAACATGCACAAGACAAATTAAATGTGTCTTTTCACACAGTGAAACACACGGTCCTCATATCCCTCCTAGTTACATATACACACAGTCCTCATATGTCATATCCCTCCTAGTTACACATACACACAGTCCAGGACACCTCAGCTTGACAAATGAAAGTTTAACCTCTTAACCTCTTAATTGTCACCATCGTCGGGTCGGCACGTACACGCGGCCTAGCGCTGTATTTTTGCTGATCCACCTACACATCATTGGATAGCTAAAATGGCCGCTGTTCGTTTGACACCCTACTCGACCTGTTACGTGCTTCCAATCTCGAGTTACAAGGCTGAAAAAACAATGAGTGTCGGTTTCTGACAAGTGACCACGTCTGGTTTCGGCTGGCCCTGAATGGACCAGTCACCTCTGATGGTGAGAATTATTGACCGTTTTTGTAGCCAATGAAATTCTGGAGCTAATGGTACCTTACATGAGCGCTGATTCCTATGGTAAAGGGACATAAGAAGACAGGGAAGTTGTTTGTTTTGAGAATTCCTCACCCGCCCGTCCAAATGAATTGAGCCGTTGGCCATTTGGGACGAATTATTACCGATACGAACATTACAAAAACATCTGTAAAACACACATTTTCCGTTGGATTGTTCTCAACCTTGGACCTGTACTGGATAAGACTTCAGGCTATGGAACCGTTGTTTCCAGCTCCTACCTCTCAGCTGGAACTCAAAAACAGGCATCTGGCAACAAGTAAACAATGACGTGAGTAAATACAACTTTTATTTTAGTGTGTTCAAACCTCTGTAACTCTATTACATTAGCACTCAGAATGATTCTTCCTGTTGTGGAAGAAACTTCAGAATGTTTCATTTCAAAAGAGACCAGACCTTAAACTCTAGCCCTATTTTCTGAAAATCTGCCTAAAAATACATACCTAAGTAGATGGAAGATTGCTCCACTTCTACAAGGTCCATTTGCATGTTCTTGGTATCTGGACATCTATGGATCTCATGGAATGTATTCAATCAGAAATATTGTGTCTATTACTAGGCAGTAAATTGTGAAGAAACAAAGGAGAATATAAATTATGATTTTTTTTGCATCTTTGACAGTGAATAACACCATGCTAAAAATGACCAGACATAATGTGATAGATAATGTGTACAAAAAATCTAAGCAAATTAATGAAGTGAAGATGATTAAACAGAATGTTTTGTAAATACAGTACTGAATTCTGCCATCCGGACACATTCAATTTGAAATATTAGAATTATATTCGATTATAGAATATAGAATATCAGGCCTATAAATTACCTTATTATGGCCAAGTCATGCATCTATGGATAGGGCCAAATCTCCTCTTTCCAATGGCAGAGTTCAATCTGGACCACCAGGCGCCCATAACAGGGCAGCAAAGACCGTGAATGAAATCTACTGTAAGTAGTACAGTTACTTTTTTGTAATGAAAAATGCTCTGCCATTTTTCATCAGATTGAGACACATAATCATTTATATTCTCCTTTGGTTCATTACAATTTACTCAAGCATAGTAACAGACAATTCCCTGACATCAGAGGATTTCCCCTAGATACCAGGGCCCTCATCTATCAATGCTGCGTACGCACAGATAAGTGCATAAACCGTGCGTACGATCATTTCTAAGCAAAGTGTGGGATTTATTAATATGAACATGTGCTTGAGATTGTGCGTATATCGACGAAAACTAAACGAAAAAAGGCATTCATATTCCAGCATGGTTATTAATGACACCAACGCCAAACAGTGGTTAACGGTCTTTATTAGTAATTTGTGCTGCCCAGGCAGCAATGGTCTTTAGGGAGTCGTTGATATCCGACATCACCGTGCACAAGTCCGTCAGCCTGTCGCATATTTCTCCCATAACACGCGTTGTGTCTTCTTGGCTTGAGTTGTTTGTGGAATAGGCAATTTTATTACGTTTTATTTACTTACTAGAAATTTTTGAAACCATACGGTTAAATATTGTTTCAAATACAAATCAAAATATTCTTTGTCATGTAACCTAATAAAATTGTTGACAACAAAATTATTTCTATGCCCGTCTTCTTTACTAATGTGACAATTCCTGTATGAAAGGTGCTATACAAATGAAGTGTATATTATATTATATTATTACCTTCCATCTGTTGGCTGGATGGCCCAGCTGCTTCTTCGTTCTTTTGGCCATTATCCAATCCTCATGGAATTTAAGGGAAGGCCTGTTACCATATATGGTTAATTGGGGGTGGTTCTATATCCTTAGAATCGTATACGAGCGAGGAGCATAAGAACAAGTGGTATTTATCGACACGGAGTACTTGCAGGCGTGCGTACGACCTGTGCACGCGCGTTTGATAAATCCCAATTTGTCTGTCCGTAGAGACAATCTAAATTCCGTGCGTAGGAACGAAATTAGAACACTTTCTACGCATTATTGATAAATGAGGGCCTAGGTCAGGGGGAAACAGGTGGTACTGTATACTGTAGCTAACAAGCACCACAGTTGTATAATTGGCATAGGGGGCTACGTTTGGTTTCATTTTGTGAAGAGCAGTGATGGAATGTGTTCTTTGGTTGGTGAACAGAATGGACAAGAACAAAGAGATCCGAGGCACTATTCATAGTCTGATTAAAGCCTTTGTACAGTTTAATGGTCAGGACTGGACTGGGAGACTCATTCAGGCCGATAAAATATAGCATGAACTATAGCCCGTCAGGCCACTTCTTAAGCAGGGGAAGGGGAAAGCTCTGCAGGCAGTTTAGCAGGTCACACTGAATATACCAACATACTGAATAAACCAACATACTGAATAAACCAACATACTGAATAAACCAGCATACTGAATATACCAACATACTGAATATACCAACATACTATACAAACATACTGAAAATACCAACATACTGAATAAACCAACATACTGAATAAACCAGCATACTGAATATACCAACATACTGAATATACCAACATACTATACAAACATACTGAAAATACCAACATACTGAATATACCAACATACTGAATAAACCAACATACTGAATATACCAACATACTGAATAAACCAACATACTGAATAAACCAACATACTGAATATACCAACATACTGAATAAACCAACATACTGAAAATACCAACATACTGAATATACCAACATACTGAATAAACCAACATACTGAATATACCAACATACTGAATAAACCAACATACTGAATATACCAACATACTGAATATACCAACATACTACATATACCAACATACTGCAAATACCAACATACTGAATATACCAACATACTGAATAAACCAACATACTGAATATACCAACATACTGAATAAACCAACATACTGAATATACCAACATACTGAATATACCAACATACTATACCAACATACTGAATATATTGCTTCGATTTTATGTACACTTTATCTCAAGAAGGTGCTGAAATAGACCAACATACTATATAGACCAACATACTGAATATATCAACACATTGAATTTACCAACACACTTATTATACCAACACACTGAATATACCAACACAATGAATATACAGTACTAACATACTATATAGACCAACATACTGAATATATCAACACACTGAATAAACAAACACACAGAATATACCAACGCACTGAATATACCAACACACTTATTATACCAACACACTAAATATACCAACGCACTGATTATACCAAAGCACTGAATATACCAACATACGGAATATACAGTACTAACATACTATATATAGACCAACATACTGAATATACCAACATACTGAACCAACACACTGAATATACCAACGCACTGAGTATACCAACACACTTAGTATACCAACACACTGAATATACTAACATACTGAATATACAGTACTATACTATATTATAGACCAACATACTGAATATATCAACACACTGAATATACCAACACACAGAATATACCAACGCACTGAATTTACCAACACACTTATTATACCAACACACTGAATATACCAACACACTGAATATACCAACATACTGAATATACAGTACTATACTATATAGAGTCGACCAACATACTGAATATATCAACACACTGAATATACCAACACAGAATATACCAACGCACTGAATATACCAACACACTTATTATACCAACACACTGAATATACCAACGCACTGAATATACCAAAGCACTGAATATACCAACATACTGAATATGCAGTACTAACATACTATATATAGACCTGACCAACATACTGAATATACCAACACACTGCATATACAGTACTAACATACTATATAGACCAACATACTGAATATATCAACACACTGAATATACCAACACACAGAATATACCAACATACTGAATATATAAACACACTGAATAATCCAACACACTGAATATACCAACATACTGAATATACCAATATACTGAATATACCAACAGATAAACCTGCAGCAACCTATTTCCTTGGTGATATTTCCACACCAGGTGGATTTATCTCTGACAAAATAATGCCCTGACATTTGACTTAGATTTGTTGTGTGCTGTGGGATTTATAATAATTTATAATAAAGCTGAGCTACTTTGTTTTGGCCCTTATTAGACGGCCCTGTTTCTTGTACCTGGATAACTGAGTTAGCCGGATAACTTTAACTGGATAACTGAGTTAGCCGGACTTTCCGGTTCCCTGTACGTGGATTTTCCAAATCACCATGACAACAGATCCAAAAGTTTGAGCCTGGTCGAAAGCAGAGTTTAAGTTCAAGTTAGCCTGACCATCGCCACGCCCCCGCAAAGAAGTGACAGCCCGTTTCCTGAAACTATTCCCACAGTCTACGATCTGCATTATACCATTCTGAATTACGTTTTTGTGCTCCATTCTTCCAGAGGGGGCTTTTGAAATGTAAAATAGACCCAAAATGCTGATACTAAATTCACTTTGTCCTAAATAATGCACGTTATATATACCGTGGCGACGGTGGCGCTCGCTCGTGCGATGTACACATTATGTGGTTATTTTAATTGTAACTGGGATTAAGATGTCTGATGAGATGCGCTGTTTGACGGATTTGAGAAATTGAATGAGCCGTTGACGTCACATTAATGAATGAGGATAAAGAGATAAACTTCATTCAAAACAAAGGATATTCTAAACACGGGTCTCTCGTTCATTAATGTATAAACAATGAATTTATCCCATCTGGCACAGTGGTGCAGCGGTAGTGCTCAAGCCTGCCACGCGGAGGCCAGCCGTGTATAGGTGTAACAGACTGACAGCCAATGAAATGGGTGCATTTGTCACGCTGTCCAAGGAGCTGAACTGCTCTCGTGCAGCCGTGTTCGAATCCCGGTCGGGGCAAAAGCCTGTCATACATTATCAAAGATAAACAGCTATGTTGAATCAATAAACATGAATATCACTAAATAAACATGAATATTGCACAGATTTAGATTATAATAGTAAAGCTATTATAATAGTTCAATGGTTGTGATGGCAAAGTCTGCGTCAGGTTCCTTACTGTATATTTGCATATCGTATGTCACAAATGTAACAGTACTATATACCTGTATGTCATGTATGTCCCTGTCATAAATGTCATGTATGTCATAAATGTCACTATGAATTGAAAATGGCAGACCCTGATGTAAACAAGACAAATGTCTTTCTCTGCTCTGCATCCCCTTAAACATTTTGTGTATTGAGCCGTACTGTATTGTACCCATTCTGCAATCTGTTAAATAAAGTTTTCATTCATTAATTCTGTCCCCGTCTCTCCTTGTTGCACATATTTAGATTATCATTAGATTGTAGCGGCAGAGGTTTTTGTCAACTTAAATCATGTTTCTTAATTTATGCACAGGACTGTGTGTGGATGACCACAGGCCTGTGGTCCCCAACACCTCTGGGGTCAAACACCATCGTCTTCTTAACATTTAAAACCAGACAGTTATTGTCGCACCAGTTTACAAACCACTGGATTTCCAAATAATAGTCAGCTAGGTCACTGTCATTCTTAATTAGAGCTAAAATGGCAGCGTCATCAGGAAATGTTCATATCATATCTGGTGAATTACCTAGCTCATGGAAGTCGGCCATGGTTCTCCCCTTGTTAAAGGGCGGAGACCCCTCTGACCTAAATAATTATCGCCCTATTTCCAGATTGTCTGTAATGGCCAAAGTCTTTGAATCTCTTGTAAACAAACTGAAAGAGTTTCTAGCTGACCATAATATTCTTAACAAGTCTCAGTCAGGCTTCAGATCCATAGTACTTCAGCGACTATGCTAGTCTCAAATGACATAATTGAAGCACTAGACAAGAAAAAACACTGTGCAGCATTGTTTGTTGATCTGTCTAAAGCGTTTGACTCTGTGGATCATGCATTACTGCAGAGGCTTGGCTGCATATAGGTCTTGGTAAAACGGCTTTGAGCTGGTTTAAAAACTATCTATCTGAAAGAACTGTGTCTCAGTAGTAATAATAATAATAACTTTATTTGTATAGCACCTTTCATACAGGGGATTGCAGTTCAAAGTGCTTTACATCAGTAAGAAATAAAACATAAAATCAGTGTAAAACAAGCAGCAAGAGCAAAGCATAAAGTGGGATAAAATAATGCAGATATATTAATCAATTCATATCAGAACCTCACGTTCCAATATGCTTCTGTAATCTGTTACAAAACATGATAAGATTATAGTATGCACCCAGCAGATAGTGGGGCGTAAAGATAAAAGTAGAAATAAGTCAAATGAGCAGACATATAAAATCACAGTTTTTCACATTAGGATCTAACATCCTTTAGGGCCACCTTGTTTATAGTTTGATTCAGTTTTAGTAGAATGTAAAATACATGAATGATGAAATGAGCACATAAAGTGCAGACATACTATAAAATCCTCTGATATATAAAATAAAGGAGAATAAAGACATCCCTCCAGGCCTCCAACTCCCTCTGAAAAAACTCTGTCTCAACAAAGTCCTGGAATGGCATCCTGGGATTGGTGAGTCCTTCTGCTGCATAGGTCTGGAAGACCTTAGTGGAGCAGTAGAAGTACAGTATATCACCGCTCCAGTCTGATAAAAAAAAAAGTGGATTTAACAGATTGCAGAATGGGTACAATACAGTACGGCTCAATACACACAATTGTTAAGGGGATGCAGACCAGAGAAAGACGTTTGTCTTGTTTACATCAGGGTCCCCTATTTTCAATTCATAGTGACATTTATGACACACACAACATACATGACATCATGACATTTATGACATAGGGACATACATGACATACAGGTATATAGTACTGTTACATTTGTGACATATACGATATGCAAATATACAGTACTGTTACCCATAGATCCTAACTATTATAATAGTTCAATGGTTGTGATGGCAAAGTTTGCGTCAGGTTCCTTACTGTATATTTGCATATCGTATGTCACAAATGTAACAGTACTATTGTTTCTGGCTTAAAGGCCAACCTTCATGTTGTATTTTTGTTCAATAAACAATGTGGACTAAACCTTCAACAATACACAGACGGTTAACCCTTTCACTGCCACACGACAGCCGGTTAACCCTGTAAACCTTCTAGTCCCAAAACATTCTGTGACTAATTCAGTGCAGATTGTAATGTATTGTCATCATGCAGCACAAGTACAGTACAACTAAAAGAGGTTTGGCATCCAACCAGAGTGACTATGTAGCAGTAACGTGAAATAGTAATATACACTGTACAGGTGGTTAAACTGGGTATAACATATATAAATTAGTACTATGAGTACTACATGTATGTACAGAGTTGTAGTATTAATATGTACAGTGATACAGGTATAAAGACACTATGGTAGTAAGTCATACTGGCCAGCAGTGTAACTAGTAAGAGTAGGTAAGAGATATGTACAGATTTAGATATAATTATATACCAATGATGTAAACTACCCATAATTGATCAGTAGGGTTTAACCTGGAGGTTGGGCTTTAAACATCTAGCCCAGGGACTACAACTGAAAACTAGCAACCCTGCTAATGTTGGCATATTTATATATATACAGTATGACTGCTGTTGTGACATTGTTGGGATCTTATACTGTAGTTTACATTTGAGAAAAAACGAACTCAGTCACTCGGTAAATCAATTCAATTGGAGTCTCTTTAAACAGCGGCAACACATACCCAATAACCTATTGGTAAACAAACGTATTGTTGAAAATATACAATATGACTGCTGTTGTGACAGTGTTTAGGAATCGGATATTATTTAGTAGTTTAAACTCACCTTCAAAACCCGGTGTTTCCAATATGATTTTTTTGAATATAATATTAATGATTATACGCCAAAGTAGCCTGGTTTTAAGTTAAAATATTATAAATCTACATGCATTGAGGATGTCATTCTTTATATAGCTCTCAACGTGCACCAAATTGAATTATTCCTATATTGCAAAAAGAAGGAGACGACTAGGGTCTCGAACCCCGGTCGTCTGTGTGAAAGTCAAAAGAACAACCCGTTAGACCACATTGGAGATAAGTTAAAGATTGACTATACATCAATCAATGGGTAAGAGAGCCGTATCGTAATTCTGTATAAAAGTTAACATCGATACGTGCTGGCTTTTCACCTAAAGCGGCCGCGCGCATTTAGCCTGAGTCGCAAGTCTGGCTTGAGTTAACGAGACTGAATCCACCTTCGTGGAACAGGAAAATCCCGGCTTCAAACATCGGGTTAACTGAAGCTGGATAATGACATCTTGATCGACTTAGTTGAACCACGTACAAGAAACAGGGCCCAGTGTGCATTACTGAAGAAAGAAATCCAGGAACAAAATTCAGAGAGGAATAATCACATTTCATGTGCACAGAGGTGTATTGTGTTTATTATTTCTGTGTGTGTTTGTGAGAGAGAGAAAGAGAGAGGGAGGTAGAGAGAAGAGAGAAGAGAGAGGAGTAGATGGAGAGATAGGTAGAAAGGAATAGATGGAGAGAGAGAGGTAGAGATAAGTAGAGGGAGAGATTCCCATTTGTGTTAATATTTCTTGAAGTTTAAAGTGTTCTCGCAGAGAGCAGGTATATCATCTTCTATTGCAGGGGTCGGCAACCCTAGACCAGTGTTGGGAAAGTTCACTTTCTACATGAACTAGTTCAGTTCACAGTTCAAATTTTTTTAACTGAACTAGTTCAGTTCATAGTTCATAATTAAAAAATTTGAACTAAAGTTCATGGTTTCAAAAACGAACTAATTTATAGTTTATAGTTTTTTTAGTTTTTTTATTTAGATGTTTCACGTACAGTTACTTACATTACAAAAACACACATTGGGACAAGGGAGGGGGGGTCCTCCAGTTCATATATGCCATCATGATCCACACCATAAGCAAGCAAAAATAAAACAAAAAGAAAAACAAGCAAAAAGGAAAGCAAACCAAGACAGGCACTGTACAGGGCCTGCATTTCCCCAAGGGGATCAATAAAGGAATATCTTATCTTATCTTACTTGCCTCGAGCCCATTAACATGTACAGTAGACATACATATATATATTTTTTCCTATCCTAGGTCTGTCCATACAATGGGGCATTGGGCCTTTAGAAGGATCCGAGAAATTTCAGCAGGAAAGTCTCAAAACAAACTGGTCAGACTACTGCTTGACCTTACTCCTAGAACCCACCTCACCCCTGCCCACTTTGACAACCTAGGATGGCTTAGAGTAGACGACAGAGTACAGCAACTTGCAATGGGCCTGGTCTACATGATACACTACACGACTAAGGTACCCATGTACATGTCAAAATACTTCCCAAAGGTCAGTGAATACCACAATCACAACACCAGAGGGAGCTCCACAAATCATGTTAAACCCAGATTCGGCTCAAACAAGGGACTAAACACGTTTTCGCAATTATGCCACATCAATGTGGAACGCCCTACCCAAAGCTGTAAAGGAATGTGAATCACTACCCACTTTCAAAACCAGTCTCAAGGAACACCTACGGGAGACTGCAATTCGAAACTGGCCCCTGTAAATGTCCTAACCCAACCCCCTCCAATGTACAGTAAATGACCAAGTATGGCTTTGTCAATATTCCAATTGACAGTTTTGCTTGTACATTTGTACAGTGTTCCCCACCCACTCCTCCTACCCAACCCCCCCCACCCCACCCACCCAAGCACCTTCAATGTACAGCCCCCCCCCCCACCCAACCCCACCTACCCAACCTCCCCCAATGTACAGTTTTTACGTCAAATGTATAAACTCTCTTTTCTGGACTATTTTTGTATCACAAACAGTACTGTATTTGCAAATCTGGTATGTCATAAATGTATAGATGTAGCAGTACTGTCTATATGTATGTCATGTATGACATATATGTCCTGATGAATTGAAAATGGGGGACCCTGATGTAAACAAGATGAAAGTCTTTCTCTGGTCTGCATCCCCTTAACAATTGTGTGTATTAAGCTGTACTGTATTGTACCCATTCTGCAATCTGTTAATAAAGTTTTCAATCAATCAATCAATTTCATGGGGTAGCACACCGAAGATCTCTCTATACCACATTTGTATAGATGGAGGCTTATCCTTAATCCAGTTGATCAGAATGCATTTCCGGGCTGAAAGTAGAAGTTTATCAAATAGTTTGAATTATAAGGGTGTCAAATTTATTTCCTTTGATGGGAGGCCCAGTAAGAAAGCTTCCGGATCCATCTTTATTTTCACCTTGGAAATGTCGCTTAACTCACGTGCCACTTGGCCCCAGAACCTGGATAAACACTTACATTCCCAAAAGTAGTGATAGTAGGTACCCAGATCTGTTTGACATTTCGAACATAAAGGAGATATTGAACGGCCCATTTTTTTGTTCTTTTTTCAATACGTTGCTGCAAGCTATTATTTGTAAAAATTATTGAATCACAGACAGCAATCGGAATACTGCCATTTCCATAACGCTTTGCTGCCACACTAGTAGCAGCTGCATCTTTCATCTCTACAGTATATTTTCAAAAACATGAGGAAAAACTTCGCTTGAATTGTCTTTACTATGAAAACTAAAACAGGACGTTTGCATATTCTCAATGTGCCGTTTAAGGTTTGCTGTCGACGTCGATGTACGGACTTGCTTCTTCAAACCGGGTGGACAAAGTTTACAGACAAACATTAGATTTTTTCCGTCTGAGTCAGTACTGACTTTAACGTTAAACTCTTTTAAATGCTCATACGCCGACGTCGTAGAGGGAGTCTGACTACTGCTGCAGCTCTCGGCTTCTGCTCGCCGATTCCGCTGGTCCACTGTTGTTTTGAGGAGGAGTCTGATGACGTAGCCAGGGGGTGACAGGCGCGTTGCCAGATCGGGTGGTTTTCCACATAATTTTGAAGCCTGTTTACGGTGTGTTTTAACTGGGTTTTCGGCTGAAATGCATATGAAATCTGGCATATCTTTGAACGCCGTTATAATAGAGTGCTGAGAATGAACGCACTTTTGAACGCCGTTATACAGCGCTGAGAATGAACGCGTTCTCAATTACGTTCATTTAGCGGATATACAGTACGTTCAGTTCACGTTTGCCCAAAATACGAACGCGTTCATGAACGATCGTTCATTGAACATGTTCAGGTACATCACTGCCCTAGACACGGCAGCATTTTCATTGGCAAACTTCAAACATTCGCTTTTCATATTTTGCACTGGACTGTAGAGCTGTCCCCAAGCCTGTTTTTGGGAGTCGAACATTCGCCAGGGTTTTTCGAACGGACATTCGAACCATGCAAAAAATTTGCTAGTAAATACTTTTTCTGGTTCAGTACTGTCGAGTATTAGCGCACATTTATGGATATAATGTAGCGCATATGCGCACATTGCTGTGGTTATTAACAGTACTGACTACGTACTGGTCACAGGAGGCTTCAATAACGTTTGGATGATAATCCATTTTGTGAATCCATTTGTTGAAACATCTTTGTTGGCCGACGGCTGCTGCTATCTTTTTTTTTTATCTACTTTTTCTCCCCATTTTTCTATTTTTCTCCCATCCCAATTTCGTATTATCCAATTCTACCCTCCCCTGTCTCGAACGTTGTTAGACCATGCCTCCCACTGGTCGGCTGCAATGTGGACGAAGCCTTGCATCACGTATCCCCTCCGGTACATGAGGAGGCAGCCGTCGCATCTTTTCACCTGCACAGCGCGATCTCTCAGTGGCGAGGAGTAACGCGTGGGAGGCGCACGCTGCCCCCGATACTTCCTGATTCTGCTGTACAGGCGCACCAACCGACCTGTAGGAGTCGCTGTCCACAACGTCCGATCCCCACCCACCGGCTTTCCCACCCCCTAATACTGCCAATTGTATTAGTATGCATGACCAGCCAAGCCGGAAGCAACGCCGAGACCTGGGCTCGAACCCAGCATATCCTGCGTTAGTGGCGAGCGCCTTGCCCACTGCGCCACCCGGCTGCTGCTATCTTAACGTGCGTCTGCATAGCTTAACGTGCATAACATAACTTACCCATGTAACGTTAAGTAACTTGTGTTCCGCTGGGAAAGCATCAGCATCACTGCATACACTTGGTTTAATCCAAACGTCCATTCGGAAACGTTGTATTATGAAATAAGACGGGTGTGAGTCACTAAACTCTCTCTTTTTTGCATGTTTGATTTATTTCCTGATATGACAGGGAGTCAGCGACCCCTCCTCATCTCACTAGACTGTGTTGTTGTGACCCGTGTTCGTGCATGACTTTCGAATTATTGTAAACACAACATAGTAATGTGATATTCTAATATATAAATATATATATATATCACATTATTTTTTTCTTTTTTTTTATAATTTTTTAGCATTTTTACAGCTTTTCTTGGTCACACAGGACCGACAGAGGAGAGGGCGAACGGGCGGAGAGGTGGGGAGGACATGCGACAAATAACGTCGGGTGCTGGGATCGAACCCGGGTCGGCCGCGTACAGTAGGTGCACGAGGCACTATGGTATCCGCCACGAGGGCGCCCCTATATATCACATTCTGATATATATTTTTCGTGTAAAATAAAAAAATGAAAATTGAAAAATAAAAAAGCGGAGGTTCGAACCCATTAATTAAAGGGGACGTGCATTGCTATTCCTTGCACTATTTGGGCAACCCTACACAATTCCTGTGAGTCTATTGAACACATCTGTAAGGTTTTTTTCAAAAATATTAATTGTTTTATATTTCTAATCAAGTACTCAAAAGCCAAAATTTTCTCCCTTTGGATTTCAGGCTGTGTTGGCCTGGCTCCGCCCATAAGCACTTTGAGTGATAGTCATCCACACAGTCTGCAACTGGCACAGAGAGAGATAGAGAGAGAGAGGGAGAGAGAGAGGGAGGGAGAGAGAGAGGGACACGGAGCATAAAGTTATCTCTCCACTGCTTCCCCTGCGCGGTCCAGGTTCTGTGTGTAAATGCGTGTGTGCCACTGCTTCCCCACGCGGTCCAGGTTGTGTGTGTAAATGCGTGTGTGCCACTGCTTCCCCGCGCGGTCCAGGTTGTGTGTGTAAATGCGTGTGTGCCACTGCTTCCCCGCACGGTCCAAGTTGTGTGTGCAAATGCGTGTGTGCCGCTGCTTCCCCGCGTGGTCCAGGTTGTGTGTGTAAATGCGTGTGTGCCACTGCTTCCCCGCGCGGTCCAGGTTGTGTGTGTAAATGCGTGTGTGCCACTGCTTCCCCGCGTGGTCCAGGTTGTGTGTGTAAATGCGTGTGTGCCACTGCTTCCCCGCGTGCGGTTTGTTTTCCCGACAGAAGCTCCTGTCTCTCTCTCCCTCTCTATATCTCTCTCCCTCGCTCGCCTGTTCTCTGCCTCGCTCTGTTTGAGGAAGTGAAGATATTTCCACTCGCTCTGCTGTCGCTGTCAACCATAGAGGGGCCGTTAGTTATGCAAATCAGTGCCATATTCACGTCAGCAATACCGTCAAATCAGAACAGCTTAGTCGAGTGAGGGAAGATCTCGTGAACTCGAGACTAGACTGATGAGTCAATATGATAATTAACGACACAGACCATATTGTTATAATCCCCAATTGCTAGGATACAATGCTAAACACTGGAAAAGGCCATTTATAATGCATGGGACTTTTAAGATTCAAACGCCAACGTAACGAACAAAGGTCCGAATGTTCGAACGTTTGGGCTCAGCCCTACTGGACTGTTGTCGAATTTATCTTGTTGAAATCCTCCCACAGGTAATTTTTTGTAAGTCCACTTTTTTGCACACCCCTATGCAGGGGTGTAGCTCCAGATTCTGGGCCCCATGAAAGAATGTATTTGTAGGCCCCCAGTGAATGCGAGCGCGCGTAAGCGCGCAAGCGGAATTTCTTTTGGCAATTTTTTTATTGATGATAACGCATAATATGGTTTTTACCTATACATTCGTATCAGCAGTTCAGCACCTGCACTGTTGGTGGGTGAGCCTAGTAAAGGATGTCGCATTGCGTTCATCTTCAATGAATGGACCAATGCAATAGTCTACCAAAGCCCCCCCTCTCTCTCTATATATCTCACACACACACACACACACACACACACACACACACACACACACACACACACACACACACACACACACACACACACACACACACACACACACACACACACACACACTTCAGAAACAAACATAGTATCAATGAGAGCATCAATAATACACCTGAGTGATGTCTAGTAAAAAAAATAATGTTTTATTTTATTTTTTTTTTGGGCCCACCCTCCAGTGCTGGGCCCTTGGAATCATCCTAAGCTACCCCCCCCCCCCCCCCCCCCAGCTACGCCCCTGGATGCCAGTATGATTTTGTTGTTTTGCTTAATTTTCTGTTTTACTTAAATAAATGTCCCTGGCCATTGTCCAGCAGGGAGCTAAAGCTATTTTACTGTGTGTTTGATTACTTGTGTTTGATTACAACCATATTGCACCTTCCACCCACAATATATAAAATAAATAAACATCTTATACTGTGTATGAATGTCTCCAGACCTCTCTTGGCAGAGCCTGGGGTTGTGACCAACAATAGCAGCCCATCCCCTCTATCCTCACTCAACTCCAACACAAACATCAGACCAAAAAAAAAATACATAAACAAAGTGGGGCGACAGTGGCTCAGGAGGTAGAGCGGTCGTCAGATAATCTGAAGGTTCCTGGTTAAATTCCGGCTCCTCCTTGCAGTGTATCGAAGTGTCCTCTTGAGCAATACACTTAACCTCTAACTTCTCCTGATAAGCAGGTCGGCACCTTGCACGGACACCTCCGCCATGAATGTGAGTTGTAAAGTGCTGTGGATGAAAGCTGCTATATAAATTTACAGACATCCAGAGGGGCGCTTTTGTCTAGATGTCGCTGTTTGACAGCATTACAAATTGTACCTTTTAAACAACTAATTAAAGAGGCAATACGGTGTACATAGGAAGCAGTGGTGTTAACTTTGGACTTCAATGACAGCTTCTTACTATACAGTGAGTCATCCAATACATTCCAACAATAGTTTGCATTTAGTACATTTTAGATTTGTATATTGTATATTTTGTATAGTGTTTGGTCTTTATTCTTTTTAACTTTTTACTGTATGAAGCATGTTCCAGGAGGGTCATACAGAACCAAACATTTCACTATAATGTACATGTACCTTATAAAATAAAACTTTAACTTGAAACTTGAACATGGTGAATATAATTACTACTGACTGGTCACTGCTGAAAGTAAGAATGGGGAGTGAATCACAGCTTAACAACTGCACTCACAGTCATGCTTGACTCATGCGTTTCCACAATAGTTAACGTTTTCTTTTCATAAAGCTAAGAACATCTCTGGGAAAGAATTGCTTTTATTTCTGGATATTATGTCATGCCTCTGTTCTATGAGACTCTTGAACAGCCATTGGCTGTTGCACAGTTGTTGTTTTTTAAATGTAGTTTGATTGAAGGTAGCCTACGGCCTCCCGCTCGCATTTCCCATGGTAATAATCATACAGTGCCACGGTTGCGTTCTGTATAGTTGTAGATGTCATGATGGCAACCCTGCTAGCTAAGAAAGCTAAAGTAAAGGAAGTACGGGCATTCCAGCACTCGTGGACAGAAGAGTACGGTATTGTTTGTCAGAAGGACCGTGCTCTGTGTGCTTTATGTTTGGAAAATGTTAAAGAGGTTATGGCTACGGTGGCAAAGATTGTTAACTTCATAGTTAACTGCTTAAGGAAATGGCATGCGCATACAAAGATGTCCCGCTCTACTCTGCGGTTAGGTGGCTAAGCTGTGGAAACGTTTTGGAGAGGTTTGTCGGCTGCTTTGATGGCTGAAAAAGGCCAAGACTACCCAGAACTCGAGGACGAGAAATGGGTTGTGAAACTGATGTTTCTCACAGATATTAGGTGACACCTAAACAAGCTCAATATCCGACTGCAAGGTGCCGGGCAGACTGTTTTGAACATGTTTCGGCGTTCATAAGACGATTTGGGTACAAAGCAAAACAGGGCCAGGGATCACACTGACTGGTAGGCAGCTGTTTATTTTCCTACACATGTTATCTCAATTACAACCAATCCAGCATAAACAGTATGGTTAATATTAGCCATTTATCTCTGCTAGATCACATTTATAAATACAAGTGCTATTTGTTTTGTGTGATAAACATTTTAAAACAGTATGAATGAAACAAGGTGGGGGCAGACAGTGAAGGTACACAGTGAACCTTTTTGCTTCATATTTACCATGTTTACTTGTTTTCACCTACAATTTCCACACGTTCGGGTCCAGTGTATAGTGCAAACTGTGCACCCAATGAAAACGTGTTCTTTTATATGCTCTTCACAGAAAATGAGCCAAGGCCAATGAGTCTCACTTCTCTTAGTAAACATTGAAATCAGGTCCCTCCCAGACCAGTGATGGTGAAGCCCCGAGGGCAAATCCTGCACTCGCCCTTTTGGGGATCGTCTGAAACAGATTGCAGCCATGTATATTTCTTCTCCCAGTCTCTGTTGTATGAGCAAAGTCTTTTTTTCTTAGGAGTTTCCTCCATTTTCTCATTTTGTTTAGCTAGCTAAACTTTTATCGTTTTCGGCGGTCTTTCTTCTCCACTTCACTGATAGCCACTGTCTACATAAAAGTGCGTCATCACGCACCTGCACGCCACACTGACAGCTCGGGCTGACATCTTGAGCTGCTTGGCTCGGCTGCGCATTGGTTTTTGACACCGACGTTGCCCGATTTCGTCGCGAAACGCGGGACAGGTGGTCACCCTAACTCTTACTAATTACACTGCTGGTGATTATTATTGGTGATCCACTTCATTGATGGATTGGATCTCATTGGACCTTATCATACTCGCTCTGGTGATTGGCTTTTACACTTAAGGCTCCTAGAGTTTGCACTGAATTAGGAAGATCTGCTTTTAGCTTCTTCATTAGTATCTATCACTTCATTTAAATATTTAATAGCAAACCACGTCCCCACAGTCTGCAGTTGTTTTTAATTATTTTAAATGTTTAATTGATTGACTTTCTGTTTCTATATATTTTATTTATTTATTTATTATGTGTTGTATTTCTCTATGTCAATCTAAATGAGAGCTCTTCAGATCCTTCCAGATGAACCCTCGAGTCAACCTTCAAAAAACCCACTGCGATCTCAGTAAAAACATATCTTTTTCATGTATTGTTCCAATTTTCTTTCATGAATATCATTATTAACTTCAGTCCTCACCATACATACCGAATATTTATTCATTTTCAGGATTTTAACCATTTCTTAAATTAGGGTTAGGGTTGGGGTTAGGGGGTTAGGATTACTTTAGGGTTACCCTAACCCTAACTCTAACTCTAACCCTAACCCTAACCCCCTAACCCTAACCTGTCCAGTTCGGCGACTAGGGTGAAAGGCGTGCCACTTGTTGTTCACACGCTTTGAATTTAGTATCACAGAGAATGACAGGTTTAAAAATTTTGCGACAAGTCCGCCATTTTGAATCCGTTTGCAATGCAGATTTCTGTTAAATGCTCAAAATAGGGAAGAAAAATGAACTGTGCTCCAATATATCCCAATAACGTTTTATATATCCCAATAACAGTTTTGTGGTATATAATCCCGAGTAATAAGAAAAATAAAAAATTATATTCAGGAAGTCATTTGCTTGCAAAACGCTAGAAGCCTTTGGGAAGTGTATTTTTTAAAGATTCCAACGCTCATTGAAAGATCTGGATATCCTCTTCAAAATGGCCTCAAAATGACTACATTTCCCAAATGGCCGGTAATTCAAAATGGCCAATCCCCGCGACTAAACAACACAAAAACTAAAACTAAAATCTCACTAATAACACTTGAACCTATTGGTAAACAAACATATTGATGGAAATATACAATATAACTGCTGTTGTGACATGGTTATGATGTTTATTCTTGAATACGTTTGAAAAATAAAACTATAATTTTGTCAGACAGTCTGCAGAGCTTGATTTATGACGTGAACCGCACGGGCGGACCGCACGGGCAGAAGAGGTTAAGGTTGCTTTATATGCTATTCCGTGTCACTACAGACACTGTGAGTCGATCATCAGACGTTCCGTAAGTAATACCTGTGTGAGTAAATCCTATCGCTCCTTGCCATAGGAGGATAGTATGTTCGCTACTGTTCAGATTTGTTGTGTCACTTTGTCTGCTGTGTCACCCCTTTATGTTATGTATTATATTGCTGTGTGTGTATGCAACGTCGTCGTTGGACGCATTCCCTTCGCCGTGGTTTTGGAGACTTGCTTTCTCCCCTTTGTTTTCCATCATATCATCGTGTAGATGACTTGTGCATAAATGTTATTTAACATGCTTTTGGAGACGTGTGTCGTGAATTTATCTAAATAAAACAACTAAAAACTGAACAAAATACTTAGTGATTAAAACAAGGTTAATCAAAATCTACAGCCAACTCCAGGACGGATCTGCCGCCAGGGCTAATCACAGATGGTGGTTCGCTGATAAGGCAAAGGACTGTTTATGACGTTAGGGTACATTCTACCGGTGCAGAATAGCCCCTTATCAGATGAGGTTAGCAGCTGTGTTTAGGAATGGCCATCTCAAACAGATGGAGGAAAGAACTAATTATCTTAGAAACAGGAAATAACAGTTGAGATCAAAGGTCATATTGACACTAGTAAGAAATTTCAGGTTACGAGACGGCAGCTGCTGACGCAGACCCAGAGGTCAGAAAGGTGACACCGACGGTTGGAATCTCCCTTACACATCACAGTAGAAATGCCACCAGTTAAAACAGTGCAATCAATAATGTTGAACAGGGAGCTGTCATACCAAATTACCTTAGATAATAGGTTTAGCAAGCCAGAAACGGTAAAACAATAAGAATGCATTTAATTGGTAAATATCAGAGGTTAAGGGTTAGACCATTTGCAAAATGTGGTGTTTCATGGAGACTAGAAAATTGTCCTACACTATGAAAATCAAATAACATGTGGTGAAATGACTAACAACTGTTTTCAGACAAGACTACCATTAGCATTGTCAAGAAAAGTGTCCATGTGTTTGGGTTCAAATAATATGATTTGATTTGCTAATTCTAAATGTAAAATAATAAACCCAATAGGCTAAATTGTATAAACTTAGTTCTCATAAAGGAATAAAAACTCTTAATGCTAGAAGATAAAACTATACAGTATTGGTCAATGGTTAATCAAGAAACAAAGTATTCTATTGAAGGATGTATATGGTTTATTATCTGTGGTTTATTATCTGGGCATCAAGAGCCAGTCTGTCTCTCCCAGTTAGACTGTGTAAACATTGTGTCACAAGAAGCATGAGGATGTGTTACTCATTGAAACGGATTCCCTAATAAGGTAACCACTAACTGCTAAAACAGGCCGGCAGATTCTATTGTGAAAATGTTGTGTCAGCAGACCAAGGCTGACGTGTCACTAACAGACAAGTTCCTACTAGAAGGAATTTGGCCAATGGGGAAGCCCGATTGTGGGAGTGACGTCACTAGACAGGCAGGGGAGAGGTCTTTTTCTATCTCATTAAAAAGGGCAGGCGAGGAGACAGAGAGGATCCTGGAGAGCGAGACACACACAGGCGGAGAGAAGGATCCTGGAGAGAGACTGTGACACGGACCTGGAGATGGACTGAGAGACCGGCCTGGAGACCTCGAGAGCCGAGCCGGACACCCACAGAGCCACGGAGACACCCGATGATAGACGATCGCCTCGCAGCAGGAGAGCCTGCCACCGAGGGTAGACGAAACCAAGCGCTCCCAACCCGCTGAGGATCCGAAAGCAAGGTTGCCTTGGCGACCACCACAACGAGAGGCCGCGTGTTGTCATGGGAAACCCGAGAGACAACAATACAATCACCGGAGAAGAAAGCTCTGATCGGCCCTAGCTGATCAGATCATGGACAGACCTGCCACACCAAAGAGACGATTAGATTGAAGTAAAGAGCTTTTACTGTGTTTTGAAATAAGCTGTGGTTTATTTAGAAATGGAAATAAACACCGCAGTTTGTTTGATTGGATCACCTCGTCAGCTTCTTTCCTTAATTGAACCGAACATCTGAAATACCAAACAATGCCATGGAGAAGGGTAAAAGACTATACGATCACAGAACTTAGATATAGGTATAAGTGAAGGTAGTTTACTACAATTTGGGGCCGAGACCCGTGCTGCATTCGACCAAAGCCGGTTGGAGACGACGAAAAGCTACTTCTGGAAAATGGACCGAGAGATTCTCGCCCTCGTCGACGCCTCTGCGACTGAATAATCGTCACCACTTCAGCCGAGGACAACGAGTGGGAAGGTAAGTAATGATGGTGCGTTTAAAATTGGTGAAAGTCGGGCAGTCTCGCCATTGGGGTTGCTATAGGTAAGGATGAATGATGTAAATGGACCAGGATAATGTTGGTGTCGGAAGAGCACCGGGGTCCAGGGTTCACAACCTGGCTCTGGTCTCAGCCGCACGCCAGCGCTGCACTTAGAAAGGTTAGGGTATAGAGGATGTTCGGTTAGAATACCTGATTGGTACAATGCCAGGTGTGGTAGGGCTAGTCTGGGTAGAATCAATGATATTGTAATGAAGAAAAGGGGCGCGATCCGAGTGAACGGTACAGTAGTGAGGAGGCGCAAGGGGAAGTGTTTATGAGCCACTGTGGAGCTATAAATAAGGAATTGTTCAGGGAAACAATTGAAGGTCTGGGGATAAGTGACATTTTTGGTTTATGAACGGGTTAAATGAAGCGCTGTTCGGAGGGACAGGAGTACCATTGTGGATTTCAAGCCCTTCATCGAACAGTATGGTGACTACCAGTGAGGAGAGGATATAGATGTCTGTATTTGGTTCAAATCGCGCCGACCAGGAGGGTATTTTCATGCCAGTCCGCTTAGCGAAGCGTCTCTTTTAGACTCGGCGCACATGGCAGACGAACGTTGGAAGATGTTCCACGCGAATCTGTCTAGACGTGATCCGACATCATCTGCTTATGATTCACCTTTGGATTGAATCTAGGAAGGTATCGACTCGTGGAGGAGAGAGAATCGGAGAAGTGGGGTTTGTGGTCAGAACGGTGAGGATTGGCGAGGCAGACCACCATTTAATGCCGACAAGAGGCCTGCAAAGACTCTCCACAGAGTGACGATATGAAGATGGAAAGAGGGGTGGGGTATAGCGGGGTAAAAATATGTGTTCTTGGAAAATATGAAGCACTTTGAAGGAAGGAACTGCGCTTGTGATGGGAACATGGGAAAGAATTGTGTGAAATGGGCGAGGTCGGAGATGCGCTTAGAATGTATGTGGCCAAATGAATAGTATGCTTATGAATAGGACATTGTTTTGCTAAGTATATATGTTTGAATGGATGTATGTTAGAAGCTATGAGTGAATGCCAATGTATTTTTTGTATTATTGTAAAACGCTGGTGAACAAGGCGGTGGCGGAGAAACCGTAACACTGTCCGTGGGAAGAGGCATTTATTTAGCTGCTGGCGTTAGCCGGGGACGACAGGACTAACGTGTGGACGCTGTGTTGCGCTATCGAGTGAATTGAATGAATGGCAAGAGTGATGGAACTGAAATGATGTGTGAAGTTCGTTGACATTTTTCAAATCGGTGGTTAGAGCTGCCGCGGTATTGATATTTTCCTTACCGCACGAATTTGCGAAATATTTCCTACCGCCGCAGTAATTACCGCACAGTGCGCACAAAAAAAAATAAAAGTTTGAATGCATTTTTTTTTTTTTTAGTAGTCTACTCTTATAGCCTGCCTCTAGTCTAATGGCGCTTTTCCACTGCATAGTACCTACTCGACTCGACCCGCTTTAGGCACCTGGTACTTCGTTCCTTTTCCACTGCAGCCAGGTACTACTCCGTTTGTCTCCGTGTGGGAATGCAGGCGGGGCCGCTCGCTTGTGTACACTGAAAGCTCCGTGGGCATAGATGTCCGAGGGCTTGCAGCAAGCCAGAGTTTAACACAGTTTCAATCAATCAATCAATCAATCAATAACAACATTAACCAGACTCTCGTTGCGTCTATTCTGCCAAAGCTAACGTTACCTCTCATTGTGTATTCTACCAAGCAAACCCGGGTTTAACGTTACCTCTCGTGTATATCGGCTGACGGTAGTATTAACAACAACAAACTTAACACATCAGCGATCTTGTTGTGACACTAAACTCTCCGCTCGGTGGTAAATTGGGTTGATGTCGGTTTTGTTTCATCAATAAATAAGGCAGAATACACAGTGAATCCATTCTTTTTTGTTTATTGCTTGGTTCTGTCGCAAACAAATCCTGAACGAAATGCATCCTTAGCGAGGCAGTAAAGATGGCGGTGCCGGCGTTCTGTTTTTGTTCAGACTGAGGCTACAAAGTGTGACGCGTCTCTCTTCTGACCAGTCAGTGGTCTGCAATGTTTCACATGACTTTTCTGGTACCACTTCTACCCAATAGGGTCGCTTGGAACCGAGTAGGGTATATCTGCAGAGCCGCAAGCCGCAAGCCAACTTTATTATTATGATAAAAAACAGCGGTGACGCGGTATTCAGCCTAACTCTGCGGTGAGCGTGATGCAACAGCGATACCGCGGTAATGCGGTTATCGCGGCAGCTCTATCGGTGGTGTTACGGTCTGAATTTAATGTAGAAGCGATCAGAATAAACTGAGTTTTTGGAGCTGATGACGTCACTGGGAGCGTCTAGGCTTGGGGAGCGTTGGATTTAAAATACTGTGTATTTCGGCCAGGCGGGGCCAAACGGGCGAGCGTACTAGAATAGAGATAATGATATATGTTCTGTAAGCTGGGGCTAAATAGGATTTAAGTTATGTTACGGGGTATAACGGGGGTTGTGTAAACGTCGCGATGTGTTGTGCCGCTCGGATCAACAGGATAATGGGCCGTTTAGGAGAAGTGATGTTGGATGCTAAGCTAAGCTAATGGAGCTAGCAGTACTGAGCTAACGATGCTAAAATGCTAAGCTACCTGTGCTAACAATATAGCATGTTTGAACTCTCTGGGAATATCGCGTGTTGCTACTCTTGGTGGCTGGCACGAGACCTTAGAGAGGCGTGGACAGGGGACTTCCGGTGTAGGGGGTTCTGGGAATTGTGGTTTTATTATTTGACATCAAGCGTGTGCTGCGTGGTGACGCACCTGCGGGGGAGGGTGTGGGCGCCTCCTGCAGGACGTTGTGAATACTGTAGTGCAATGGGGGTGATGAACAAACGTTCCAGCGGAGGGCGGTGTTGCCTCTTTGATAGTTACACCTCTCCTTCACAGGTGAACGGGGTGCAGTAGGCAGTAGCGGACATTTTGTGGTTATTATAGGTTTTAGGTAGCGACCATCTTTGGGAATTTGTAATTCTTTTTATCGGTTTTTTCAGTTGTTGATGACGAATGTATATACTTGTTTAGTTATCGATCTATATTTGTTGTGGGCCCAGTATAATGGCACTAGTGGGGTAGAAATGTGTTAGATGTGTGGGTCTGTTTTGTGGCTTTTCTAGATATTATTCCAATGTTAGGTAGCTGATGAGTGTCTGGTGTCTGGGGGTTGGGACATGTAGACGGTATGTGTCAGTCTGCGCATGCGCGCCGCGGTCGGTCGGCGCAAGGGGGATGGACTATGGGCTTTTGATAAGGCAGTGGACAGTGAAGGGCTATAGGGGGCGATGTTGGACAAGACTAGTTGGAGTGAGACGTGTGTGCTGTGCAGGACTTGCGTGAACCCCCCCCCCCCCTTTTCTCCTCTGTCTCTTCCTCCCTCTTTCACACTCTCCCCTCCCTGCCTCCCTCCCTCCCTTCCTCCCTGCCTTCCTCCCTCCCTGCCTCTCTCACTCTCCCCTCCCTCTCTCCCTCCCTCCCTGCCTCCCTCCCTCCCTCCTTCCCTGCCTCCCTCCCTCCCTCCCTCCCTCCCTCCCTCCCTCCCTCCCTCCCTCCCTCCCTCCCTCCCTCCCTCCCTCCCTCCCTCCCTCCCTCCCTCCCTCCCTCCCCGCCCCTCTCCTCTCCATCCCTCTCTCCCAGCTTGACTTTGTTGAAATGACAGGTTCGCAAAGGAGGTTTTGTTCAAGATAGATTGCCTTTGTGGTGGGGCTTGGAGTATTGGTTATATTAATGTAGTGTTTACTTTCTAAATTAGGATTACATGAGGATAAATAAGTTAACTCCATGCAGACTCTTTTAGTCTGATTAAAGTTGAGGTTTGATTTAAGTTAAAGTTGGCAGCAGATGATGGAGATAGTGTTTGAAGTCCTGTGGGTTAACTGGACCAGGCAATACGGGGAAGTCTACTAATTAAGTATAGACGGTTTTGGTTATAGTTAATGTTGAATTGTGAGCCCCCCCCCCCCCTTCCTCCCCTCAGTCCCTGTATCCCTGTGTCCCTCCCTCCTTTTTCTCTTCCCTCCGCCCCCCCTCTGTCTCTCCTTGTATTTCTCCCTGTGATTCTCCATCCCTAGCTTTGCGGCATGTTGTGGGTTATTGGTTGTGGGTTTATTTGAACTGCGTTGTTATTGTGTATGTGAGGTAGGTACCGGATGGGCGCTGGCCTGTCTAGGTGCAGGTGATGGTAGGATGAGTTGTGATATTCTTTGTGTAATGGAGCTTGGGGTGTTTCCGTTCAGGTTCGAAACTGAAGGGAGAACGCTTTGGGCTGTGGGTTGACGGTTCTTTGTGTGTTCAAGGAACTGGGAGGATATTGCTGTGGGTATAGTGCGGGGGTCCATGAGTTTAATAACATGGACAAACTGGGCTATATGACGGTCAGGGTTTTAGTGGTCTAAATTACTAAAAGTGTATTGTTTTCCCTGATTGGTAGTTGGGAGCAGTGACAACACTAAGGTATTTTTTTAGTGTTGTGAGGGGGAAGTGGTTGTGTGTAAGAATGTAAGTGTGGGTGTGAAGATGAATGAAATTGATGTTGTATGGAGCGTGTGAAGCGAAAGGTTAATATTACATTTAGTCAATACGCTAAACGGTCGTTTAAAGTATGAAATAGGGTCAGGATGAACGGATTCATCAAATCAAAAAGAAATTGGAACGGATGAAGGACCAAGTTTACAGAGGTTATTAGACAATTGATAGGCGTGGGACTAATGATTATGTTTCCCAGAGAATCAGGTGAAAAGAACACACAAGAGATTGGAACCTCCAGTTTTCCTGTTGGAGGAACGGGCAAAAACAAGATAAGCTGTATCGTTATATTCAAGCATATACACCAAATCTCTCTAAAAAATTAGTATAGTGTTGCCCGACATTTCCAATGCATAACGAATAGTGGAAATAACAGGGAAATGCCACTGATGTTAAGTTGGATGTTTTTGCTTTTTTCTGCACAGGTGCTCGGCCGAACAGTTGGAGCTCGGACGATTTCGATAAGCAACTGGGGAAACGGCTATAATAAGCCTTGGTATAAGTATGAATGATAAGCCAGTTATCAATCCTTGTCTGCACAGTAAAAATTTGACAGTGTGAGTGTTTTTAACTCAAGTAAGTAGAAATAGTGTTAGAGACGGAGAAACTTGTTTTTTCAAGCGGTTATTGCAGGAGTGTTTGAAAGGTGGAGTGAATGACTGTAACATAGGAAGTTCACCTTAGTGGAACATTGATAGGAACAACTGAAGCGTTAGATGCAATAAAATAGCAATAGAATAACAAAAACGAGAGTAAACAATCAGTCTGTTTCAATAACCCGTAGTATAAAAAAAAAAAAAAAAAACAATAACAATAACAATAACAATATAGAAATGGCCCTCAGTAGTCATGCCATTGGTGGGAGAAAGCCGAGGGCCTCTGCAGACATTTCCCAGATAGACTTTACCAGTGATGAAAATCTGATTGATTGGAATAGGATGGACTTCTCTCATGTGACCAGTACGATAGAAGGACTTGAAATGTTGACTTTGGTTCCAATACAGGGGAGAGAACCAGTGACAACGGTATTACTCCAACCAGAACCAATCCATGCTGGGGTGTCCATTGCAGGCGACTGCAGTTTTACCAAGGGACAGAGAAAGAGACTGAGGAGAGCGGCGTTGTTACAGCAGTCCCACGGAGTCCACTCTGGCCGTATGGCTGGAACTGAGACCGACAGCAGGTATGGAACTATACACGAACAGTTTCTACAGCCCACCCATTTCCCATGTCCAGTCGTCCCTCGAGACCAAAGCGGGGATGAGAGGCGTGGGCCGGTGACGAGGGGCCAGCCAGCGAGGGCCAGGGTGGAGGAAGAGGAGAGGATGACGTGCCTCTCTCCAGAAAGACAGAGAGCGTTTGTAGAAGCGTTCGAACGACATGAGGCGGTTCATCGAGACTTGAGGAAGACAGAGCGGGCGTTTGGTCAAGCCGCACACGAGATGCAGAGGCTGGAGCAAGAACTGGCTGAAAAGAATGTACTGTTGAGTGGTACAGTTCGTGAGGTCATGCTTCGGGCGTCAGACCTAGGCCGCTGTGATCAAGGAATGCCCTGTGCTCCGTTGCCCGGACAGGGAACTGGGCCGCGACAGGGTGAACAGAACCGCAGGAGGGGTGAGTTTCCAGGCCCCTCCCAACAAGAAAAGGCCAGAGGAGAGGCAGCAGGAAAGGACAGGTATGCCCCTCTCTCCTCCAGGCAACAGGACATGCAACCAGAGCGCAGGAGAGGGGTGGACCTGGCGGGAGCTGTGGGATGCCAGCCGAGAGACTGCTGGAGTCGTGGTAAACTGGGACCGCCTGGATGGCCGGCGTCGACTGTGTGCTGGCATTGTGGGGAGATCGGCCATCTCGCTCGGTCATGTGACAAAGGGTGGCGGGCTCAGCAAGAGTCCAATAGAAAGCAAGAGTCCATCAGAAAACAGAGTTGCTGGACATGTGGAAAGTTGGGACATTTTCAGAGGGGGTGTAAAGAGGTTGTGTCTGCATAGGTCATAGGTTGAATAAGAGCGAAGCGGAAATGCACAAACAAAGCCTTTTGAGTGCTCGAGTAAATAGAGTTATTAATAAATTAAAATGGAAAATGAGACTGATTAGAATAAGGATAGAGACGAAGATACATAGATAAGGTTTGATTAGGTGTGCAAGTTACTAAAATGGTTTGGAAGACTAACCAGGGAAAGTTGGGGCTGTAGATGGAATGAAGTAACTGGAAATTGCATGGGCTAATCGTACTAACAAAAAATGATGGTTTTAAACATGAACATTGGAACATTTAATATTAGACAGATGCATGAGCCAATCGTACTAACAGTTAATTGATAGACCTATCATGGGTTTTCCTTTTTGCTACAGTGTGTCTGATCAACTCTTGCTGTGGCAGTGAGGAAAACGTAAGGGAGAATGGTATGGTGGACGATTTTTGGAATCTCCCACCTGTGCAGCCTGGCCCGGCTGCACAGATTGGAGAGAGAGAGAAAAATGGTCACCGCAATGGCTCTTGTGGTCATGTGAACTCTGAACCAGACGGTGTCAGAGAAGGGTTAAACAGTTGATATTAGACATAATATTAAACAGAGTAAATAACAAAGGACTATTTTAGTAGTGATTATACATACTTGATCCAAGGGTGGAGGTAGTATTGTGTTGAACTTGAGATATTTGATCTAGTAAAATAGTACAGCACAAAAAGAAATGAGACAAAGGTGATTTGATTGAATGCTAACTTAAGAAGCCGTGAAAAATATAGATAATTAATTTGGAGAAAAATGTATTGTCAAAATGCAGAACAGTAGAGATGTATCTGCGAAAATAAAAGTTTCCAATCTATTGTGTGTTTGTAAATAACAATCCAAAATGCAAAAAGGACAGAGGGAAAATCGTTTCCTTCTGTGGAAAATCGGAGCAGTACCAAAAACTGCATACAACAAAGAAGAGGCTGTGGTTAGCACAAAATAAAACAAGAAGAAAAACGGTCAAAACGAGTTAGCAGTAAAGACCTCAGGAGGTTGGAATAAGGATAATTGACAGGGATGAAAGTGAAGAATAATTGAGGCCTCAGTGGTCTTTTCAAGGAGAAGAAATTATTTAGGTTTGCTTGTTTGAATTTCCCTCGATGTTTAGAGTGTTAATCTTTTATTGGTGTGATGTATTTAATCTTTTCTTGCAGAGTCAATTACACAAAACAGACACATTGAAGCTAATTACACAGATAAAGTATAGTCATAATTGAAATAAGCTGAGAATGGTACGATGTTCTTTTTGTATAAAGAAACGGACCTAGACTGGATGTCGTATTAATAACTGATAATGTGTATAACTGTGCAAGGAGGAAAAGGTAGGTGAAATGATGAATTTTGTAACTGTACAGATGGAAATGGCGTTGGTAGTTCGATTTGTGTAAATTTTGGATTTTTTTGAAATTTTAGAAAATATTAGCAAAAATGATAATTATGGTTTTTAACATGTTTAATTTAGAACATTGGTGCTATATAGTGGGTTATAAAACCCACTAAGGGTGGATTGTCGTGAATTTATCTAAATAAAACAACTAAAAACTGAACAAAATACTTAGTGATTAAAACAAGGTTAATCAAAATCTACAGCCAACTCCAGGACGGATCTGCCGTCAGGGCTAATCACAGATGGTGGTTCGCTGATAAGGCAAAGGACTGTTTATGACGTTAGGGTACATTCTACCGGTGCAGAATAGCACCTTATCAGATGAGGTTAGCAGCTGTGTTTAGGAATGGCCATCTCAAACAGATGGAGGAAGGAACTAATTATCTTAGAAACAGGAAGACAAACTGAAAATAACAGTTGAGATCAAAGGTCATATTGACACTAGTAAGAAATTTCAGGTTACGAGACGGCAGCTGCTGACGCAGACCCAGAGGTCAGAAAGGTGACACAGACGGTTGGAATCTCCCTTACACATCACAGTAGAAATGCCACCAGTTAAAACAGTGCAATCAATAATGTACTAACAGGGAGCTGTCATACCAAATTACCTTAGATAATAGGTTTAGCAAGCCAGAAACGGTAAAACAATAAGAATGCATTTAATTGGTAAATATCAGAGGTTAAGGGTTAGACCATTTGCAAAATGTGGTGTTTCATGGAGACTAGAAAATTGTCCTACACTATGAAAATCAAATAACATGTGGTGAAATGACTAACAACTGTTTTCAGCCAAGACTACCATTAGCATTGTCAAGAAAAGTGTCCATGTGTTTGGGTTCAAATAATATGATTTGATTTGCTAATTCTAAATGTAAAATAATGAACCCAATAGGCTAAATTGTATAAACGTAGTTCTCATAAAGGAATAAAAACTCGTAATGCTAGAAGATAAAACTATACAGTATTGGTCAATGGTTAATCAAGAAACAAAGTATTCTATTGAAGGATGTATATGGTTTATTATCTGTGGTTTATTATCTGGGCATCAAGAGCCAGTCTGTCTCTCCCAGTTAGACTGTGTAAACATTGTGTCACAAGAAGCATGAGAATGTGTTACTCATTGAAACGGATTCCCTAATAAGGTAACCACTAACTGCTAAAACAGGCCGGCAGATTCTATTGTGAAAATGTTGTGTCAGCAGACCAAGGCTGACGTGTCAGGACGTGTCACTAACAGACAAGTTCCTACTAGAAGGAATTTGGCCAATGGGGAAGCCCGATTGTGGGAGTGACGTCACTAGACAGGCAGGGGAGAGGTCTTTTTCTATCTCATTAAAAAGGGCAGGCGAGGAGACAGAGAGGATCCTGGAGAGCGAGACACACACAGGCGGAGAGAAGGATCCTGGAGAGAGACTGTGACACGGACCTGGAGATGGACTGAGAGACCGGCCTGGAGACCTCGAGAGCCGAGCCGGACACCCACAGAGCCACGGAGACACCCGATGATAGACGATCGCCTCACAGCATGAGAGCCTGCCACCGAGGGTAGACGAAACCAAGCGCTCCCAACCCGCTGAGGATCCGAAAGCAAGGTTGCCTTGGCGACCACCACAACGAGAGGCTGCGTGTTGTCATGGGAAACCCGAGAGACAACAATACAATCACCGGAGAAGAAAGCTCTGATCGGCCCTAGCTGATCAGATCATGGACAGACCTGCCACACCAAAGAGACGATTAGATTGAAGTAAAGAGCTTTTACTGTGTTTTGAAATAAGCTGTGGTTTATTTAGAAATGGAAATAAACACTGCAGTTTGTTTGATTGGACCACCTCGTCAGCTTCTTTCCTTAATTGAACCGAACATCTGAAATACCAAACAATGCCGAGGAGAAGGGTAAAAGACTATACGATCACAGAACTTAGATATAGGTATAAATGAAGGTAGTTTACTTCACGTGCTTTCTCCACTTTTGTTTATTCGCCGTTGTCTGTGTGTGCGGTTTTTATATAATCAAATAAAGACGTTTCCTTTGTTTGAGAACTGACACCTGCCTCTCCTCTTATCCGTTCTGCACTGCACCTGGGTCCTACTCACCTACCACCTCGTAACACATATATACAAGAGAGGCACTCACAGGGGAAGGTGGAAGTCAGTGCAATCAAAAGAAAGTGGGAGAATCTTGAAGACAAATATAAAGTGACCACATGTTATTTTAATGTAGCATAAAATAATGTCTTAATGTGACATAATCTGTCTTTTCTATTTTAGAAGCTGAAGGACCCACCCCACAGGGATGGGCACAGAGGGAGGAGAAGCTGCCGCTGCATCCTGGAAGGGGTCCATGGTGATGGATGATGCCCTTAGGGCTGAATATTACATCAACCCTCTGACCATCTATGACTCCTCCAAGGAGGTGGCAGTAGTTTATCCTCCATGGCTGCCCCAATGACACGCCCATTAGGAGACACAAAAACACACAACTGCTGGTGCAATAGAGAGAGAGAGAGAGAGAGAGAGAGAGAGAGAGAGAGAGAGAGAGAGAGAGAGAGAGAGAGGGAGAGAGGACAGCATTAGAGAGAGAAGAGGCAAGAGAGAGAGGACTGCATTAGAGAGAGAGATAGGTACAGACTCAGCGAGCACAACCTAGCCATCGAGAAAGGCCGCCATAGGCAGACCTGGCTCCCAAGAGAAGACAGACTGTGCACCCACTGCACACAAGTAGAGGTGGAAATCGAGCTACACTTCTTAACAACCTGCCCACTATACCAAGACATCAGAGACATATACTTCCCACAAATTGCAAACACCCAAAGAGACATGGAAAATAACTCAAAACGCCCATACCTACTGGGAGAAATACAACAATGTGAAAACACAGCAGCAACATGTGTGAGCTGCTGTGACAAGGAAAGGACATCCAACGGAATACAACCACCATAAAGACTGTCAATCACACAAAAAATGCCTTCTGTAGGCTACTGTACTGATTTCTTCTGATTTCTCTGTTTGATTGTTTTGTTTTGTTTTGCTTTGGCAATGTAATGTATGTTTACCATGTCAATAAAGCCCATTTGAATTGAATTTAATTGAGAGGACTGCATTAGAGAGAGAGAGAGGGGACTGCATTAGAGAGAGAGAGAGAGAGAGAGAGAGAGAGAGAGAGAGAGAGAGAGAGAGAGAGAGAGAGAGAGAGAGAGAGAGAGGACAGCTGTGGAGGAATTTAACGGATGTACTCAGTCAAATGTAGATTTAGTTAACACAGGTTTATTTAGCTCAAACAGAGTTTCAAGTTTCAAGTTTCTTTAATAGTTGTCATGCAGAAGTACAGAATACTTTTATACAAAATGCTTCTTACTGTTACGCTACAGAGACTGTGCAAGACAAGATAAGTATGAAATAAAATAACATAGTATAGCATGTAAATTAGAAGTAAAAAAAAAATGAGGTCACAGTGTTCAGTATAGACATATGTACAATGTTTGATGCAGACTGAGTTACCATATAATATACAATACTGTGCAGTGTACTAATACAATACTAATACAATACTATATAGTGCAAGCAGGGCCGCCTGGGAGAAATGCGAGGCCCTGTGCGAGATTTAACGCGAGCGAAATATATATATATATTTTTTTTTTTTTTTTTTTTTTTTATATATACAGTCAACATATTCTTAAATAATAGCGCTGCCCAAGGCGGGGCATGATACAGTCAACATATAGCAAAAGAGAGAGCGAGAGAGAGCTCCCGTTCTACAGTCAATATACAGTGTACAGAGAGAGAGAGAGAGAGAACATGTGTTTGTCATGTGTGTGTGTGTTAGAGAGAGACTAGAGCATGTATGACAGATTCAAAAGGACAAAGATCAAAAGAGAGAGAGAGAGAGAGAGAGAGAGAGAGACACATTGGAAAGAAATTGAAATGCTATTTGGCCCTAAACAGAGAGTACACAGTGGCAGAATACCTGAGCACTGTGACTGAAGATCCTTGAGCACAGCCTAGCCATCGAGAAAGGCCGCCATAGGCAGACTGTGTGTGTTAGAAAGAGAGAGAGAGAGAGAGAGAACATGTGTGTTTGTCATGTGTGTGTGTGTTAGAGACTAGAGCATGTATGACAGATTCAAAAGGACAAAGATCAACACTTAAATCCAACAAGAAGAGCAGGGTATACCAGAGAAACCAAAGCAAGGAGCCAATGGCCGACATCAGCTAAATAGGCTAGCCAGGTACTCTGTGACACCAGGCCACACACAGCTTTGGCCAATGGCCCAACGCTACACAAGCTACACAAGCTACACAAGCTACACCATTCACACACAGCACATGTCGTATCTCCAAATGTTGTGAAGTAGCATATGTTTTGCCTGGAAAAAAACATCGTTATTAACAAAACATTCGGGAGGGGAAGGAAGTAAGAGTGGGGTAATGTCATGACATTTTCATTAATCTTAGTTACCTGCACGAGGGCGCAGGGCGAAAGGCCGCAACACAGGTCTCCACGTTGACGAAAGGCCTCAGCGCGCCTCCCTCCACCTTCGCTCCCCACCCCTCCCTCCTGGTATAGTACGGGGGGCCACGGCTCCGGCCGAGGAGACTGGGTGTGGGGAGGACGTGGTGGGCCGACAGCCAGCCAGCCAGCCCACACATGGCGTCTGGCTAACAGTTAGCTCAATCAGGCACGTGGCTCTATGTAGCTGCATACAGCCAGGTGCTCTCACCACCAGCACCAGGCACACACCGTTAGCGTTAGCTACTAGTAGTATTAGCTAGTCGACCAGTTTGGCTCCAGAGAGAGAAAGACAGATCCACGGCGGGTATATAATCATATGTTGACTCACGGTCACTCACCATAACGCAGTATCAACGTGGAAGGAGACTTTCTTGGCCCCACGGTGTAATTTCTTCTTCTTCTTCTTCGAGTACTTTCCGGCAGACTGGACACCTTTCGGCGTATTGCTTCTTTTGAAAAGACATCCACTCGCCTCGCCTCGCTCCTCTGGATAGGTTAGCTAACGTTAGTTAGCCGTTAGCTAAGCTAGCTACTAGCCGGCGACAGCATCATGGCTATCCCGACTGAACCACACGGGATAGCACTCAATATTATAACGTAGCTAAAGCTAACTAGCTGTCCCTGTCTTTAGCCGGGATGGCTAGCCTGACTGAACTGTCTAACATGCAACAACTTTCATCTTCAGTCCATCTGCCGAACGATGTCCTCTTCACCTTGGCTCGGATAAACTCCAATGCTGCACGCGCGCCGCGCGGAATAGTCAGACGCTTTAGAATAGTGTAACCCCTCCCCTCATTGAAACCAATGCCTGCTGCAGAGCACCAGAGCTCCAATAGTGACCCAGGTGCAGACCCAGGAACAAGTCATTCTACAAACGTGTCTAATGTGAAATATATAAGCATATAAGCAAAACTAGATTTTAGGTCTGTGATGAAAAAGGGCCTCGCGGGAAGGGGGGCCTCGCAAAAAAATAAAAAATAAAATAAAAATAAAATAATAAAAAATAATAAAAAAAAAAAGTTTTTTTTTTTTTTTTTTTGCGAGGCCCCCCTTCCCGCGAGGCCCTGTGCGACCGCACTGCTCGCACACCCCCTGAGGCGGCCCTGAGTGCAAGGCAGAAATGGGATGAGGTGCAATTTAGGTACAATTTACAGTGGGTGTACGAGTTGTAGGGCAAATCCTTTATCAATAAATATAAAGTGTGTTTGTGTGGTTTAAGTGAGTGTGTGCGTGTGGGTGTGTGTGCTGTGTGCATTTG